>NC_052154.1:163954424-164275257 GCF_902713615.1 Scyliorhinus canicula
GTGTGTGCTGAATACAAAGCCCCACCAGTTAACAAAAATATCTCTCAGAGCCCAAGGTTTCAATAATAAAGCTATGTTCCTGAATGGAATTGATGGGTGGTTGATGGAGAAAGAAACCTTCACAAAGAGTGAAACTATACCTGCTGCCTCACTAGTTTCTTCAACAAATCACAGGAAAGTTGTAACACACAAGCTGCAGAAGATCCAATTCAGTGGGGATGGAGATGGAGATGATTCAGTGTGCGGGGGATGACTCTGAAATGAAAGGTGTCAGATCTGAGTAGAATCCTTCTTTTAATAAGGACACGGGAGTCTACGCCGAGTAAAATAAGAAACAAGTTTTTATTTACAGCACAATACATACACAGCCCGGTAGATCCCTGCCGGGTCCCTCTGGTTGGTGCGTTATTGGCAAATCTTTATACAAAGGTTAACAGAGATTCCTCGCCCCTAGCGGGGGAGCTTGTACTCCGCAAGGACCACAGGGAAGATATCCATTCGCACCCCGGAGGCGCCATGCAGGCTATTACATTCCTCCCCCCAAAGTTCGAAGACCCCCTGACGACCGATGAGATGGAGAAGCAGACGGAGCAGTCGGCATATACCGTTCTGGTGAACATCGTCTGTAGCAGGAACGCCGTGGCAGACTATCAGCAGGAGGCAGCTGTTCGGTGTTCAATACCTCCATCTCCATTTATGATTCGGAGGGTATCAACTTTGAGGCAGGTCGGCTTCGAGAGAGACCAGAGACGTCACAACAGGCTGGTCCAGCAATGAGGCCGGAGGATCCAGGAACGGCTTCTTTCGAGGAGCCTCACATGGGAGCAACCTACGTGAGTGAATGTGATCCAAATGCCGTTGCATCAGTTACCCATGGACCCGAACCTGGTCAGCGACTGGTCCTGTTTGGCAGATGACAATTCCAGAGAGCCAGCGAGTATCGTCAAAGAGGTTGACGGTGAACTGCCCTTGCAAATCTTGGCTGGGGCGCACCTTTGTGCTGGTGGCCAGAATAATCAAACTCAAAAGAAATGAGTGATCGCTCAACAGTTGCCCGAGAGGTGATCATCGCCATTCTATGGGCTTCCAGCCACTTTGAGTGGGTGTCCAGCAGGATGAGGAACATCGACCCCAGGAATGGACCAGTGAAACTGGCATGTATGTATGCCCAGGAGTGTCTTGGCCACTCCCAAGGGTGGAGGGTGCAGCCACAGAGAGCTTCCGGTGTTCTTGACAGATTGAGCACTGTTGGGCCAACACCACGATATCCACGTCCAAACCTGGCCACCAGACCTAGCTTCTCACCAGCATCTTCATTTTGGACACTCTGGGGTGACCATTGTGAAGGTCCTTTAACACGATTTCCTGGTCCTTCGTCATAACAACAACCCTCGTGGCCCACAGGAGGACACTATCTTCCACAGTCAGCTCCGAAAGCTTGGAGGAGAAAGCTCACAATTCCCCTCGTAGCTGTTGACGCTACCCACCATATAGCACCAGATGTCACACCTTGGCAAGGACGGTTTATGTCCAGCCCTGAATACAGGATTCAGTGGTGGGTAAGAAATCCACAAAATTCAGGACCTCAACCTCTTTGCCCGTCGCAAGGGGGGGGTTGTGGACTCGGTTTCAGAGGAAGACGGCTCAATGCACCAGTGTGCACAATCTGGGTCTCTGGGTGGTGCTCGAAAGAGTATTTGTAAGCAGCCAATATTGAATCCCAGTGTTGAATCCTCGCAGACGCAATTGGCTGGATCGCCTTGTTTTCATTTAAGAGCCCCAGCAATGGCTTGTGATCCATGATGATGACGAAATGGTGGCCATAGATGTACTGATGAAACCGTTTAACACGACTGAGAGGCCTTCCTTCTCTATTTGGGCATATTTTCTCTCAGCTTCTGCCAGCGTCCTGAAGGCGAAAGCAATCGGACATATGTGGCCATCGCTCATCCGATGAGACAGGGCCTCCCCAATCCCTTATGGCGAAGCTTCGCACATGACGTACAATGGTTTTGAAGGGTCAAAGTGCATCAACACCCCTGAAGAGGATAACCACCGTTTCATTTTCTTAACAGCCTCATCCCGAGCCTTGCTCCATTCCCAAGCCTGTTGCTTCTTGAAGAGCATGTGAAGGAAGGCCAGGACGGTTGCCAGATTTGGAATAAATCGGCCACAGCAATGTACTAGACCAAGAAAAGAGTGAAGCTCGTTGGCGAACGTGGGGCGGGGGCCATTTTGATGGCTCTCACTTTCTCAGCAAATGAGTGCAGGCCTTCCCAGTCCACCCGACACCCTAAATATACCCCTTCCCTTGTGTGAAACACGCACTTCACATGGCACAGGCTGACCCCGTACTCCGAAAAATGTTTCAGTACCGCCTCGAGGTTCTGTAAATGAGCATAGCATCCTAGTAAACCACAACGCATGGTAATCCACACAGGATATTCTACATCATGCGCTGGAACGCTGCGCATGCTGAGGATATACTGAACAGCAGTCGGGTGTACTCATACGTGTCCCTTGTGCGTATTGATCATGACATACTTTGTGAGAATTTATCGAGCTACAGCTACAGATGAGCATTGCTCATGTCCAATTTCGTAAATGTACATCCATCGGCCAATGTTGCATAAAGACCCTCGATGTGGGGGTAAAGATTAACAATGTGGGGAAAATGTCCATAAACTACTGGAGCAAGGTGGACCCTCAATACTCAGTTGTTCCCCTGTATAAGGGGCCAAACGAGCCGCCGTGTCAGCTAAAGTCCAAGTATGCTCACCTTGTTTTATAAGATCAAAGGTGCTCTGCGCTATCACAGAAATGGTAGCTCCTGTATCCAACTCCATTTGGAGCATTTCACATATATTAGAACGCGAATGGGGGCTCCATAGGGTGATGCTAAACAGGTCAGCTACATCTCAGTCTCATCCTCGGTCTCTTCTAGGTCATCCAGATGCAAGGCCCAACCCCGAAGCTCTAGCCTACCTCAACCAGGACGCCTGGAGTGCTTGCCTTCTTGCGGCCTGCGAGTATGCCTAGATTGGCGCCCACATATTGCATATGGGCCGGAATTGCTTTCAGCAGAGTCCGGTGACATCACAGGTCTCAGCGGCCAGCTATTTGCCCAGAGGCCAGAGTCACTGCGGCATTTGGTTGGGGTTAGGGAGATACCACTTGAGGGGGTGACACCCCAAAACGTTCACTTCCATCTCTTGGACTCCGAGTTCCATGCTTTCCCAGGATAGGAGACCTGCAGTGCCTGCTGATAGGTCAGAGAGTTTTGCCCAAAAGCTTCTTCTGTGTTTTCATATTGTTTATACCGCAGACTAAACAATCTCAGAGCATATCAGATAAAGCAGTTCCATACTCACAAAACTCAGCTATCTTCCATAGCCATGATGCACACTCAGTGACGGACTCACTGGCGGACATCTCCACCATATTAAACCAATATCTTTGAATGTTTACCGGCAAGGTCAGGTTAAAGCACCACTAGTGCCACGAGTTGGACCAACGATGGCGTATCTGGTGCCGCCGGATACATGAGACTCCGGATCACCCCGAACGTATGTGATCTGCAGATTGTTAACCACATGACCGTCTGGCGCTTGTTTTCCGTGATGTTGTTGGCCCCGAAGAAGTAGCGTTTCTGTGTATTGCTTCCAGTCCTCAATATCAGCACCCAATGCATCTAACAGCCCAAACAGAGGCATGGCGAATCAAGTGACTCAAAACCTGGGTCCAGAAAATCGATAAGTAGGTTGCAACATCGACAGCCAGCCAGTTTACTCCTTGTCGCCAGTTTAACAAGGACACAGGGAGTCCACACCAAGTAAAATAAAGAAACAAGTTTTTATTTACAGCACAATATATACAGCCCGGTAGGTCCCTACTGGGTTCCTTTCCGAACAGTGCCTTCCTGGCCGATCTTTTATGCAGAGATTAATAGAGAACCTCCGCCCCTAGCGGGGGAGCTCGTACTCTGCAGGGGCCACGGGAAAGATAATTCCCATCCCATGGGCCCCTTGCAGACTATTACATTTACGATGCTGCAATAGCCAAAGTGACTCAGAATGAATCTGACAAACTCTTTGTATGGAATGTTGAAGACAATAATGAACTTAACAGTTTTTGGGTTGTATTTAAAGGTATCCTTGCAGAATTAATTAATTTAATCAAACGTATCACCTTGGTTTAATCTGAATGAGCTTTTATTTTGCAATTCAAAATGACGGTCACCCACACTAACACTGGCGGCTCACACTTTGTACTCAGCGTATAAATCGACCCTTGTTTTTGGAAGAATTTTTCAAGTTTTCAAAGGTTGAATTGTGTAGCACCATCGATGGTAATTTATTTTAAAATTATACTGTTAAGTTAAAGTCAGCTCAGGACTTCCGGTTGCGGCTATGACCAGCTAAGTCGCACGTTTGGCTGCTCCTGTTAGGAAGGTGTTTTCGGGCCGATTGGAGGGCCCCTAACGGCGCTGGAACGGCAATTCCCGGTGGGGGAAGGTTCCCAGAGGAGAACCCCGTCAAATTTATGGTCGTCACCCGAAGTGGGGCAGGAAAAAAAGCGGCAGCAGCTCCCCGAAAAAAGCGGGGGAAGAAATCCAAAATGGCGGCCGGCGGCGCACCCGAGGACTGGAGGAAATGGGCGGAGGAGCAGCAGGCCGCTCTCCTGCGCTTCTTCACGGAGCTGAAAGTGGAGCTGCTGGAGTCGATGAACGCGACGACCACCAGGCTGATGGGGGCACAGGCGACCCAAGAGGCGTCAATTCGGGAGCTGCAGCAGGAGATGACTGTGAGGGAGGAGGAGGCCACGGTCCTCGTGGGAAAGGTGGAGGTGCACGAGGCACTCCACCTGAGATGGCAAAACCGATTGGAGGAGATGGATACCCGCATGAGGCGGAAAAACCTGAGGATCCTGGGCCTGGCAGAAGGGCTGGAGGGGTCGGACCTCCAGGGGTATGTGGCAGAAATGCTGGGCTCACTGATGGGGGCAGGGGCTGTCCCATCACCCCTGGAATTGGAGGAGGCCTACAGAGTAATGGCCAGGAAGCCAAGAGCAAACGAACCCCCGAGGGCGGTGCTGGTTCGGTTCCAGCGATTCAGTGACCGGGAGAGGGTGCTGAGGTGGGCCAAGAGAGAGCGGAGCAGCAAATGGGAGAACTCGACGGTGATGATCTTTCAGGACTGGAGTGCGGAGGTGGCAAAGCGGCGAGCCCGGTTCAACCGGACGAAGGCGGTGCTGCATGCCAAGAGAATTAGATTCGGGATGCTGCAGCCAGCGCGCTTGTGGGTGACCTACAAGGACCAGCACCACTATTTCGAGTCCCCGGAGGAGGTGTGGGCCTTTGTCCAGGAAGAAAAGCTGGACTCGAACTAGAACCAGGGGATACTTGGCGGTCGTTGCCGCTCTGGTACTTTAAGCTGGACACGTGGCTTTCTGTTGGTTGGATTTTCACTTGGCCGTATTTTTGGACCCTTTTTGTTCTCTATACCAGTTTTTTCTCTCTTTTTCCTGTTATTTATAATGTTATGGTGGGAGGGCGGGGGGGGGGGGGGGGGGGGGGGGGGGGTGCCGGGGGTATGTGTTTCTTGTGGGGTTTTTGGTTGTTTTGTATTTATCGGTGGGAGATCGGGGACGGGGGTGGAACTGAAGATGGAGGGGCGGGGAGGGGCAGGGCGAAAGCGCGGGCTTTCCTCTGGTTTCCCGCGCACGGGGCAGAGGAGGGAGGGGGGTGGGAGTAAGGGGCGTGGTCAGCAATGGCTCCCTTTCCCGCGCTGGAGCGGGGTCAAGGAGGGGTGGTAAGGGGGGGGACGTCCCCCATGCCGGGAGGAGCCGGAGTGTGGCAGGGGCAGCCGGGTCAGCGTAAACCAGCTGACTCACGGAAGTACTATCGAGGGTGCGTCGCGGCTAGGAAGGGTTCTAGCCTGGGGGGGAGGGGGGTGGGGGGGGGGGGGGGGGGAGGGGGGAAGGGGGGGGACACCGGGTTGCTGCTGAAAAGGCCAGGGAGGAGAAGTTGAGGACTGGAGGGGTGGGGGGGGGGCGCCATCGCCATGGGGAGCGGGTCAGAAAGGGAGGGCTGACTCGGGGCGAGCAGGTGACAGGATATGGCTAGTCGGCGGGGGAAAGGGGCGGGCTGCCCTTCGACCCGGCTGATCACTTGGAATGTGAGGGGGCTGAATGGGCCGGTCAAGAGAACGAGAGTAATCTTGCATTTGAAGGGGCTGAAGGCGGATGTAGCAATGCTACAAGAGACCCATTGAAGGTGGCGGACCAGGTCCGCCTGAGAAGGGGGTGGGTGGGACAAGTGTTCCACTCAGGACTGGACGTAAAGAACCGAGGGGTGGCGATCCTGGTAGGGAAGAGGGTGTCGTTCGTGGCGGCGGAGGTGGTGGCGGATAAAGAGGGTAGATATGTCATGGTGAAGGGTAGGCTGCAGGGGGAGAAAGTGGTGATGGTTAACGTGTATGCCCCGAACTGGGACGACGCTGGCTTCATGAGGCGCCTACTGGGCCTCATTCCGGACCTGGAGGCAGGGGGCCTGATCATGGGGGGGGATTTCAACACAGTGCTGGACCCCGTGTTGGACAGATCGAGTTCAAGGACGAGTAGGAGGCCGGCAGCGGCAGAAGTGTTAAAGGGGTTTATGGAGCAGATGGGAGGGGTGGACCCCTGGAGGTTTGGGAGGCCGAGGGCGAGGGAGTATTCCTTTTTCTCCCATGTCCACAGAGTCTATTCTAGAATTGACTTTTTTGTATTAAGCAGGGGACTGATCCCGAAAGTACGGGAAGTGGAGTACTCGGCCATAGCGGTCTCAGACCACGCGCCACACTGGGTAGATTTGGAAATGGGAGAGGTGCGAGACCAGCGTCCGCTGTGGCGTCTGGATGTGGGGTTGCTGGCGGATGAGGAGGTGTATAAGAGGGTCCGGCAGAGCATTGAGAGATATCTGGACATTAATGACACGGGGGAGGTGCAGGTGGGGATGGTATGGGAGGCCCTGAAGGTGGTGATCCGGGGGGAGCTGATCTCCATACGGGCACATAGGGAAAGGAGGGAGAGACAGGAGAGGGAGAGGCTGGTGGGGGAGCTTCTGGACGTGGATAGGAAATATGCGGAGGCACCAGAGGAGGGGCTGCTGGGGGAACGGCGTAGTTTGCAGGCTAAGTTTGACCTGTTGACCACCAGAAAGGCGGAGACACAGTGGAGAAGGGCGCAGGGCGCGATTTATGAGTATGGGGAGAAGGCGAGTAGGATGCTGGCGCATCAGCTCCGCAAGCGGGATGCGGCTAGAGAAATTGGGGGAGTGAGGGAGAGGGGTGGGAACATAGTGCAGAAGGGGCCAGAAGTAAATGGGGTTTTCAGAGACTTCTATGAGGAGCTGTATCGGTCAGAGCCGTCGACGAGGGGAGGGGGGATGGAGGGCTTCTTGAACAAACTGAGGTTCCCCAAGGTCCAAGAGGAGCTGGTAGAGGGGCTGGGGGCGCAGATAGGGCTAGAGGAGCTGGTCAAGGGGATTGGGCATATGCAGTCGGGGAAGGCGCCGGGGCCAGACGGGTTCCCGGTGGAATTTTACAAAAAATATGCGGATCTGGTGGGCCCTGTGCTGGTGCGAGCCTTCAACGAGGCATGGGAGGGGGGGGGCTCTGCCCCCGACAATGTCGCAGGCACTGATCTCTCTGATCTTGAAGCGGGATAAGGACCCCGTGCAGTGTGGGTCATATAGGCCTATCTCGCTCCTGAATGTGGACGCCAAGCTGCTGGCAAAGATCCTGGCTACCAGGATAGAGGATTGTGTGCCGGGGTGATACACGAGGACCAGACGGGTTTTGTGAAAGGGCGGCAGCTTAATACAAACGTGCGGAGACTGCTAAACGTCATCATGATGCCGGCAGTGGAGGGGGAGGCGGAGATAGTGGTGGCATTGGACGCGGAGAAAGCATTTGATAGGGTGGAGTGGAAGTACCTGTGGGAGACGCTGGAGCGGTTTGGATTTGGGGAGGGATTTATTAAATGGGTGAAGCTGCTCTATTCGGCCCCGACGGCAAGTGTAGTGACGAATGGTAGGAGATCGGAGTATTTTGGGCTCCACCGGGGGACCAGACAGGGGGGCCCCTTGTCCCCCCTGCTCTTCGCACTGGCAATTGAACCGTTGGCGATGGCACTGAGGGGCTCAGGGGGGTGGAGAGGGCTGACAAGGGGCGGGGAGGAGCACCGGGTATCGCTATACGCGGACGACCTGCTGCTATACGTGGCAGACCCAGAAGGGGGAATGCCGGAGGTGATGGAACTGCTAGCAGAATTCGGGGACTTTTCGGGGTACAAGCTAAACTTGGGTAAGAGTGAGGTATTTGTGATACACCCAGGGGACCAGGAAGAGGGAATCGGGAGACTCCCGTTGAAGAGAGCAGGAAAGAGTTTTAGATATTTAGGGGTGCAGGTGGCAAGGAACTGGGGGACTCTCCACAAGTTGAACTTCTCTAGGCTAGTGGAACAGATGGAGGAGGAATTTAAAAGGTGGGACATGGTGCCGCTGTCGCTGGCGGGCAGAGTGCAGTCCGTTAAAATGACGGTCCTCCCAAGGTTTTTGTTTTTATTTCAGTGCTTGCCCATCTTCCTCCCTAGGGCCTTCTTCAAAAAGGTGACGAGCAGCATCATGAGCTACGTGTGGGCGCATGGCACCCCAAGGGTGAGGAGGGTCTTCTTGGAGCGGAGTAGGGAGAGTGGAGGGCTGGCACTACCCAACCTTTCGGGGTATTATTGGGCGGCTAATGTGTCGATGGTGCGCAAGTGGATGATGGAAGGGGAGGGGGCAGCTTGGAAACGAATGGAGAGGGCGTCCTGTGGCAACATAAGCCTGGGGGCCCTAGTAACGGCGCCATGGCCGCTCCCTCCCACGAGGTACACCACGAGCCCGGTGGTGGCGGCCACCCTCAAGATCTGGGTGCAGTGGAGGCGACACAGGGGGGAAGTGGGAGGTCTGATGGAGGCACCGTTAAGAGGGAACCATAGATTCATCCCGGGGAACATGGACGGGGGATTTCAGAGCTGGCACAGGGTGGGCATCAGGCAGCTGAAGGATCTGTTTGTAGATGGGAGGTTTGCGAGCCTGAGAGAGCTGGAGGAGAAATTCGGGCTCCCCCCGGGAAACGTGTTTCGACATTTGCAGGTGAAGGCATTTGCTAGCCGCCAGGTGGAAGGGTTCCCCTTGCTCCCCAGCAGGGGGGCGAGCGATAGGGTGCTCTCGGGGGTCTGGGTCGGAGGGGGGAGGATATCGGACATATACAAAGTAATGCAGGAGGCTGAGGAGGCATCAGTAGAGGAGCTGAAAGCCAAGTGGGAGGGGGAGCTGGGAGAGCAGATAGAGGATGGGACATGGGCTGATGCCCTGGAGAGGGTTAATTCTTCCTCCTCGTGTGCGAGGCTTAGCCTCATTCAATTTAAGGTGCTACATAGAGCCCATATGACGGGGACAAGGATGAGTTGGTTCTTTGGGGGTGAGGACAGATGTGTCAGGTGTTCGGGAAGTCAAGCGAACCATGTCCATATGTTTTGGGCATGTCCGGCACTGGAGGAGTTCTGGAAGGGGGTGGCAAGGACGGTGTCGAGGGTGGTGGGATCCAGGGTCAAACCAGGATGGGGACTAGCGATCTTTGGGGTTGGAGTGGAGCCGGGGGTACAGGAGGCGAGAGAGGCCGGAATACTGGCCTTTGCGTCCCTAGTTGCGCGAAGAAGGATACTGATACAGTGGAAGGACGCGAGGCCTCCAAGCGTGGAAACTTGGATTAATGACATGGCAAGCTTTATCCAGTTGGAAAGGGTCAAATTCGCCCTGAGGGGGTCGGTACAAGGGTTCTTCAGGCGGTGGCAGCCTTTCCTCGACTTTTTGGCTCAAAGATAGGGTGCAGAGGTCGCAGCAGCAGCAACCCGGGGGGGGGGGGGGGGGGGAGGGGGGGGGGGGTGGCAACAACGGGTGTGGTGGTTATTTAAGGTTGCAATGCGGACAAATTTGTTCGCAGTTCATGTTTGATGTTAATTGTTGCTTTGTTTGTTTTTTTTGGGGGGGGGAGGGGTGGAGGGACAGCGCGCGCGGGGGGTCGGGCGGGGGGGGATATCTGTTAAGAGGGAATATTGTGTAATAGTCTATGGTTAGGGGGGATAAATATTTTCTTGTAAAAAAAATCTCTTCAATAAAAATTATTTTAAAAAAAAAGTTAAAGTCAGCTCACTGGCGGTTTATTCCACACAACACACGAGCTACTGAAAGTAAGGATCAAACCATGACTCAAAATGGTATTTTTAAAGCCACATCAATCCATGATAAAGGGGTTCACTAAGGCATCCACGTTGCAATGTTAGGCCACATTGGAACTGACAGAGCAGCCCAGATTTACAAAGAGAAACAGCAGGTTGATTCGCACTGCAAACTGTACTGTATGTAAAATAAATCAACTTGCCGTCTTATAGGGTGGCCTCATCACTCCGCAGTATTTATCAGTCCACTTTCCAAATGATAGAAAAATTCATATGGGGCACATCAAGATTTCAATGACCAGAACACAGAGGAAACTTTATTGTTATGCCCAGCACCCTGCCTTCCAACCCTCATCCCAAGTCAAACAATTGGCCTGGCTAGGTTGGTCAGTGAAGGTAGACCTCTGATCATATGGTGCCCTGGGTTCACTTATAGGGAGGACCAGGACAGATGATCGACTATCTATCTATTTAGGAATATCTATTTAGATCTGAAATTTACATTACATCTCGTTAAAAATAAAAACCGTATTTGTTTTTGCAGCGAGCTTTTAGAAAAACACAATTACATTCTGGTAAGCATGAAACTCATGTGGGGTTCTGATTTTATATAAAACATTCCAACAGTTTAGACTGGGATTAAATAAAATTAGCTTTATTGAACACCTTTATTGGGCAGCTCGGTAGCATGGTGGTTAGCATAAATGCTTCGCAGCTCCAGGGTCCCAGGTTCGATTCCCGGCTGGGTCACTGTCTGTGCGGAGTCTGCACGTCCTCCCCGTGTGTGCGTGGGTTTCCTCCGGGTGCTCCGGTTTCCTCCCACAGTCCAAAGATGTGCGGGTTAGGTGGATTGGCCATGCTAAATTGCCCGTAGTGTCCTAAAAAGTAAGGTTAAGGGGTGGGGGGTTGTTGGGTTACGGGTATAGGGTGGATACATGGGTTTGAGTAGGGTGATCATGGCTCGGCACAACATCGAGGGCCGAAGGGCCTGTTCTGTGCTGTTCTATGTTCTACCACTGCCACAATAAAATTGTATTTTTAAGGGAATCAAATTATTACCTCACAGCATCTATTCGGATGAATTATTTACATGATCACCGTCTTATGCTTTTCTCCCATTAAATATGCTTTTTGATTTTATGACTTATATTTGCTGAAATACTTCTGCAAATACATTTTATACCTTTCACTGTTGAAATAAATAGAACACCCGCATCAATTCTATATTATGCAAACTATTAAAATTCATTGTCATTTTTAGAAAAAGATGCTTGTGACTTCAAACACCTGCATTGAACAGAGTGAGACCAGACATTGTGCACTGCTTTATATAACTATTTCTGACGTATCTGTATCTAAGCAGGACATTTGAAGGACAGATGCATTTAATGCTCTCTATTAAATGAGATTTAGATGACTTTCAGGCATAAGTTATTGGCAAAGTGGGAAAGATCTTAAAGCTCCATACGTCGGTAAAGTATCAGAAAGTGTGTTTCATGGATGTCCTTACTTTTCTCATTTGAAACAATCAGCAATTCCAATAAAAAAATGTAAAAGCAATGTCAGCAAGATAATTCTGAGAAAATTGCTATGATTTAAATAGGAATCAATTAGATTGTGGCTCGTCTACCCACCTTGGATCCATAAACCTTGATGCTCTTGACCAACAAGAATTCGATTAATCTCACTTTTGGAAATTTCAGCAGCTTTTGGGGGCCGAGAGTCCCAGATTTAAGTTTGAAATCTCTCTCTCTCTCCCCCTTGCGGGGCTGGTTAGCAGCACGGGTTCAATTCCCGTACCAGCTGAGAATTCTGAATTCTCCCTCCGTGTACCCGAACAGGTGCTGGAATGTGGTGACATGGGGGTTTTATCACCGTAATGTCCTTGCACTGTAAGCCTACTTGTGACGATAAAGACTTTTAAAAATTATTTTTATTTTAGAAATGGCTCCCATCTGTGATTGAACGCTTCAATCAACCTCCTCATGGTTTACCTTCTCGAGGTGCAAAAACTCTATCAAATCCCCTAGCCACTCAACGGTGTTGCCAACATCCAGCTCACCAGAATCCACCTCTGCATCACCAATGAGGCAAGGGCCAAGACATCCGCACTCGTCTGCAGCTACGGCACATCCGAAACCCACAAAATAGCCGCTAGAGTGCATGATTCTAGCTCAATAGTGAGGTCACCCACATGGCATCAAAAAAGGATCCCCAGAAATCCATCAGCTGAGAACAGGACCAGATCATGTGTGTGTGTGTGGTGTGCGGGCCACCTTGAACAGCGCTCGCACCCACCCTCCACTCCCTCAAACAACGTCTCATCCTTGTCAAAGTGAGGTGCACTCAAAACACTGTCTTTAAATGAATAAGACTCAGTCTCACCCTCTGCAGCCCCCGTTCCTCCACCCATTTCGCTTTCACCCCTTCCACCAAACTCAACTCGTCCCCCGCTACCTGCGCATACATGCCGGACGTAAGCACCAAATTCAGCAACCGACGCAAATTCAACGACAACCTCCGCCCTTTCACAAACGCGTCTGATCCTTCCTCCTACTTCTGGGAGGCAAGGCTCCAACCTTATTGCTAATACCTTGGCCAAGAACCTGGCATCTATATTTGACAGGGAGATAGGATGACATGACCCAGGCTCTGTGGAGTCCGAGTCCTTCTTCAGGAGCAGCAAGATGTATGCCTGCCCAAGTCTCCATGGAACGGAGCACTGTGCAAAGGAATCCCTGAGCATAATAACTGATCGGAAAACATCTTATAAAATTCCGGCCCTGGTGTCTTCCCGACCTGCATCTGCTTCAACGTTGCCTGAATCTCCTCCAGGGACAATTTCACCTCCAGTTCCTCCCGTAACTCCTCCCCGACTTTGGGAAACACCAGACCTCCCCAGAAACTCTTCCATCCCTCGTTCATCCCTGATGGCAGAGTTGCTGCATGCAACTCTATTTGCTAATCTATAGAATCTCTCACAGAAGGCCCTAAACACTTTATTCACCTTCTCCAGGACGGAGACCAACATACCCTCCAAATCCCTAACTTGAAAAATCTCCCTGTCTGCCTCCTGCCATCTCAATTGGTGAGTCAAGAGATGGCTGGTCTATGTTATTCTTTAAGTCTGAATAAAGATTGTAGACTTCCAGTTAACACAAATACTTTATTCAAAGGTTTGTTCTTTTTCCAGAGCTTAACTAGATATAATACAGTCAAGAGGTATGAGCAGTGAAGCTAAGGTAAGCTGCCTGTGCTGAGCTGTCTCTGTCTGCTGCTGCTCACTAGCCCTGTGCTCTGAAAGAGGTGGATCCTCCCTTGGACTGGACCCGTCTCTGATGCGGCCCTCTAGTGATGCTGTGGCTGTTACATCTGTCTGTAGTCCCTGGTGTATGTGCAGATGTATGTATAGATGTACAGATCACTACATGGCCTTCTCCCCATACTCATGCACTGTCCCTTTCGCCTGCCGCAATTGCCGCACCACCTATCCGTGGACAGCAAGTCAAACCGCATTTGCAGTTTTTTCCCGCACACCTAAAGCGCTGGAGTCAGGTCCCTCGCATACCTACAATCCACCCCGAGAATTTCATCCCCCAATTTCTGTTGCTCCTCCCTCCACTCTGTGTGCACATGTGCCTTAAACGCTATAATCTCTCCCCTGATCACACCTTCAATGACTCCCATAAAATTGAGGGTGAGACCTCCCTATTATCATTATTTTCCACATACTCCCAAATGGCTCTCAAAATCCTTCAGCAAAACCCCGAAGTCCGATTGTTACCCAATGTCTAATCGACACCTCCTACAGTGCTCCTGCCACCTAATGTGGGGTATGGTCGGAAATAACCATTGCTGAGTACTTAAACTTCCTCACCCCAGCAAGAAGAGTCCGACCCATAATAAAATATTGAATCCTTGAATACACACATGTGTACCGAAGGAAAAAAAAGGGAACTCCTCCCCAGGATGCATCAACTGCCACGGATCTGTCATAAAGGGCAACAATATCTTTGCCATCCCGGGCCGGCAGCACGGTAGCATAGTGATAAGCACAGTTGCTTCACAGCTCCAGGTTCGATTACCGGCTTGGGTCACTGTCTGTGCGGTGTCTGCACGTTCTCCCTGTGTCTGCATGGGTTTCCTCCGGGTGCTCCGGTTTCCTCCCACAGCCCCAAGATGTGCAGGGTTAGGTGGATTGGCCATGCTAAATTGCCCTTCGGTTAGGTGAGGTTACTGGGTTACGGGGATAGGGTGAGGTGTGGGTTTAAGTGGGGTGCTCTTTCCAAGAGCCGGTGCAGACCTGATGGGCCAAATGGCCTCCTTCTGCACTGTAAATTCTATGATCTATGGTCCCAGCTGGGACCAACGATTTTGGCCTGGAGTGATCCAACTTAGGGTCCAACACACAGTTCATATTAGCTCCAAAAATTAATTGCTAGGTGTCCATTTCTGGCATCATAGCCTACAACTGTTTCATAAATGATACATTGTCCCAATTCGGCACAGACCAATTCACTAGAACCACCTGCTTCCCTTCTAATGCCCCTGCTACCATCACTTATCGTCCACCTGGATCCACTGTAGCCCAATCAGATCATTCATGACTTGCATCAACCCATTTTTTCTTCAAGATTTCTGTTCTCTTTAATATTTGCATCCAGCAAGGTCAATCCATAATCTTTTCCCACTCACACTTTTTCAGAGTATAGTTTACCCAGAAAGAATGATTTTATAACATGTCATGGGCAAAATCTCCCCAGAACGCACCATGTATCGGATTTCCCTGAAAAATTGCCAATTTGACAAACCGAATCTCATGTTCACTGCTTCCACAAGACCCGTTATTTCCGTAGCTAAAGTACTTTTAACAACAGTTTTTATTTACTTAGCTTCCCAGACTAAAGGACAACATTTCCACCCATCAAAACCATCTTGAAACCAGCTACATATGTATATACATCAGGATGATAAGCATGTGAAGCATCGCTAAATTTGACTAATTTCATGTTCTGTTGGTCACCCAAGGATGGCAAATTAAGTATGAATGTTCCATTTTTTAAACCGTTATACTTGCCCTGAAAAGTGCTCAACTTTCTGGTGTTCAACACAGTACTTAATTCCAATATATCAAAACTAACATGCTGTATTCTCTGAGTGCATAACCTATTCAACTGACCAATCAAGCTGTGCAATTTCTCTGTGTTGCAATCCCAGTTGATGTTATAACTGTTGAGGAAGATCCTAAAATGGAAACCTGTCTCAAATGACCATGGGCGGGATTCTCCGCCGGCAGGATTCTCCATTTTTGCCGGCGCCTGGGGGTTTCCCGACAGCGTGGGACTGCCCCACAATGGGAAACCCCATTGACCGGCCAGCATAACGGAGAATCACGCCGGCGGGCCGGGACAGAAATGTAGCGGGGCAGGGAGGATAATCCAGCCCCACAATTTAAAACAAAAGATGGACAAACAGAGTCTGTCAGAGATGGACTAAAAGGACATGCAAAATTGGATTATAATACAATACTCCTTTACTCAGCCCATAGCTTAACAAATACACACAGATTTAAAGATTAATGTGGACTACAAAGTGCATGTTAAGCTACATAAAACGTTCCCTTTAAGCACACAAGATGACTGTGGTCAAATACACTCCCTGCTCTGAACCCAAGTTGGTGTCCATGATTTTCTCTTCAGAATCCCCCCAGATGATTGTCCCATGAGAGTTTCCAAACTCCACTCCTACAAATAAGCTATAAAATCTTCTCTCATAATAATGCTTTCCCTTGGTGGTTTGCAATCCAAAATCCAGTCCAGGTTTTACAAATGACACTTTCAAACAAACTTTCCGCTCCACTTTTAACTGCTAATCCAGTACAGGGTTCCACCCCTTTAGGATTTCTTCAACTTCACTGCTGTGCAAATTGCTCACAATTGGTTTAACTCTCAATTGTCAGGCTCTATTCAAATGACATCAAATGTTTCATCTGCCTCAGAAGTCTGCTGTCCCACTTTACATCTAGTTACTGTGATTGTATCTTCTAACTCAGAACACTTTGTTTACACTTCCTTGAATTCTTCTGAATAACATCTAGTTCTCTGGTCACTTAACTCCAGACTTCTTAGACAGTCTTTTTATCTCAATGGCCTGGTTCTCTGGACTGTATCTTGTACTTTAGGAAGCCTCTCGGCCCTTCCCTTGTCCTGTCCAGATTCTCCTGGCAGAGTTGAGAGATGTTCATTCTTCAGCGACCTGGCTCCAACTGCTCTGACTTCCAGTTAAAATTAACAAAGGAAGGTGGCCTCCTGTTGCGAAGCAATGCCCCTGCTACTACTATGTACTGTTCATGCTGCAGTCCTGTCGAAGCACAATAGAAACACAGTTGGAACTTAACCACACATACAAACACCTTTGTCCAGCATGAATCTAACTACAGGGTTTACCCTTCCAGGTACAGAAACACTAATTAAACCCAGACAAATATAAATCCCTTAAAACTACCTCTATTTACCTCACATCTGTCTCTTATTTAGCTGTAACCTCCACTTTCTGTGATCACCAAGCATGATTAAGCAGGATGGGAATAACCCTTTCCAAACAGGATGGCTGATTTAAAGTTATTCCAGACCTACTCTGTTCAATATCTAAAGTAATATGTTTAAAAGCCCCAGAAGCTTGTCTCCTAATCTCAAATTCCTCTTTAATCCTATTAATAACACATTTCTCAAATTCTGCAGTATCATCCCATAAGAAATCATCATGAAGCTCATCAAGCAATAACAAAATGCAGTATTTTTGTTAATATAAATTTAGAGTAGCCAATTATTTTCTTTTTTCAATTAAGGGGCAATTTAGCGTGGCCAATCCACCTAGCCTGCACATCTTTTGGGTTGCCGGGGTGAAACCCCCACAGACATGGGGAGAATGTGCAAACTCCACATGGACAGTCCCAGGGCCGGGATTTGAACCTGGGTCCTCAGTGCTGCATTCCCAGTGCTAACCACTGTGCCACATGCCACCCTAACAAAATACAGTTTGAAGTTGGCTGAATGTTTCCCTTTAGGATGCCAATAAAACATGATAGGACCTGCTTTTAGTTGAACACTGCCTGTTTTCAACAAACCCGTTCTGACCAAAAAATACAACAAAGTCGAAGCATCATTCTGGGCGACAGACACATTTGCTTAGTTTCCATAGTAGCTCCCTTGCCTCACTTGCTTCTTTACACAATTTCAGAGAGACTTCTCTCTGAAGGTTGCAAAAACATGGCTTTTATGCTGATTGATCTACAGTCCCATGAATATGTAGCCAAGGGAGCCAAAAAAGGTTTTCAGGATTACATTTCCCACTGTTGGAGAGTCACTCTAACTTCTGTATCACCCGTCCCTCTTCAAAACCCCAAGCAACTAGCTTCGCTTTAGCCTTGTAAGTCCCATCTGTGTGGATTTGTTCAGTACAGTCCATCAGTGTGACAAGGCTGGCTGCCCCCTATCTGGTACTTTAGAATAAACTCCAAATTGCTTCAAACTAATTCCTTTTGTTTTGCCTCTCTTCTTAATTCATCCTCAAGTTTATTGGCAGCAACTAAACCTTCACCGTCCTGAGGAGTTATGAATCTAGTCCCATCTCTAAAGTATTCTGTAGCCCTCATTTCATTGTATAATCTATTCAAATTGCTACCTCTATTTGCACTTCAATGCCTTTCAGTTCTACTGCTGTAAGACCTCTCTCTCGCACGACCTATGTCTCCTGGGGATGTGATTATTGTCGAACACAAGAGTCGCCCTCAGACCCACTATTAAAACATGCAACATGCTTTCCTACTTTCCATTGTTTTACCCCCATTTTGCCAGTTGATGAACTTCGCTTTCTGGCCATTAACCTGAACATTCAACCAATATTTAATCTTGCTCATAGCTTTTCCTGCGCTTCCCACAATTGTTGCATTCTTCCATTCACTCGACATCTCTGGAATGTATGTTATCCAAGTTCCTCCTCTAGGCAGCCTTTGGATGTGAAAGCCCTGTCCTGCACGTCACGATCACACGGCTTACCACCATTCAGCGCTTGATCAATCATATACTGCGCCTCAGCACATTGATGATGAAATGCACATGTGGTACACGGTGCCTCATAGCCTTCCATTATCTGCTCAAATTCTGAGATTTTGTAATCAATCTCATTAACCATGCAGAATAAACCATAACCGTTTCATTTCCATGTTGTATAACCACAATTTTACCATCGTGACCTATTATCTTTTTGAAGCTTTTCCATTACTTATTGCCCCTGTCTTCTGTAATACACCAAAACTCCTGAGTTGTAATCTCCCTCGATGGTCTTATAAGATGCCTTGGTGCTCTCTGAATTTTTTTTGAGACCTCCACCTTGATGAAATCCCTCCCGCCTACATATAAAGCATTCAAATATGCCAAAAAATTGGAACCAAGTACAATATCCTCTTAAGCAGGAGGACTATACCCCAGCACAGAAGGAAATTTAGGATTTCTCCCATGTATCAATTGATAGGGATTATATCCTCCAAGCATCTGAAGTAAAGTCTTTGCATGAACCCCCCATGCCAGTGCAGTTGTCAACTCATGGTTCAGCTGATCTGCTAAGGTTTTCTGCAGCTGATCTGGTCAGATTAAATGCAGCATTCCATCGACCACTGCACGATTCCTTTCACAAAGTCCATTGCTGAAAGGACTTTCAGCTGCGGTATTCATAGCCATATGTTCATGTTTTCACAAATATCTCTGATCTCATCATTAGCAAATGCACCACCATTATCAGTCAAGAGATTAGCTGGTGCCCCACGTCTGGTCCCCAGCATTTTCTCCATGGCTTTGTCTATCATCACTTGTTTGTCCTTGCTATGCGTAATTGTAGAAAGACTAAATCGGGCTGCAATGTCTCTAAAGTGTAGATTGGATTGAAAATATCTTTGCCTTTGTTTCATGCCTTTGGAGCCATGGGAAATACCTCATTAAAGTCACAGGCCAATGGAAGGCTTGCAATAGAACCGACTAGCATCCTCCCATACGTTCTGCAGATCTCATACTTTGCACAAGAATCAGAGGATCATAGAACGTTTATGGTACAGAAAGAGGCACTTAGCCCATTGGGCCTGCACCAGCTGATAACGGAGCCACCCAGAGTAATCCCACTTCCAGAATTTGGTCCAAAGCTCTGCAGGTTACAGTACTTCAGGTGCACACCCAGAGACCTTTTCTGATGAATTGAGGGTTTCTGCCTCTACTGCCCTTTCGGGCTGTGTACAAGACGCCTAAAACCCTTTTTGTGAAAATATTTTTCCTCATCTCCCGCTAATCCTTCTACCAATCACTCTATGCCCTCTTGTCACTGACCTTTCTCATAAGACAAAAGCAAAGTACTGGAGGGGCTGGAAATCTGAAATAAACACTGAAAATGCTGGATCAACTCAGCAGGTCTGGCAGCATCTGTGGATAATACTGTTATCGGGTCTAAATGACCCTTCTACAGAACTGAAGAAATGTAGAAATGTGAAGAATCGTATGGTTGTAAATGGGGCTGAGTGGGTGGGCCAGAATAGAAAAACAGGGATAGGCCCAAAAATAAATAGGCCTTTCCCTTCCACTCTATCCAGTTTGGTACATAGCAATTTAATCTCCCCTCAGCCTCCACTGTTCTAAGAAGAACAACCCCCAGCCTATCCAATCTTTCTTCATAGCTGCAACTTTCTATTCCTGGCACCATTCTTGTAAATCTCCTCTGCACCCTCTCGAGTGCAATTACATCCTTTCTGTAATGAGGTGCACATAACATGCAAGTTG
Source organism: Scyliorhinus canicula (assembly GCF_902713615.1). NCBI lineage: Eukaryota > Metazoa > Chordata > Chondrichthyes > Carcharhiniformes > Scyliorhinidae > Scyliorhinus > Scyliorhinus canicula. The sequence goes on from NC_052154.1 coordinate 163,974,509, forward strand.
TGACCAATTGATTTTTTATGTCGTCCCTGTATAACCTCTCTGCTTTTATGTTCTATTCAACAGCTAATCAAGAAATATTCCATGTGCCTTCTTAACCACCTTATCAACCTGTTCTGCTGTGGATATTCAATCCAAGGTCCCTTACTTCCTCAACACCTCGAAGTTTCCTCCCATTTATTGATCTCCACAAGTGCATTACCTTACACTTCTATAGATTGAATTCCATTTGCCCCTTTTCTGTTCATCTAACCAGTTCATTGATGTATTCATGAAGTCTACAGCTATCACTCTCACTATCAACAATGCGTCCAAATTTTGTGCTGTCTGCAAACTGTAGTAGAAGGATCCGATACATTAAGGGTTAACCTGGGTCTGAGTGCAGTAACACCCACCGGTGATGTTAGAAGGCACCTGACCTGGAGTTTAGGCCAGCAGTGTAGAACTAGGTAGCAACATATAAGGACATGCTAGGGAGTCATCTCCATACCTGTACCCTCTACTGTAAATATGAATATAGTTCAGTAATGTTAATAAAAACCTTGTTGGTAACTTCTACAAGACTGCGTAATGGTGTCTACGCAGTACACACCATGGTAGCGATAACCAAAGAAAACATGGTAGCATCTGGAGATCAAAATCTACATTCTCTGTAAAAAGATTGAAGAAATCAAGAAAACGAGACCAGCACCAATGTTTTGCTCTGAGAAAACCTCACTCAGTTATGAGCTGAGAAAATCCACCTGAAAAGCTCCAGCGACAGAAGATTCTGACAGCAGGGAACAAAAGGCACAAGTTAAGTTCAAGCTAAAGTCTTCACTGGATCCCTGTGAATTCAAGAAAATAGAGCTGGCAGCCAGCAGGGTGAGATACAACCTTTTTAAAGTTCCAGGGAAGCCAGTCCTGTGAACTGTTTCTTTTAAAAATCAGTGGGGCAGAAAACCCATTTGCACGTCCGTTGTTAGCCCAAACTCTGACTCTTCGGTCCCCTCCACATGGCCTCCGAGCCCAGATCACGACAAAAAGTAAAACTTTGAATACGCAGAAAACCCTGTTTAAACGAAAGTCCGAGAGCCTCACAAATGTTTTGGCCTCCCGGCCAGCAAAACCTCTGGCCTCCTAACCCTGACTCAGCCAGCAGCAGGCCACTGCCATTCAACTGACCCACAGCCGTGACCTGACCTGCGGCCATTTTGTACCTCATCCACCACCCAGTCCGTCGTTGCCATTTTCAAAGTCGCGCCAAAAGTTCGAAACACGCAGAAATCTTCTCGGCCACACAGGCGGTGCCATTTTGAAATCCACTGATTTCTTAAAGGGAAACTCACACTTTAATATTTTCCAACCATTGGTCTTAATTCATCATTGCCAACCCAAACGTGCCTTATCTGTGGCCCAGACCAATCTCACAATTGGAATTGTTGGAGAAAAAGGTTTCTCAGATATAGCACAGCTGCAGGATTAAATAAAAAGTTGGGAGCAAAACAATAAGCACATGACTTTATTCAACTGGGCCCGAATGCAAATGATATCATCAATAGGCAAGCCATAGATCAATCATTCACTAAGATAGAAGATGTTTTAAAATCTTTTGACCTATTTTTCAACCGCGATCCAACAAGATCGTGGAACATGCAAAATTTAACACAAGAGTCCAGCAGCCTGGGGAGCCTGCTGATTCCTTTATCAATGCCCCCTACCACATGGCAAAAGGATATGAATACAGAGATCTGAAATCAGAACTCATCCGAGACAGAATCATGTTTGGTGTCACAGACGAATCGCTCTCCAACCTTCTCCAAGCTAACCAAACCTTACTCTTGACAAGCTATCCAAATAGTCAGGTTGTCCTAGCTGCAAAACCAACTTTGGATCGTTCTAGAGATGAGAGCACTTTATGGGTCAGAAGACACACCTTGGTCCATCACATCTGACCGCAGAAGCAGAGATACAGTCTGAGCCTGGGTAAGCCAACCCCCAACCACACTGCCAAACAACCGTGCCAATGCTGGTTATATAACAATATATATATATATATACAAAGGAAATATTTATAAGTCCAGACATTGGGGCTGGCGTCGGATTCTTGTCGACCGCCTGAGAGGTGGAGGTGAGGATGATGGCGTCTTGACAGGCAGGTATACAGCCAGACTGGTGGCCTCGTGGAGTGAGGTGTCCAGATAAGGCATAACGACATCTGGGAACGTGAGATCCGGTGGTGGGCAGACACGTTTGCGTAGTGCCCTTCTGTTGCGCCTGACAATGGATCCATCAGCCATGCGAACAACGAACGACCTGGGAGCAGACTGTCGAACAACAGCTGGAGCTGACCAGCCTCCACCAGGCAACTTGATGCGAACAGCGTCCTTCGGAGAGAGCACGGGCAGATCAGTAGCATGAGCATCATATGTCACCTTTGCCGGGCTCTGATTTGCTGCACCTTTTGCATCACTGGAAGGTGATCCAGGTCAGGTAAATGAACGGTGGGAACAGTCATCCGCAGGTTACGATTCATTAGGAGCTGTGCGGGAGACATACCGTTGGACAGGCGGGTTGTCCTGTACGCCAGAAGAGCAAGGTTAAAATCCGAAGCTGAGTCCGCAGGCTTGCAGAGCATTTGCTTCACGATATGAACCCCTTTTTCGACCGTCCCATTAGATTGCGGGTAATGCGCGCTCGAGATGATGTGCTGGAAGTGGTATTGCTTCGCAAAGTTGGACCATTCTTGACTATAAAAACACGTGTCGCGTCTTTTCGTCCGACGTCATTTCGTCCAACGACACTTCGTCCACGTCTTTTCGTCCAACGTCTTTTTGTCCGCCCGTCTTTTGGTCCAACGTCACTTCGTCCAATTAACCAATTGCAAATCAACTCCGTATAAAAGCATTTAATTGATAGAAAGCAGGCACAATACAGCAAGTGAATTTAATTGCTAAAATGCAAGTAATTGATGAAATTCAAGTAAAATACAAGCTTAAAAATGCAGTTAAAAAGTTAAAAAATCTAAAAATGCAGTTAAAAAGATCTAAAAGTTTACTACTGATGAATTCCCGAAATTACTTAAAATTGATGTAAATTGTGAGCAACATTCCTCAAGAAATCAATTTTCGCTGTGGGATCCTTTAACGAGGCTCGTTAAAGGGGAGAGAACGATAATAACTATCCTTTAACGAGAGAACTATAATAACTATCCTTTAACGAGGCTCGTTAAAGGAAAGAGGCCGGTAATAAAGATCCTTTATTGTATATTATGTGCATTAGAGAAGATTTCCATGTACAAAAGTTAAAGTGGAGTGGTGCTACTAAGCAAGTTACTAAAAGTCAAGTTACAAAAAGTCTTTGACAAAAAAAATCATCCAGCAAAAACACGTAAAAAGTCACAAAAAATCTTTGACGAAAAAAATCACCGGACAAAATGACGTTGGACCAAAAGACGGGCGGACAAAAAGACGTTGGACGAAAAGACGTGGACGAAGTGTCGTTGGACGAAATGACGTCGGACGAAAAGACATAGCACCATAAAAACAGGGACTGTTGTTGCTCATAACCGTGAGTGGGATACCATGCCTGGCAAATGCCTCCTTGCAGGCCTTTATGACAGTCCTGGATGTTAAGTCGGACAGTTTCACTACCTCGGGGTAACTGGAGAAGTAATTATAAGGGTGTAGTCACACCCATTGGCGTGAAAAAGGTCAACTCCTACCTTAGACCACGGGGAGGTCATGATCTCATACTGCTGGAGCGTTTCTTTGGGCTGAGTAGGCTGGAAGCGCTGGCAGGTCGCGCAATTGAGGACCATGTTTGATATATCCTCATTAATGCCGGGCCAATCGACAGCCTGCCGGGCCCTGCGCCTGCACTTCTCAATACAGAGGTGCCCCTCGTGGATCTGCGTGAGCACTAAGTTCTGGAGGCTGCGCGGAATGACGATGCGATCCAATTTAAGTAGGATCCCCTTGACAGCTGTTAGGTTATCCTTTACATTACAGAACTGGGGGCATTGCCCTTTCTGCAAGCCATTTGTGAGGTGATGTATGACCTGCTGCAGAAGAGGGTCCTTGGCGGTCTCTTCTCGAATGATGACGAGTCATTCGTCGGATGCCGGCAGGGTGCTGGCACACAGTTGCACCTGTGCCTCAATTTGGCGTATGAAGTCTCCCTGCTCGCAGTGCGAGGTGATGGCACGTGACAGGGCATCCGCGATGATTAGCTCCTTTCCAGGTGTGTAAACCAGTTCGAAATCATACCTGCGGAGCCGAAGGAGAATGCACTGGAGCCTGAGCGTCATGTCATTTAGGTCCTTGTATATGATGTGAACTAGGGGTCTGTGGTCAGTCTCTACTGTGAAGGTTGGCAGACCATAGACATAATCATGGAATTTCACAATGCCAGTGAGAAGGCCCAGGTATTCTTTCTCTATCTGAGCATATCTTTGCTCGGTGGGGGTCATGGCCCTTGACGCATAGGCCACTGGAGCCCAGGACTCCTGGAGGAGCACTGCCCCAATACCGTCCTTACTGGCATCTGTGGAGATTTTAGTCTCCCGCTCAGGGTCAAAAAAAGCTAAAACAGGAGCGGTGGTTAGCTTCGCTTTTGCTTTCAACTCAAGCCACTCTGCTTGATGTGCGGGTAGCCACTGGAAAGTGGTGGACTTCTTCACCAGATGCCTCAGAGCCATGGTGTGTGACAAGAGGTTGGGAATGAATTTCCCCAAAACATTTACCATACCCAGCAAGCAGAGGACCGCCTTTTTGACTTCTGGGGTCTTCATTGTGTTGATGGCCTTGACTTTGTCCAAATCCGGTTGCACGCCCTGCTGGGATATCTGATCACCCAGATACTTGATTGACGACATGCCAAAGGAGCATTTGGTTTTGTTTAACTTCAGGCCTTTGGCATGTATGCGGCTGAAGACTTGTTGCAGACGAAAATATGTTCCTCCTGGGTCGTGGACCATATGGTGACATCATCAACATAAACCCGCACACCCTAAATGCCCTCTCGCATTTGTTCTATTATTCTATGAAAGATTTCAGAGGCTGAAACAATGCCAAACAGCATGCAGCTGTAACAATACCTTCCGAAAGGTGTATTAAACGTGCAGAGCTTCCTACTGGACTCGTCCAGTTGTAATAGCCAGAAGCCACGCGATGCATCCAGCTTTGTAAAGAATTTGGCACGTGCCATCTCACTTGTCAGCTCCTCCCGCTTCGGGATCGGGTAGTGTTCCCGCATAATGTTACGATTCAGATCCTTGGGATCGATTCAAATGCGCAGTTCGCCAGAGGGCTTCTTGACACAGACCATCGAGCTGACCCAGTCAGTTGGTTCCGTCACCTTAGATATTATGCCCTGATCTTGGCGCTCCTGCACCTGCGCCTTTAAAAGATCCTTTAGAGGCACCGGCACCCGGCGTGGCGCATGGATTACAGGCATGGTATCAAGCCTGATCAAAATTTTATAGCGGTAGGGCAGCGTGCCCATCCCACTGAACACATCCGGGTTTGCAGTAGTAGCTCATCAATGTCGGCCTGAAGAGTGATGTTGGCAGAGGACCTGGCATGTAAACGCTGGACGAGATGGAGTAGGTTGCATACATGGGCACCAAGCAGAGAAGCCTTGTCGGGCTTGACAATCTCAAACCGCAAAGTGGCCTTGATGGCCTTGTTGGAGACATGCAGGTGACAGGACCCTAACGCAGTGATGGCATTGCCATTGTAGTCAAGCAGCTGGCAGGCCGGCGGAAGAATTGTTGGCTGCCTTTGGATACGAGCAAGATCTGCTTCAGATATGAGATTGGCCGAAGCACCAGTGTCCAGCTTGAACCGGATGCTGCAATGGTTGACTTGTACAATTGCACGCCACTCGTCTGCAGAATCCAAATTGAGGATGGGTGTGTGTGTTGCTGAATGTGAAGAGGCCTTGTCATACATGATAATGATGCCCACTCAGTATGGGGACTCCGGGTTGTCGTCCTCTGGATCCGTGGTGGGATCAGGTTCCAAATCCATTCTCAGCTTCATTCTCTCGACCGTGGTGCGCATGCGTGGGACCCCTGGAAAAGCGCGCAAAATGGCCGCCTTCATCGATTCTCAGGTGCCGCGTTCGGGTGATGGCCTGCACACTCTCAGCCTCATGGGAGGCAAGTTGGTCCTGCTGTGCCGACTTAAGGCGGGAGTAGCGACTTTTCGCCTGTTCATGGACTTTGCACGTCTCGATGGCTACTGGCAGGGTCATAATTTTTATTTTTAGGAGCTGCTCCCACAGGGCATCGGAGTGGACACCAAACACGATCTGATCCCTGATGAGGGAATCAGTGGTGTCACCGTAGTTACAGGATTGCGCTAGAATGCGCAGATGAGTCAGAAAAGACTGGAAAGGCTCGTCCTTAACCTGAAGGCGCTGCTGGAAGACATTCACGCTCGAAGCTCTCGTTCATTTCGACTTCACAGTGACTGTCAAATTTGGCTAAGACGGTCTGGAACTTGGTCTTGTCCTCACCGTCGGCAAAAGCGAGCGAATTGAAGATTTGGATGGCCTGGTCCCCCGCAGTCGTTAGTAGCAGCGCAATTTTCAACACACTTTCGAGGCCGAGGCCTCAATGTATAGACTGAATTTCTGCTTGAAGACCCGCCAGTTGGCGCCAAAGTTTCCGGAGATCCGGAGCTATGGAGGTGCCTGGATCTTTTCCATGCCGCTGGAAGGCACTTGCTGGTCGTCAGTGAATTCTTGAAGGTAAATTACTCAGGAGAAGTAGCCACTCCTGGTATCATGTTGTGTTATTACCCTGGGGTAACAGGGACTGCACATGATGCAGTTAACTGATCAAGTATACACCAAATGTAGGCGTTGGTTCAATAAGATTTATTGAACTTCTGTAGCAAAACACACAGCTGCCTGTGGGTTGACTCTCTACTACTCTAAGTAAACTAACTCTAACTATCAAGAGCTAGCTCTCATCCACATGTAGAAGGTGTTGATTGATATGTCCACCCTGACTGTCACTACAGTTGTCACCAGTGGAAAAAGGCGGAGTGCTGATGCCTTGTGTGTTTTATAGTTGGTGTTCTGTCTGGTGATTGGTTGTGTTTTGTTCTGTATGTTGATTGGCTCACCTGGGTATCTGTCACTATCTGCTTTTACCTCATGATGTGCATGGGTGCATATTATGACACTTTTGACTTCTCAATAGCGACACCTCCACAGTTCCCGACCTTCCTCAACCAGCAGAAAACGTGAAGGCAACTATGGTCCCTACACAGTCAGAAACCCACCCTCCCAAAAACCCAATGACAAAGCTGGAGCCCAAAGTTGACTTTGTTGCTAATTTCTTTTCCATGTTTGCAGAGCAGGTCTGTTCTTCTTTTCAGATTCCTGAACTGAACCAAGGGCCTGACCATACCACAGTGCAGGAGGTTACCACTGCACCCCCAGTGATGGTGACGTCAGAGCCAGAACAATTTCGAGAAGAGTCTCTGCCTCCACCAGCGACCATGGTGCAGTTGGTTGAGATGATGATCTACATGTGACCCCAGCAAGGACCAGCCAGCGTAATGAAACCAAAGAGTCCAACGGAATCAGGTAGAGTCCCGACACAAACACGACTCAACAAATGTGCCCCTACATTCTTCTTCCATCCAGAGAATGCCGCCCTCATCAATCCCAGAAGGCTTCCAGATGCCAGAAAAGGTGGAAAGAAAAGAAGAAGGGATGCAGTCAACAGCCAGACGGATGCCACTCCCGCTCACCCTGAAAGAAAAGACCCCCACTTATGGTACCAAGCTATCGCTGCCAAGAACCCGACTAACCAACATGGTGCAACATTCACCAATGGAAATAGTGCATGAAACCATGCCTGACCCCAACTCCAACCAATGATCCACTGCCAAGAGCAACAGGTCCTAATCCTGTCACTCTCCCAACCAGATGGCAAATGAGATGTGGCAGGAATACACAACCTCCAAACCGCCTCAAAATCTGATTTCAAAGACTTGAAGGTGGGGTGGAGGGGGGGAGTGATGGGCTGGTTCGAATTCTATTAATGCATGCTGTTAATGTTGTAATCACATAGTATTGTAGAGTTAAAATAGTTACACTGAACTCAAGGACACAAGCCTGATGACAACACAAGACTTGAATCAAACTGTAAGTAACTGTTGTCAGACTATGTTCAGGGGATAAAGGCCTGTGGGACAAGTGTGGTTGAAGCATCTGGCACATTAATGGTTAACCTGGGACTGAGTACAGTACAGCCCAGGGGTGATGTAAGAAGTTACCTGGCCCATAGACTAGCAGTGTAGAGCTAAATAGCAGTATGTAAGGACATGCCAGGGAGTCCTCTCCATACCTTTACCCTCGACTGTAAATATGAACATAGTTCAATAATGTTAATAAAGACTTCTTGGTAATTTCTACAATTTACAGCTTCTACCCGCTTCTATGAGCCTCATATATTCTTCGTCAACTACAGCTGCATCTTCACAGAATCACAGAATTGTTATGGTTATGGCCACTTGGGCTATCATGTCTGCACGCTCTCTCCGAATGAGCATTATCACTTCATGGGCGGAGTTTTCTGAAAAAGTGGTATGAAAATCAGTGCGAATCCTGCAAGTCCCATTGGCATGATTCAGATCGGACTCTTTAGGCATTGTGAAAACATTTTGTCCCCACATGAAAAACACCATACCTGAGCTGTAAAGACTCTGATTCACCCACCCCAGGGGTCACAGTCAAGCCAGGACAATGGCAGCGAGAACACCAGCTCCCAGGTTTTCAGAGGGGGCCCCTCACTCGATTGTTGGGTGCTGTGGAGGAGAGACAGGCCTCAATCTACCCACAGGTTGGCAGGAGCCCCCCCCCCCCCCCCCCCCCCCCCCCAGCAAGGTCAAGGAGAATATGCACACCTTGAGATCTAATGGATTCTCTCTGGCAGGCTCTGGGGTCCATGCTTCCCTCTCAATCCCCTGCATCCAACCTTTTAGCCTTGAAACATTAGTTGTCACCCAGATCCTTGACTTGAGAAAGTGGACAGCTGACATTGTTAAGGGTAAAATTATGATGGGACAATTAGTTTGTTAAGCATAAGTCTCAGGAATGTTAGAGAGCAGATTTACTTTCTGCATGAGGGATACGCAAGGCTAATAGGCACCCATCTTACTCGGGCTGCATCATCCTGAGATCTCATTGCTGTCAGAAGGCCTTTACATTTAAAACCCCTGGACAGGCACTCCATGAATGTTATGTGATATCTTGCAGCCATTACGGGATTTGTTCCCTTGGCTGATGGACCCGTAGATTTGTGCCCAGTGCCATTCACCTGCCTTTGCCCTGTGCCCTTGCACATTGTTTCTGTTCAAATAATCATCCAATGCCTCCATTGAATCCGACTCCGCCATACTTCCTGGCCGGACACTGCAGATCAAAGCCACTCGCTGTGTGAAAAGTTTTTATTCCTCACATCGCATTTGCTTCTTTTGCAAATGAGTTTAAATCTGTGTCCTTCTGTTCTCGATCCTTTTGGCAGGATTGTTAATCTTTTACAAGACTGGCGAGAAAATTGTGTAACTTTAAGAAAATGTTCGCCTGATGCAGCCAATACTTACTTAACATTCTGAGAAGAAGCATCAGGTACTCTTTGAGGAATGCAATATTGGTTTGATTGAGGAAACTGCAGATCCACTGACTTTGCAAAAAACACCTCCTGATCATGCTCCCTGTCCAGTTTCATTTGCTCCTTTAGAAGTTCTAATAAAGTGGTTGACTCCAGATATTTTGCATGGAATCACCACTCTTTTTATTGATCTCAATGTGTTATCATCACCAAACCTAAAACAAATACTACATTCTTACTCCATAACCTTGCAATGATTCTCACTACTAAAATGCAGATAACATTTTAACTAAAAAGAAAACACGACAGATGTTGGAAATCTGAATCAAAAATAGAAAATCCTGGAAATACTTAGCAGCTCTGACATCAGCTGTGGAGAGAGAAACAGAGTTAAAGTTGTAGGTTAGTCCTGAATGTTTAACCCTGTTTCATTCTCCACAGATGCTGCCAGACATGCTGAATAGTTCCAGCATTTTATATTTTTATTTAACATTTAACCTATCTGTTCCACATGCTGTTGAAGTGCAGCCACTACCTAGCACAGAACAGTTACTTAAATGCATCCACGGTTTACACATTCACTACCAAGCTGTTTGCACTGGTACAATTTCTTCTGAGTGACGATTTTCATCTTGTTCAGCTTCAGAAGTCTCTGTCATGGGACATTTTTAAACCTTGTTTTTGCATTTTTGGCAGTTCATTGTCTAATGATATTGTGAGTCACAGCTGAAGCACTTAGGTCCCTGTTCCCCGTGAATTCCTGGGTTCATTCGCCTATAATTGCTCTTCAAATCCTGACATGTGGGCCGGGATTCTCCAACCTGGCGCCGGGTCAGAGAATCCTCGGGGGCGGGGAATCACGCCACGCAACCCCGACGCTGGCTCGCCAATGCTCCAGCGCCGATTTTCGGGCGCCCGCGGGATCGGCGCTACGCCAATCGGGGGCCATTGAAACCCCCCCCCCCCCGGCGATTCTCTGGGCCTCGATGGGCCGGGTGCCCACCGAGTTCAGCCAAGTCCCGCGGGCGTGGGTTACTCAGGTCCCACACAGTGGGAGGTGTGTCTGCAGGGGCCGTCCTAGAAGGGGGGGGGGGGCTGGGCGTCCGACCCAGGGGGTGCCTCCACGGTGGGCTGGCCCGTGATCGGGGCCTACTGATTGGCGGGCGGGCTGGTTCCATGAGGGCTATATTCCTCTGCGCCGGGCCCCTGTAGGGCTCGCCATATTGCCTGGGGGTTGGTGCAAAGATGGGAACTGACGCGCATGCGCAGAATCAAGCCGGCCATAATGCGCATGCGCGAACTCGCGCCGGCCGTTCCGCGCCGGCTGGAGCTGCGGGGACCACTCCAGCGCCGACCTTGCCCCCTAGGAAGGGGAGCATTCCTGATTATCGGGAACCGTTGACGCCGGAGTGGTTGGCGCCGCTTTTCACGCCTGCGTCAGAACCTGTCAGCGGGATTGGAGAATCCCGGCCGTGATATTCAGATCTACTAAAGATGCTTCCATCCTTATTCTTCCTGTCTGTAACTCTTCCTCTGCACTGATGCCTGCATCCAACATCTGGGTAATCTTGAAATGTGGCAATTATTGATCCTCTACACTGGTGCCATTTGTTTCACAAGACTTCCAGAAATCTCGGCTTCGCCAGCAGTTGATTTTCTCTCTCTGAGAACCGAGCCCCAGTTAGAACCAGAGTCTGTCTACATTTGATACCCTAGTACAATCCAGCAATTGCAAGCCTAACACTGACAGGATCTTGAAATTGAATGAAGAATTACTGTGAATTACAGCATTTCAAAATGAATACCAAAAAAAGCTGAGGACCACAACATCCTGTAACATAATTTGTACAATATAGCATCGACTTCCACTAACAACTTAGTAGTATTAGGTTTTATTCATTTCATCTTGAATAGCAGTCTTCAGTCGTATAATGACTGCACTGATAAAGACTTGCATTATCTTTTTTTTTTGTTGTAATTTCCAAATTTAAAAACTTGATCAACTAGCAACTGAAGCTTAAACTTTACAAAGCAGCATTTTCTGTCAAGTTAAGGTCACAATGCTTCCATCTGCCTGAATGTTTCACACATATGTCGAATATTGCTGACACCAGCGTGTTTCCGGCATACAGCCATGAAAGCTTTTTCTCACACATTGCATCATAATCTATTTTTAGCCAGCAACTCTTGTTGTACATCAAAGCAATTAATTAGCAGCATGAACCCAGTGCTTACCGCTGAACGGACGATGAGAGAGATTCAAAAAGACTGCCGCCTCCAGAAGCCATGTTCAAAAGTCAGCAATAGATAAAATCTTCCATAGACAATACCTGAAACAAGATTTTTTTGTGGTGTTATTATCCTTTTGATTTCATGAAAACCAATCACAGCTAATCAACTTCAGACCATCTTTTGTGGTTAACAAAATATAGCGCTACTGCATATTTGCATGAGCAACTACTTGTATTGTTGAAGTTTAAAACACATCATAAAACTGTATTTTGGGGGGGTACATTAGGTTAGAATTCTATTGCACTGTGAAGCAGAATGATACTTTACTGTTAACCTACTGGATGGGATTTAATGCCCTTCCTGAGGCGAGTTTGGTGTTGGATGTCAGGATACCGGGTGACCAGACCACATTTTATGTGCTTTATCTTGAAATTAACTACCTCACTATTCACCATGATAAAGAGTTCTACCATATTATTGTCACTCATGCCCAAGGGTTCTCTCAAAATTCTATATCTTAGATTAGGATAAATGGTCGGCACAACATCGTGGGCTGAAGGGCCTGTACTGTGCTGTACTGTTCTATGTTCTATGTCACTAGATTGCCAACACATTACTCTGAGTGCGCTTGAACAGAGAGAATCTTCCCGAGGTCAAATGTTTTTTTTAAATTTCTAATTAAGGGGCAATTTAGTTCGGTCAATCCACCTGCCCTGCAAATCTTTGGGTTGTGGGTGTGAGACCCACGCAGACATGGGGAGAATGTGTAAACTCCCCATGGACAATGACCCGGGGCCGGGATCAAACCCGGGTCCTTGGCGGCGTGAGGCAACAGTGCTTACCACTGCGTCACAGTCTTGCCCCCAATGAGGCCAAAATTAAATTGCAACGTGCCGTTAAATAGTGGGGTATTTCTCAGTGCTGCAGCTGCTAAGAAACACCCTGTTAAACGAGCCTGAAACTGGGCATAGGTTTTTCTTCTGGTTAAATCGCACCCCTCCTAGTTTTGCCTAGGCTATACATTCACTGTGGCTTTGTTGCCCTCTAGATCACAATGCACCACAAAAACTACATTCTATAGTCCAACTTTAGCCTAACAATTGCATTGCAGCAAAATTTTCAGAACCTCTTTCGTATCCTTTACCCCATTTATAAAACCCAAAAGCTAGCACCCCTTTTATGGTGTTAACAAGCAATACTCGCACCTTCAAGAAATTCCAGAAACTTTATGGTGCGTGCTACAACTCTTCAAATGCCGCGTGAGCACATTTCCAATATCCTTCTGACCACAGTATGGATAAACTTCATACTCCATGTACTCATGTGCTCATTAGTTGGGAATGCATAACATTGGCAACGGTTGTAAACCAGAAGAAAATAATTTGGGCTCATCAGCTTAAACTCCAATATTGAATGCAGACTTGATTTTGTTTTTATATTCAGAAAGTAAGATGTAGGCTTTCACTAATGATTGAAAAGAGAGGTGGTAAACTAAATCCAAGAGTGATTACGTAATTCTCGGCACATATGTCAAAAGGTCTGCTAATTGTAACAGAAAGGAAAAACTAAAGGGAGATAAAATTGAACGTCAAGGAACACAAGATGGGGACAGCAGATTGGTTGCCTGTTATACATGTCACATGACTTTCCTTTCATGACAGAAGTGGAAGAATTTGACCTTAAAAGCTAACTTAAACACTTAAGTGTCAAGTACACCTCAGAATTAAAATCATACAAGCAGAGATAAATCAAAATAAAAGGACATGTCTGTCAAGACGGCCTCAGCTAAGTTAGCGGCCAGTTCTCCTATGCCTTTGACGATTGAAACTCTGAACAAAATTCTTGTCACTGAGCCCAACAAATCCCAATGATGTTTGGCTCTGGAACTGAAAAATTCATTCCAAGAATCATTGGGGGCAGTTCGATCCTCCCTTGACGCCATTCGTCTGGCTGTGGATTCTCACACCGACACCCTCACTGACATCGAGACAGCCCTCTCAGACCACAGTGACAGGATCTGTACCCTCGAGTCCAAACTGACTGCAGCGATTAAGGAGAGTATGTCGTTATGGGTTAAAGTCGATGATTTGAAAAGCCGGTCAAGGCGACAAAACCTATGCATTATGGGACTGCCATACGGGATCAAGGGCTGAATTCCAAACAGTTTACTTGATGCCCTGGTGGATTCTATGTGGGTAATATCTGGAAATTATTACTTTCCAATACCTGGATTTGATTGTTTACACTCAGGGTTGTTAAAGACGGATCTGTTGAATGTGGATTTGTGGACCAGCTTTTCATCTCAGACTGTGTCCCGGCTTTGGGTAGCGACAGCACCGGACTTTTAAGATTTCTATTTTCATGGCAATTGAAAGTTGTAAACCCCCATTCCTTTGAGGTCATTTTGGTCTGATTCTGTCAGTTAGAACATAGAACATAGAACAGTACAGCACAGAACAGGCCCTTCGGCCCTCAATGTTGTGCCGAGCCATGATCACCCTACTCAAACCCACGTATCCACCCTATACCCGTAACCCAACAACCCCCCCTTGACCTTACTTTTATTAGGACACTACGGGCAATTTAGCATGGCCAATCCACCTAAGCCGCACATCTTTGGACTGTGGGAGGAAACCGGAGCACCCGGAGGAAACCCACGCACACACGGGGAGGACGTGCAGACTCCACACAGACAGTGACCCAGCCGGGAATCGAACCTGGGACCCTGGAGCTGTGAAGCATTGATGCTAACCACCATGCTACCCTGCAACAGTTATGGAAAGAACATTAGACAACCCTGGATTCAGCTGAAAGTTTAGGCATAGCCATGTCTGTTTACTGAGCTAACCAAGAGGTTGTTAAGTTTTTGTTTTCGATTATCTTGTGCTTGAACGCCTGTATTGGTAATTTACTATTGTTCAAAACTTAGGGCATGTTTGACTGTTCACCTGCATTAGAGGTCTTACCATGTGACTATACCGAGTAACCTTTCAATGGTGTATTACATAATGTAGTTAATGGGGTATAATGAGATTGTTTAGTCAATGGATGCTGTGTAAGATTGAATACCTGCTGCTCGGCATGTTCATGATGTTGAGCTGAGGATTTGATCTATGGTTTTATTTAGTTAAATGTTTATTATCACACCGCTTGGTTTAAGTTCTGGCGGTTTGGGAGTGTGGTGATTGTTCCGGGTATGGAGGGTGGTGGGACGGGTTTTTTTTATGATTGATGATACGACCATTAATTCAATCGAGACATGAGTCGAAGTAAACCGTGGCTTTAATCAACTTAGAACAGTGCCTGCCTGCGACTGAACCAATGCTGAGAACTGCCTGCAGGTCGACTGCTCTTTATACCTCCCTTCAAGGGGGAGGGGCCATGGGCGGAGCCCATACACGCCCCAACATGTTCCCCTATGGTTAATGCCATGCAATGGCCCATAGGAGTAGCCCACAAGGGCAACAGTATAGCACAGATACAAATATACAAATACAAGTGCGACAGCACAGATACAAATACACTGGTGGATTATTAGTATAATACATTCACCACAGTTGACAGTAACAAAGGACCTTTTTGTATTTGGCCGTTCTCATTTTGTAATGGATCCTCTCAATCTTGTTTTCCTTTCCTCTCATATTACTGATCTGTTTGTAAAGTCCTTTTAGACACATGAATGGCTCCAGCGGTCAGGGTGGTAAGGGGCTCTCAATCAGATCAGGTACATGGAATGTTAGGGATTTGCACAGCCCGCTTAAATGTTCCAAAGTGTTTTCACGTTTCAAGTGCCTCCACACTGATATCGCATTCCTGCGGGAGACGCACCTTTGAGTTAATAATCACACCAGATTACGTAAAGCAAGGGTTGGCCAGGTGTTTCATTCCAATTTTAACGGCAGGAACATCAGGTTTGCTAATAATAATAGCTTATTGTCACAAGTAGGCTTCAATGCAGTTACTGTGAAAAGACCCTAGTCGCCACACATTCCGGCGCCTGTTCGAGGAGGCTGGTACGGGAATTGAACCTGCGCTGCTGCCTTATTCTGCATTACAAGTCAGCTATTTAGCCCACAAAGTAATGTACCATTCTCCCCCTTAAACATAATCTCAGATCCTGGAGGACATTATAGAATAGTCAGCAGCACACATTTTCAAACCCCATAGTGTTGCTGAATGTCTACGCATCGAACTGGGACAATACAAAATTTATTACATCGCTTCCAAAAAAGAAAATTAAAACAACAAGATTTGGTGGATTCAATTTTAGAAATAGACTATCGATATTGCATTATCCCACTCCTGACTTATGTGCAGACAGGAGAAAGCCTCAGACTCAATTTGACTTACTTTGGAGTAAGTAAAGCTGAACAGTCAACGTTTTGTGAATACAGGAGCAAGGCAGGCCGCCTTCTGGCCCACCAACTCAGGCACCAGCCTGCTTCTTGGTTTATCTCCCAGGATCTACTCCCATAATCTTGCTACTGACCACTCTGGTACTAATTCGACCGTCGCTTCTTTTTACTTTTTATTTATAACCTTTATAAATTGAAACCCCTGTCGGATAGCATCGCAATGGCTGACCTCCTAAATAATTTGGGCATTCCATCTGTGGATGTTGACATGAGCAGAAGCTTGGATGATCCTTTGCGTCGAGATGAAATAATGAACAGTATTAAGTTATCAAAGTAGCAAAGCCCCAGGCCCAGATGGCTTGTCTATTGGCTTTTATAAAAAGTTCTCTACTCAACTTGTTCCGTTATTCTTAGATATGTTCAATGACTCATTGTCTCAGGTCTCTCTGCCCCAAAACTGACTCAAGCTTCTCATCTCGCTTATACTCAGAAAAGACAGGGATCCTGCGGGATGTGGCTCCTATTGGTTCATCTCTCTTTATAACACAGGTGTAAAGCTAAGCTGTTAGAATGCCATTTGGAGTCTTGTCTTCCTGGTATAATATCTGATGATCAAACTTTGGTAAGGGGCGCCAATTAATTTCAACTCCACGTCCTTCTGAGCTTGGTTAAGATTCAGTTTAAAGAATTCACTTCACCAAGACCAGAATTAGCAGGTTTTTTTGAAAGGCAAACAACAAATGCGACAGGTGTTCACTTGTCCCTGTGGCCCAGCCCACATGTTCTAGTCGTGCTCGAAGATGGCTGGTTTTTGGTCATCCACTTTTGACACTTTCTCCAAAGTCCTCAATATTAAACTTGCAATCCTGCCCTTGGATAGCCATATTCGGAGTCCCATCTGAATTGTCCTGTCTTACTAAGATTGAGTCATTGTATTCCATTAGCTTATAGCCCGCAGACCGATTATATTAACTTGGAAGTCCCCTCAGCCACCCACTCTTTCATCCTGGCTAGAAGAATCCTGGCTTGATGTATTTTCTTCCTTTGGAGAAAATTATATATACTATTGTAATAGCGGGATCTACGAGGACAACTCAATTGATCTCCCCGTGGGACTCCTGGAGACCCTTAGCTGCGGCTCATAGCCCCGGTCGGGACCTCTGTGCTGTTTCCCGTGTTGCGGCCTTTTCTTTTGGCTGAAAATAAACTGTCGTTTTCATTCACACTTTAGGGTCTCCTGAGCTTTTCTAACTAGAAGAAGATCTACTAAGAAATGTTAGCTCGAAGAAATGGCAGCCTTTCATTTCTTTCTTTAAACAGTTAATTACTGTTGACTTGTAAATGATTATTTTTTTTTTGCATAGTTTTGTTTTGTGCTTGTTTGTATTTGTGGATGGCATGGTAGCACAGTGGTTAGCACTGATGCTTCACAGCGCCAGGGTCCCAGGTTCGACTCCCGGCACTGTCTGTGTGGAGTCTGCACATTCTACCTGCTTTGCGTGGGTTTCCTCCGGGTGTTCCGGTTACCTCCCAAAAGATGTGCTCTTAGGTGAATTGGCCATTCTGAATTCTCCCTCCGTGTACCCGAACAGGGGCCGGAGTGTGGCGACTCGGGGCTTTTCACAGTAACTTCATTGCAGTGTTAATGTAAGCCTAATTGTGAAAATGATTATGATTATTATTATTACTGGGAGGGTAGAACTGCTTCATTGTATTATATTGTACTTTGTCAGGCTCCTTATCTCCCTTTGAAAACCTATAAAAATAAATCTAAAAATAAAGAAGCGAAAGGAGCAATCAGCAGAGGAGGCAATACTTCTGTCCTTCCAGGTCCCACAAAACAAAGTATAAGCCCTACCTGTCTCGGCTTCTTCAACTTCTGGGCGGGTCCCTGTTTCTGTTGAGCGGGTGATGCAAAAAATTGTCCTCCTTGCATCCAGACCAGTTTACATTGTAGCTGAGCGAAACACAGTGACTGCCGAGCATTCTAACTCCCCAGACTGATGGTGAATCTCGTAACTACTGATTATCTGGAATTGCTTCTGCTCACTTCATTTACCTTTCTGTGCGAACTTTTGTGGTCCGTGTTTACATTTCTCGCCTGCAATACCTTTCACAGCCTTAGGACATTTTACGATACTAAAATTCTGTCTGAGCAACAGTCTTGTGAATTGTTTATTTTACCTCCTCAAATCAAGGAAGCTGGCATGAAGGTACCTGATATAATCAGTGAAACCAAAATACACTGTTATTTTTCTGTCAGATTCCTAAGATTACTTGCAATGTTTGGATATTGAGCCGATAAAGGCACACTCTTGCACTAAAATGCTGAGGGCTCATTGGTAGGAATGGTTTGACATGCTGAAACTGAGGAAACAATACCTTTAATTTAAAATTAAAATACGGAAGACAAAATGCTTACAATTACTGTCAACTATCTTTCCATTTCTAACTCACAGCAGCGACTTGCCTTTAACAGTAAAATTTCCCAAGGCACTTTGCAGAAGCGTTATCAAACAATGTTTGACTCTAATCCACATAAAGAAGATGTTAGGATGGGCAAACGAGGTAGGTTTTAAGGAGCATCCCATTGGAAAGCAGTCTGGAATTTAGGGCGAAGGCATCTGGAGGCATGGCAACACATGGCGGGGTGATTAAAATAATGGTGCACGACTTCCGGTGGTGGCCATGGAGTGAGTGGTCGCTTATTTGGTGGCTCCAGCTCAAGGTGGAATTGTTTGGTCCTTTTCACCTGATATAAGGGGTGTTTCCTGGTTCAAAATGCATGAACAGTGAGAGATCAGGGTGGTTTATGGCTTATCAGCTCCAGAACATCACTACAGGAGTTCCTCAGGGTAGCGCCCAAGCCCCAACCATCCTCAGCTGCTTCATCAATGACTGCTGTTGCCGCGGTTGGTTTTGGTGTTTTTTCTTCTTCTTTGTTATGTATATATTGGAAAATGCCTCCAATAAAATGCTTTTCAAAAAAAAAAATACTGATGCACAAGAGGCTAAAATTTGAGGGGTTCAGAGATCCCAGTGGGTTGTAGGGCAGGAGGAATTTACAGATGTATGCTCGGTGTGACCGTTGAGGGGTAAGGATGGGGGCTATAAAATTAATTCACGGCTCTACTGGGGAGAAATGTGGTCAACAATCACAGAGCTGATAGGCCAACAGGACTCGGTGAGAATTAGAATGCAGGCAAAAGGGTTTTGGATGAATTGAAAGATAATGAGGGTGGAAGATGGGAGGCCAGTCAGGAGAGTATTGCAGTAGTCAAATCGAGAGGAAAAAAAGGCTTGGATGACGGTTTCAACAGCAAATGAGCTGAGAGAGAGACAAGTGATGTAAGGTGGGAGTAGGCAGTGTCAGTAATGGAATGGATGTGTGTTTGGAAACTCGTCTTAAGGTTAAATAAGGTGCCACGTTTGGAAATAATTTTGGCCAGAACATGACCAGGGAGTGGAATGAAGTCTGCGGTTTCATAGAATCATAGAATTCACAGTGCAGAAGGAGGCCATTCTGCCCATCAATCTGCACCGGCCCTTGGAAAGAACATCCTACTGAAGCCCCACACCTCCACCCTATCCCCTTTATCCCTGTAACCCAGCCTAACCGTTTTGGACACTAAGGGCAATTTAGAATGGCCAATCAACCTAACCTGTACATCTTTGGTTTATTTGTATCAAAGAAGGAATTATTTTATATTGTTAAAACAATAATTCAATAAACAGAACAAAAGTCCAAAGCATCCTCCTCAATCCAATGAAAATATTAAACTTTAGAGTCTAAACTGATAACATTGATAAAGGCCAAAGAGACCCAATGTCTCTTCCAATTAAGAATGTAGGTGTTTCCCAATTAACACCTTTTTAAGTTAAGTTGATTAGAAATAACAAGCACCAAAGTAGGAGCGAGCTTTAACATTTCACCCTGACGAAAATGAGAATGTAACAAAATATTGTTGCTGATCATTATTTTACAAATAATGCCTGAAATTAAATGTGCCACCAGAATGCTGTTATTACACTGCTCAAGAGTAGATGTAGTCTGCCTCCCTTAGGTCATTCCAAATGGCATTACCATTCGAGAAGGCGTGACTCATTAACAGCCACAACCTAAATATTCAGACGGCATCTTCTTCGAGGTGAATTTTTGCTTTACAGCATTAGCAGGTTAACTGGAGACTAAATTTATATCTTGAGGACCGGAAGCTGAAATAACAAGGCGCACCATGATGACATAAGTTGAAAACTGCTTGCGTGAAACACTTCTATAAAATATGTGTGAATATTTTTTGAGACTGCTCTCTGACCATGATATGCAACATTTTTCTTTACCCCCAAGGACATAGCTCAAAAAATAGATCAAACTTTACATTCACCAGTGTGGTGAATGTATTCACAATAATGCATGCATGATACCATAACCTGTGACCTATGACCTGGAAGTGGTGATATGAACTGCTTCCAGGTACGGTACTGTAACCCTGGTATGGCTCTGCCTCTGGCTCCGCCCACACCAGGGCCATATATAGGCCGGCCTCTTGTGGGCGGCATTCATTTGTGCTACTGACTCTGGCTAGGCAAGTTCATGATTAATAAAGCCTACTGGTCACTCACTCTCGCTGCCTCATGGTGAATTGAAGGTATAACAACCAGTCCCTCCATTTTACTTTTGGGTGAAATTCAGGTATGACATTGATTCTTTCTGTTTGTTTTCCATTCCACTGAGCTTTATTAGCTTTTTACATAAATCTAAAATTTAATATTTATTCAATAATTAAGGCTTTCCTGCCAGCTCTTATTTTTAAATTATTGTTTAAATTCAAATAGGGATATACATAACAACATAGAAACAATCAATCAATAACAAAATAAACAAAATACAATTCTCCTAATTTGAGAGTTTTTCTCTTATTTTCATTAAACCTTTCCCTTTTTCCCCTCCTCCTTATCCCATTTCCCACCTGTGGTGAATGTAATTATAGATGTATATATGTTAATTCACACTGTCTTTGTAAGCGCAGTAGCGCTATCCTACCACTAGGGGGAGTAGCGCTGGGAGCACTCAGGAACTTGTACTGGGCTCCACTCTTGGCTCCGCCCACGACTCCTCCCCCTAGTGCAGCTGTATAAATACCCTTGTCCTGAGTTCACTACGAGTTCATCGACAGGTAACAGGCTGGCTCTGAAGTAAGTCGATTAAAGCCTAGATTATCGTCGGAAACACGTGTCTGGTGAATTGATGGTTCCATCACCACCATACCACTCCCTTTACCCGCTGGCAACAAACAGATCTGTAAATAGAGACAAGAACAGCTTCCATCTTGTCCAGCATTCCCCAGCAGAACCACGAAGGGCAAACTGAATTTTCCCAAGTTTAAGGAATTCCAAAATATCCTCCAACCATGTCGATATTATTGGCGGATCTTCTGACTTCCCCTCCGGGCAATCAATGTGGCAAAGGCCACCACATCAGTTCCTTTTCCTTCTATTTGTCCTGGTACATCCGACACTCCAAAAATTGCCTCAAGTGGTCCCAGAGAATACTGGGACAGGCCCGCTAATGATATGAAAACGGTGTTTATTGTACGTGCATTCCGGAATGCAATGATGCCGCTGTCGGGGTGCTGGAGCGTTGCGATTTGGCGTCAAATCGGCGCCTACCGCGATTTCAGCGTCAGAACAGATTCTCCGCACAATCACCTTTCCCGATTTTGGCGTTGGCGAACGGAGAATCCCACCCCACTCTTTGGACTGTGGAAGGAAACCGGAGCACCCGGAGGAAACCCATGCAGACATGGGGAGAATGTGCAAACTCCACACCCAAGGACGGAATTGAACCTGGTGCCTGATGCTGTGAGGCAGCAGTTCTAACCACTGAGCCACCCATCTGCTTATTTTATTCACTGTCCTCAGCCTGCACACCGTAGCAGGCCAATAATCAGGTTAAGAGCAAGGCCATCAAGCCCATGGTAAATGTATCTCTGGCCCTATCCTTACTCCTCCTAGCTAAAGCCCTAATCCCTACTTCTTGCAAACCTAGGCTCACCTCTCTTTCCTCCAAGACTCAATTTTCTCCCTTCTTCACCTGTTCTTCAGCTCTGAAGAAAAGTTACACAGACTTGAAACATTACCTCTGTCTCTCTCCACAGATGCTGTCAGACCCGCTGAGTTTTTCCAGCATTTTCAGTTTTTATTTCAAATTTCCAGCACCAACGGTATTTTGTTCCCATTTTATCCCATCCTGAGCTCCTGCCAATCCTTGTCAGCAGAAGTCCTGATCCCCATTTTCCATCTGGAAACAGCTAGGGTCGACATCCAATCTCACCAGTCCTGCTCCAAGTTCCTATTCCTTTCATCTAAGCCTCACATCCAGCTCTGTCAGATTGGCAGGCATTTGCTGCATGCCCTGAGCTTAAAAGTAATAGTAACAAATGATAATTGGTGAACTGCGCAAGAAGCAGACTAAAAGATAGTAAAAACATTCAGGATGGATAGCTCGCAAAGAGAAGAGACTGAAACAGGGATATAGAGGCAACATGCAAGATAAACAAACTGAGACAAATAGAGAGACACCAGTGAAGAGAATTCAAGAGTAGGACACCAGCAAGAAGACTGTAGACCGAGTAGTCACGTGGTGCTGTGATGACACAGCTACTTAATGGGTCATGTGTTGAGAGTGCGGGACCTCTCTGCTGAGCACGAGCAGAGTTACAACATGGAAGATCCTGCTCAGAGTGCTGAATAAACTGTTGCTGTTAGAAGTCCTTGGTGGCTAGCCATTGGAACCCAGCACTTCTATATGGTGTCAAGAGTTGGCAGCATGGCACAGGGACTTTGCCATGTCAAAATGTTCATGTTCGATTAAAACATGACAAACAACTGGGCAAAGTTTGAAAAAAGAGGGATACATCTACTGCGGTGCCAGTTTGTCAGACAAATTCAACAAAGTACAGTCTTACACTTCACGAAATTTGCTGGCGGTGGGATTCTCTGTTCCTGCTGCTTGTCAATGGGATTTCCCATTGAATCCACCCCATCCTGTCAGGAAATCCACTGGTGGGGGTGTGCGCTGCCGGCAAGAACAGAGAATCTCGATGGCGGAGAATTCAGGCCAAGGTTCCTGGACTATGTAACAAACTAATCTTTTGAACAACAAAATGGGGGGGGAGGGGGGGGGGGGGAGGCGCGATGGGCTGTGCACCAGTTGCAGCAGCCTAATTCATGTTTCACCCAATGTAAATGGTTATGTGTTGTTAGCCTGTTCACTATGTATGTTGTAAAATGGTTTGCACACAGTTACTGTTCACGCACACTGTTACATCTCAGTACGACCAGTCATCTCAACTTAAACAGGGAATATGTAAACCGAGTGGTCACATGATGCCATGATAATGTGGCTGCTTATGGGGCGCGAACAGAGTTACTCCATGTAAAGCTGCTCAGAGTACTTAATAAACTGTTGTTGTTCGAAGTCCTTGAACCCAGTCATTGGAACCCAACACTTTTACAAAGACAACAGCAAAGAAATGTTAGAGCAGGTCAACTGTTGGTAATAATATTCATTTTATGGGGATGAGGTAGAGAACAGGGTTAATTATTTTCTTCTATGAGACATTGTTAAAGCTTTATCTTCTACATGACAACAGTATGGTAATATGCTCATGAGAACCTAAGAAAACAAGACAGAGAAGGCTTTAATTTATGCTGTTCCCTCCACCGGTCATACATAATACCCAATCATTTCAGTAGTTCATAGAAAGTTTCTCCCTGTTCTTCAAAAGTTAAGTGAAACAAATTAACAAAACTCCAGAATGTCCATTACCTTATGTTCAATATTATTTGCCTTTGACTGCTCACTATCCTTGGTGTGACATTTCCACTGTTCCAAAAGCCCAAGAACCATCAACTCGGACTCATCAATTCTGGTGCTTATGCTTCTCAGCCTCAATGCTCGCTCAAACCAGATTTGCATCCAGCTTTTCTGGAAATGTTAGAAAATGCAGAATTCACTTCTTTAGCCAAGAAATATTGCCACAAATTTATTAATCTGGGAGAGAAAAAATACCTCTTCTCATCGCAAGTTGTCTTTGAGGTTTGTTATTATTATATGTTCATCTTTCGTTCTGCAACTATAATATAAATTCATCTCCATCTATCTGTCCTTAAACAGAGACAAAAGATTTTAATGAATACCACCACATCCCAACTGTTGCTTGGAAACACGTCCCTCGCATTCCAGTTAATAAATGCTGGCCAAAAAAATAATAGGTTACAAAAGACTTAAAATCCACACATTTTTGCCTTCATCTGTGGTGACTGCTAGCAGTAATGGAATATATTGAAGACAGACTCAGTTAGCTCCAGTGGAGAGCCAGCATCACAGGCCAAATCCAGTTCACATTTTAATGAAAATAGAATACAAAATAATCATGATCAGGAATACACGTCTGCTGGTCCAGTAGTGACAAGTTGTAGTCCTTACTGTAAGTCAACTAGAAAATATGGGCCAGACTTTTCCGGCCTTTTGCCGGCGGCGGGTTTCTCTGGGCCCAGCGGCAGCACAACCCCACTCATGCGTTTCCCAGCGGTGTGGGGTGGTTTCAGTGGGAAATCTCGCTGCCTCAGCGAATGGCGCGCTGCTGAGAAACAGTGAGGCCGGAGAATCCTACCCATGATCTCCTTGAATATGGTAATCTTGTAAATATCTGAGCAAAAATAAATCTCCAGTTAAGTAATTGCAGATACATCAGATGGGAACAAGGACAATGAAAAGCGAAATCTTCCAGCTTCCATGTATTTTCAATAAGTTTTTTCATCCTGAGTAGCTGTCATAAGCCTGAACTAGCATTAGATATACCCAATCATAAAGTAAATTAAGTCCTACCACATAATTCTCATGTTTCAGTGTTACAGACAGGAGAGGGCTTGATTTAAACAGCACTAATTTCTCCTCTCGCCACATGTTCGTAAATAGAAAGGTGATTTTGATTTGCTACCCCACTTTATAAACCTTGTTGTATTTCCCAACCCCTCAATTATAGTGTGATCCAATCCCAATCATGACCCCACAGTAAACTCGACACAGGACAAACTTAAAGGATTAGCTTATTTTGCACACTCTCAAAATGCGGAGGGAGGGTCGCAACATTCCCTCCTAGCATTTATACAGTAAAAGGGGAAACGAGAAAAGAAAGATATACAAGACAGAGACCATAGAGAAAGGAAATAGTGTTTCATGTGGGTTCCAGAGTCAAATTCTAATGAAGTATTCCTTCATGGAGGCGGGCGGGCTGCAAGCCAATCCTAGTAAATTCACTTTTCCGGTGGTGTTGACATCACACGATGAGCTAGAGATACAGAGATGAATCAGTATTGTCGGCGATGGGACCAAATTTCCAGTATAAGCACTGTCAATGGAGCCATGTGTCTAAACCTGGGGTCAAGCTCCTCTTCCACTTGTAGACTGACCTTTTCAGTTCCACAAGGAAATATTACTGGTTTCATAAACTAGAGATCCATGTCACCTAACTCCCACCTCATAGATGAGAAAAGATTCAGCCATTTTAAAATGACTTTGTCCAGTTTTTAAACTTTTAGAAATAGCCATAAGGATCTCTGTGTGTATTTTATTAAAATATGCAGTGTAATGTCTTAGACCCTTCATACACTGTATAGTCAATGATCAAAATTATTGGATCAGTATTACTGGTGCATATTTCTATCCTACGACTTTAACCCAATTCCATTTCATGGTAATTTTAAGTTATTCAAACACTGGCCCGAGGATTCATCTCTATCAAATTCAGTTATGACTCTAGTCCTTTCTTACACTTCTTAAATAACTCTGTGTTGTCACTGCAGCTGATGTTAATAACGAGTGAGCCAGATCTCAGACTGAAATCCATCTCGGCTGATCGTAATCTGTTTTGTTTTGTATTGCAGAAACTATTGTGGTATCATGGCTGTGTTGCAATTCACCGACTGACCACTAGGACTCTCACTAGTATATAAGTGAATGTTAAAGTCTGCTGACCTCAGACTGGCTGGAGGAAGTCGAAGAGAGAGGTTGCTTCACAGATTTTACTGTTTCTCATCTATTGCCTTGTATATAGTTTACCCACAATAAAATTAATAAATCGTTTATAACTTTAACTACAAGTGTTCTTGTAATAAATCAGGCCATCTGACGAGAACATTACAGAAACAAGAAGTGATAGCTACTGAACGCAAAAGTACAGAACACCAGTGATAATTTTTTTAAATTTCAGGAATGTTTATTAAAAGAAAATATAAATCTTAAACACACAAGATAAAGACACACAGTTAGAAAAGATGTTACAAGATAGCCCCCAACATTTTTTAAACTAAATTAAACTAACTTTTTGGCCACAGCCCTTATAGATTCTTCACTAGCTGATCCAGGAAGAATTACGCAAATTAAGAATTTTCCTTTCGCTGCAACCAATCTATGACTCCCCAGAATCAAAACACGCTAATGTGGTTTTATAAAGGCAGATCCAAACAAACTGCTTCACAGGACAAATATCCTCCTGACCCGTCCAAGACTGAGTTGCATTCTTCAGTTTAGAAACATTTCACAGTCGAAACAAAGGAGATTGCCTTCAGTGAGACATCCCCCACAACAACTCACTCCAGCTGAAAGCCTATTCTCATAAGTACTTTATTTCAGTTTCATCTTTGTTCTACATTGTCTTCACAAATCCCTTCAAACTTAAGTTCCCCAAATATTAAAACCTTTCATGTCCCTATGTTATCTCTATTTTAGATCAATAAAATGTCTGCCCCTGTTTACTCACAAAGATGCAAAGTTCCTGGTCACCTTTGAACCTCTTTTGAAATGCAATAGATATACATCAATTTTAACACTTAACCCCAAATATAAATTTCACATCCTACTCTGTTTACCTGGAAACTAAAACCAACCAGACCTCATTACAAATGATGTGGAGATGCCAACGTTGGACTGGGGTGAGCACAGTAAGAAGTCTTACAACACCAGGTTAAAGTCAAACAGGTTTGTTTCGCTTTGTGATTCGAAACAAACCTGTTGGTCTTTAACCTGGTGTTGTAAGACTTCTTACTGTTATTACAAATGCAACGAGGTAAAACCTTTACTTTTTCATCCCCTTCACCCCACAGACAATTTGACTTTAAAAACCTCTCCACTGAAACTCTCCACACACAGTCTGTTTTCCTTACCTACACAGAATATGTTCAGAACACAAAAACATATCACGCCCTGCCACATATTTCAAAAAAAGACATTTGTCTGAGTTGCTTAGAAAATCTTTCTTTCAATACCTTCCTAAAAACTCAGTGCCCTCAAGCTAGACTGATGGCATTAAGAACTGGACCTTGGTTAGAACAATTATCAAGTCCAATTACAAGCACACATCACTGTTGTGAATGCGTACAGGACTCATTTGAAAGCAAAGTCTTCCCCCTCCCTCACACACACATATCAAAGATAGATTAATCCTTACTGCTATCTGGCTCATCTATATCTCTCCGAGAGTGATTGGTCCATACCCTTTCCTAACTAATTGAAATGCATGAAGAGTATCAAGAACTGCAAGGTGCCAAACCTCATAATACCTGAAAGTCGCTGCCGCAAGCATTTATAGTTATTTAAAGTAAGGGGAAAGCAGTTAAGTCCAACAAGGCCATAATGTATATTCAAACCAATTGCATTTCATGCCATTATTACTTTTTGCTAGGCGGAGGAAGGAGGCTGTTTTCCTGAATCAAGATTAATTCTCTGATTAAGTTAAAGGGTATTAGTAGGGCGGCACAGTAGCATAGTGGTTAGCACTGTTGCTTCACAGCGCCAGGGTCCCAGGTTTGATTCCCGGCTTGAGTCACTGTGCGGAGTCTGCACGTTCTCCCTGTGTCTGTGTGGGTTTCCTCCGGGTGCTCCGGTTTCCTCCCACAAGTCCCGAAAGACGTGCTGTTAGGTAATTTGGACATTCTGAATTCTCCCTCTGTGTACCCGAACAGGCGCCAGAATGTGGCGACTAGGGGCTTTTCACAGTAACTTCATGGCAGTGTTAATGTAAGCCGACTTGTGACAATAAAGATTATTTATTATTTATTTTATACTGGGGAATGAAGCCTTTTCCCTTTATCCCATCAACACAAAACATTCCCAACTTACGTATGATGTGGAGATGCCGGCGTTGGACTGGGGTGAGCACAGTAAGAAGCCTTACAACACCAGGTTAAAGTCCAACAGGTTTGTTTCAAACACGAGCTTTCGGAGCACTGCTCCTTCCTCAGGTGAATGGCGAGGTATGTTCCAGAAACATTTATATAGACAAAGTCAGAGATGCCGGACAATGCTTGGAATGCGAGCATTTGCAGGTAATCAAATCATTACAGATCCAGAGATAGGGGGTGATCCCAGGTTAAAGAGGTGTGAATTGTCTCAAGGCAGGACAGTTGGTAGGATTTTGCAAGTCCAGGCCAGATGGTGGGGGGTGGATGTAATGCGACATGAATCCAAGATCCCGGTTGAGGCCGCACTCATGCGTGCGGAACTTAACTATAAGTTTTTGCTCGGCAATTCTGCGTTGTCGCGGGTCCTGAAGGCCGCCTTGGAGAACACTTACCCGGAGATCAGAGGCTGAATGCCCTTGACTGCTGAAGTGTTCCCCGACTGGAAGGGAACATTCCTGCCTGGTGATTGTCGCACGATGCCCATTCATTCATTGTCTGCATGGTCTCGCCAATGTACCACGCTTCGGGACATCCTTTCCTGCAGCGTATGAGGTAGACTACATTGGTCGAGTCGCACGAATATGTGCCGCGTATCTGGCATACCAACTCACGTATAGCAGTGAATCAAGAGAACACCTGCCAATGACGTATCAACATCGATTGCCAATATGATACAGTGTGATGCCCACACTCGACATCAACATAACCTCTTTGAATAAGCTTGCCAATTAAAATTGTCAATATTAATTTAAAACATCTCTCAAATGTATCTTGGAAATAACTTACAAATTATGTCCCAGACGCTGCCATCACCATCTCTGTGTATGCCTTGTCCCACCATCAGGACAGACTCAGCAGAGATGAGGGCACAGTAGTATACATTCAAGAGTGTGTCGCCCTTGAATCCTCAACATCAAGTCCCCATAACACCAGACCAACATGGAAAAGGAAACCGCCTGCTGATAACCCGAACCCTCTCAGCTGATGATTGAGTTCTCCTCTATATTGAAAACCACTGGAGGGAAGCAGGTAAAGGTATAGCCACCACAGTCCCAGGTGACCATAGGTTGCTTACCCCTTTGAGGAGGAGAGCTGACCAGTGGTGGATTTAACGTGAGGATCACCACACCTTAGGCAAGTGGCAAGGTTGAGAAGGCAGGCCTTCATGATTAATCTCAGCCGGAATGAAAATTGAGCCCGCGCTGCTGGCCTCGCTCTGCACCACGAACCAGCTGTCTAGCCAATTGAGCTAAACCGGCCCCCAGGGGAAGCACTGAGTATGGCAAGGGCACAGACTGCACCCTGGGTAGGGGACTTAAATGTCCCTCACCTCGAGAGTGACTCGGTAGCACAACTACTGACTGAGCTGGCTGATTCCTCAAGGACATAACTGCTCGACTGGGTCTGCGATAGGTGGTGAGGGAATGAGGGAACCAAGAGGGAAAAGCATACGCGACCTCATCCTCACCAACCTGCCTGCCGCAGATGCATCTGTCCATGACAGTATCGATAGGAGTGATCAAAGCACAGTCTTGTGGAGACAAAGTCCATTCTTCATGCTGAGGATACCGTTCATCTTGCTTTGTGGCACCACTACCATGTTAAATGGGATAGAGTTCAACCAGGTCTAGCAACACTCGACTGGGCATCCATGAAGCGCAGTGGCCCATCAACAGCAGCAGAATTTTATTCAACACAATCTGCAACCTCATGGCCCGGCATACCCCCCACTCTACCACCTCCACAAAGCCAGAGGGTCAACTCTGGTTCAATGAACAGTGCAGGAGGGCACGTCAGGAGCAACACCAGGCATACCTAAAAATTAAATACAACCTGCTGAAGCTACACCACAGGACTTGCACACCAAATATCATAAGTTGCAAGTAAGTGGGGTCTCCTTCTGCACTGTATGTTCTATGTTCTAAGGGACAGACCTAAGCAATTCCATAACCAAAAGATCATATCAAAGCTCTACATTCCTGCCACATCTAGTCATGAATGCTGGTGAACAATTAAACAACTCACTGGAGGAGGAAGCTTCCCAAATATCCCATCTTCAATGATGGAGGAGCCCAACACATAAGTGCAAAAGATAAGGGGGAAGCATTTGCAACAATCTTCAGCCAGAAGTGCCAAGTGTATGATCCATCCCTGTCTCCTCCAGAGGTCCCCAGAATACCAGATACCAGTCTTCAGCCAATTCAATTCATTCCACATGATATCAAGAAAAGTTGGAAAGCACTGGGTATTACAAAGACTATGGGCCCTGATAATATTTCAGCAACAGTACTGGACTTGTGCTCCAGACGTTGCCACACCCCTGACCAAGCTGTTCCAGTACAGCTACAACACTGGCATCCACCCAACAATGTGGAAACACGTTTGATTGGCACCTCTGCCATAAGAAACCACTCCCTCTACCACCAATACACTATGGCAGGCGTGTGTACCATCTAGAAGCTGCACTGAAGGCTCCTTAAGCAGCACCTTCCAAACCCACGGCCATTACCCTCTAGGTGGACAATGTCAGCAGACACAAGGGAACCCTCCAGCTGGAAGCTTCCCTTCAAGCCACTCACCATCCTAATTTGGAAATAATTTGCCTTTCCTTCCCTGTCGCTGGGTCAAAATACTGGAAGTCCCTCGATAACAGCACAGTGGGTGTACCTACACATCGGGGCTGCAGCGGTTCAAGAAGACAGCTCATCACCATCTTCTCAAGGGCAATCAAGGATGGGGAATAAATGTTGGCCCAGCCAGTGATGCCCGCAACCCACAAATGAATATTAAAAAGGAGACCACAGACACCAAAGAGGCAGTTGATAATCTAATGTTTTCACTGGAACTGGTTGCAGTAAATGCTCAGGAGAACTTTACTTTTTTTTTCGATGCTGCCATGAAACCTTTTACACATATACTTTGCAATAAAGAAAAAGCAAGGCAGACGGTCAAAACTGCTAGCGCTGCAAGGCCAATAGTTGATGCCATTGGTACCACCGACAGAACAACAGTGGTACTTTACACCTACAAAGTGTGAGGTGGCCAGTTCCCACGTTCCTGAGCTGTTGCTGCCACCTGTGTAAAAGCCTTTTAAATGTCAACACAGAGGCTTCGTGCACCAGCTAATAACGTGGTGGGACAATAGACTCAGCTGTTCTTTAATTCTATTAACACACTTTTTTCAAATAAGGCAATAATCCTGTGAGTAATTGCTGGCCAAATCATGTTGAAGGACACAACTCTTGGAGGGCTGTCTGTGGTTATGGTGATGCTGTCCACCGCCATTTATAGCAGGTGAATAACATTTTGAGGGAGTTGCAGATGGCAAGGATGCACCAATTGAGAAGTTTAAACAGGCACTTTCCATTTCAAATGTGAGCATCGGAAATCATCGTTGAAAAGTTAACAAGAAACATGAGGAATACCCAATCGAAGATCTACTTTTGCAGACAGAAAGGCAAGCAGATGTATTATTTTTAATGTATTCTAGATATAAACGTACACCGTGC
Organism: Scyliorhinus canicula; assembly: GCF_902713615.1. Classification (NCBI taxonomy): domain Eukaryota; kingdom Metazoa; phylum Chordata; class Chondrichthyes; order Carcharhiniformes; family Scyliorhinidae; genus Scyliorhinus; species Scyliorhinus canicula. Next base: position 164,006,461 of record NC_052154.1, read on the forward strand.
TTGATTTTAACATTTGGTAAATTTAGGCACAACTTTGCGAATTAAACGATTTGGGTAGAATTCATGATAAGTTGAATTGTGCATAGGATTGGATTTGTTTATTGTCACGTGTACCGAGGTAGAGTGAAAAGTATTTTTCTGCGAGCAGCTCAACAGATCATTAAATACATGGGAAGAAAAGGGAATAAAAGAAAATACATAATAGGGCAACACAAGGTAGGCAATGTAACTACATAAGCACCGGCATCGAATGAAGCATACAGGGTGTAGTGTCAATGATGTCAGTCCATAAGAGGGTGGTTTAGGAGTCTGTTATTAGCAACGGGGAAGAAGCTGTTTTTGAGTCTGTTCGTGCGTGTTCTCAGACTTCTGTATCTCCTGCCCGATGGAAGAAGTTGGAAGAGTGAGTAAGCCGGGTGGGAGGGGTCTTTAATTATGCTGCCCACTTTCCCCAGGCAGCAGGAGGTGTAGATGGAGTCAATGGATGGGAGGCAGGTTCGTGTGATGGACTGGACTGTGTTCACGACTCTCTGACCTTTCTTGCGGTCCTGGGCCGAGCAGTTGCCATACCAGGCTGTGATGCAGCCAGATCGGATGCTTTCTATGGTGCATCTGTAAAAGTTGGTAAGAGTTAATGTGGACATGCTGAATTTCCTTAGTTTCCTGAGGAAGTATAGGCGCTGTTGTGCTTTCTTGGTGGTAGCATTGACATGGGTGGACCAGGACAGATTTTTGGAGATGTGCACACCTAGGAATTTGAAACTGCTAACCATCTCCACCTCGGCCCCGTTGATGCTGACAGCGGTGTGTACAGTACGTTGCTTCCTGAAGTCGATGGCCAGCTCTTTAATTTTGCTGGCATTGAGGGAGAGATTGTTGTCGCTGCACCACTCCACTAGGTTCTCAATCTCCCTCCTGTATTCTGACTCGTGGTTATTCGAGATCTGGCCCACTATGGCCGTATCGTCAGCAAACTTGTAGTCGATCAAAGGAGCAAACTGGAATAGTTTTTCCAATCACAGAAATGATAACAGGAGAAGAATATTCAGCATGACAAATGACTCTTCTGGAGAATCAAGTCCCACGTCTGACACATGATGCAACAGTTAAAACAAAGTGATAACAATTCATTGAGATGTAAAATTTAGAGATGAAATCAAGGAGAGAATCAGTCTTTGCCTCATGTCAGATTGGGCGAGATTCACGAACTAATCAAGCATGGATTTGATTTACATTCCTGTCAAGTCTATGGGAGCCAGGAAAATGGTATTCCATGTGGGTAACCAAAAGCAAGAAATCCACAGTTGCTCATTGCAAAGGCACCTAGTGCTTGTGGCGAACGCTCACATTCTGCTATGGAAACTTCACCAGAAGCGTGCCAAAAACCCATCTCCACTGTACTTCTGGCAAAGTTATGCAGTGAAGCAGCAGCAGCAGCTGCACAGATGTCCTCGGGAACCTTAACCCGTAAGGAATGCCCCTTCAGCTTTAGTACAGTTTTCATTCAAAGCCAAACTGAGGAAATACTGGACAGATTCCAGTATCAGCAGAATTTTGCACGGCACAGGATTAATGTTTAGGTTTTGGCATGAGGGGATAGATTTCCTTCAATTTGCTTTCTAAGCCCTATTCGTAGATTCCTTCCTGGAAGTCGTTAGTGCGCCCACTAATCAAGATGGAAAGATTTCTTTTTTAATTGCAATTCATTTACCAGGCTGTAAGTCAAACACTGGGAAGGTTTAGAAAATTCAGCCCTGTTAGTCTAACAAGCTAGCCTTTCTGCTATGCAATTGATGTCTAAGAATCCAGCTTTCAGGAGCAAGAGAAACGTTCCTGTTCTACAATAAGACAACGTTCGCTTTTGTTTATTGTTTTCTCATTTCTCTATAACTACTCAAAGCCACATACATTTTGAAATACAATTCATTACCCAGGTAAATATAGCAGCCACTTGGGCTGAAGCTAAATATTGCAAATAGAAATGGCCAGTTACCTTGCATTGATTGAAGGAAAAGAACTGGGCTCTTTCCCACTCTCTTTAGTTTCCAACTCCAATCAGGGAGCAATATGCATTTTTTGTAAAGCTATGGGGACAGAGCAATGGTGTGAGGTTAACTGGGTAACTCTCAAAGAGCTGGAAGGGCACAATGAGCGGGAGCCCTTTGTGTTCTAAGATTCTAACCAGAAAAATAAATCATCGGAGTTATTTCGGCGAAAGGATGAAAATAGACACTAAGGCCAGGATTTTCCGCTTACACATGCTGGTGCGATCTTTTGTTCCCATCAAAGTCAGTGGACTCTTGGCTGGCTCACTGCATCTGCCATGACAGGGCCACCATCCTGGCCTAAATGGGCACTATGTTTACTGGGAGACAATCGTTTGAAAGTTTGGATTTGGGAAGCGATTTTCAACCTAATTGATGATTTCAGGATTTCAATGCACCTACAGTCTCGACTGGAAACTCCAGGATGAGCACTCTATCTCCGATTAGTTGCAACTTTACTGGAGGTAGATGTAGCCTCCAGATTGTGTGGGAGTGGATGGATGCCTCAAGCAGCAAGAGAGGGAATGGTCATGTTCTCTGATTCTGCACTGGAAGTCCTGGTGGAGAAGACGGAGAGGAGGAGGAATTTTCCCTCTGACAAGGGAGTCCAGTTGATGCACTGTAGGTCAGATAAGGTGTCCCCGGGTCAAAACTAGGCCACAGGACATGGCTCCAGGGCTCCATGAAATTTGATGGCTTGACACGAGTGGTTAAGGTAAGAATCCATCCCCTAGACAACATAGAAAAGGCCCTTCAAGTCTCCACTGACAAAGCTACACTAATCCATCTTTCCACCACTTGGCCCATAGCCTTAAATGTTATGACATTTCAAATGCTCATCCACTTACTTTTTATAGGTTGTGAGCTTCCCTGGCTCTATTACCCTCCAAGACAGTGCATTCCAGACTCCCATCGCCCTCTGGGTGAAAAAATGTTTTCACAAATCCCCTTTAAATTTCCTGTCCCTCACTTTAAAACTATGCCTCCTCATTATTGACCTTCAACTAAGGGAGGTAGCTGCTCCCTATCCATCCTGTCCATACCACTCATAATCATATACACCTCAATCAGGGCTCCCTCAGCCTTCTTAGCTCAAAGGAAAACCACCTAACCCTATCCAGGCTCTTTTCATAGCTGAAATGTTTCACCCCAGGCAACATCATGGTGAATCTCCTCTGCACCCTCTCCAGTGTAATCAGATCCTTCCTATAGTGAGGAGACCAGAACTACTCGCAGTACTACAGCTGTAGCCTAACCAAAGTTTGTACAACTCCAACGTCACCTCCCTGCTCTTATAATCTATGCCACGACTGATAAAGGCAAGTATCCCATACGCCTTCTTATCCAGTGGCATGGTGGCACAGTGGTTAACACTGCTGCATCACATGCCAGGGACCCGGGTTGAATTCTGGCCTTGGGTGACTGTGTGGTGTTTGCATGTTCTCCCTGTGTCTGCGTGGGTTTCCTCCGGGTGCTCCAGTTTCCTTCCACAGTCCAAAGATGTGCAGGTTAGGTGGATTGACCATGCTAAAATTGCCACTTAGTATCCAACGATGTGTAAGTTAGGTGGGGTTATGAGGTTATGGGGATAGGGCAGGGGTGTCAGCCCAAGTAGGGTGCCCTTTTGTAGGGTTGATGCAGACACGATGGACTGAATGGCCTCCTTCTGCACTGTAGGAATTCTATCTTCATTAGCTACCCAGTAACTTGTCCTGATTCCTCTATTCCTCTCGCTACCTAGTGTCCGGCCATTCATTGAGTACTCCCTTGTCTTGGTACTCCTCCCAAAGTGCAGCACCTCACACTTTTCTGGGTTAAATTCCTTCTGCCACTGATCTCCCCCCGTTTCACGAGCAATAAGGGACCTAGAGGTGATCCTGTGGTAGGCCACTGGACACCGGCCTCCAGTCACAAAAACAGCCTGCTAACACCACCTCTGTCTTCTACCACTGGACTAGGTTTGGTTCCAACTTGCCAGATTACCCTCGTTCCCAGATGCTTTTACCTTCTTTATCAGTCTCTCATGTGGGACTTTGTCAAAGGCTTTGCTGAAATCCATATAAACGACAATCTCACAAACACTCCTCAATAACTGCACCACCGCCACAACCCCTACACATTCCATCTACCATCTAATTATACATTTGTCTTCACACAACCCACATTATTGCATCCTTCACAGGCACATTTTATAGCTCTTCAATTATGTAACGCATCACACACGCACAAGCACACCTGCTATTCATTCATCCACTGTCAACAATTGGGGAAAATTGGGATTTAATAAAATGAAATTGGGTCTGAAGAAAACGAAACAGGGAGTTGTTTGAAGAGATGTTGAGATGCGAATTAGCATATCAGTGAGAAAAATGAGTGTTTACCTAGGTGACTAGAGGAAACCGATGGAGCCATAGAAAAGGTAACTTCAAAGTGGAGAGATAAGGAAATTGACACATATAAACAAAAAGCCGACTTCACAGGATTGATAGCGTCAAAGGGAAAAATGGTATATCCACAGAACAATGACTGGAGAGAAGAAAGACCGAGCCAAACACAGACACAGCTACCATCATCCACACCCAACTGCAGAAACACACACAGATAGAAAAATAAAGGAGCACCTCCTTCCCCTCTTAACCGAACTCCCTCACTCAACAAACGCCCAGCTGCTCACTCCTGGAGCACAACTCCGTTATATCATTCTAATTGTGAAGACAGTGCTGGCCATGATCAGAAGGGATGTGAGGGAGGGCAGCACGGTGGCGCAGTGGGTTAGCCCTGCGGCCTCACGGCACCGAGGTCCCAGGTTCGATCCCGGCTCTGGGTCACTGTCCGTGTGGAGTTTTCACATTCTCCCCGTATTTGCGTGGGTTTAACCCCCACAACCCAAAAGATGTGCAGGCTAGGGGGATTGGCCACGGTAAATTGCCCCTTAATTGGAAAAAATGAATTGGGTATTCTAAATTTATATTTAAAAAAAGAAGGGATGTGAGGGACACCCTGGCAAGTGGCAAAACAGGGGGAACTTAACCTAGATGTATGTCACCACCATAGTTTCCTTGCAGAATCCCTGATTCCTAATCACTCAAAGCCAGCCTCTCTCTCAAGCTTTGTATGTTCCCATGACATACATCCTCCACAGTATCCACAGGTGCAGCATTCAAAAGCTTCCAGCATTATCAGTGCAGGCTTCTAGAAGCAAGGTGCACCTTTCCCTGTGAAACAGGTACAGAAAGAGCAGCAGTCACCTCGTACCTACCCCCTCTCCCACTGAAAGGGGTGGTGATGGAACAAGGATGAATGCAGCATCAATGGCTGCCAATCCCACAGACACCAGGTCAGAGATTTGTGTGCCACGGCAACTTGGGAGAGAGATCCTTACAGTAGGTGTACTGGACACTAACAAGTAACAGCCAGCAGAATAGATGGCTCACCATGGGTGTTATCTTTCCTGAGGACAAGATCACATACCAGTTTCTGCTGTACAATTGTCAAATGAGGACTTCACAGAATAAGGATAATGGATACGAGAAATCAGTTGATGGGTGCATTGAAAGCCTGCCACATAGTCGACAGGTCTTGTCAAGGGGACGGAAGAGTCTGATTCCAGCATAGAGAGGGTGGCGAATTCCAATCAGCAACCTATAACTCTGACTTCGTCACATTTCCAACTGCAGGCATTGCAGATTGGATTGAAGAGCAAATTGCTGAAATGGAAGTTCAGCAGGCTACCATGGTGGTTCCGAGCTCTGGTTGAAAAGAGCTTGCATGGGACAGCACGGTGGAGCAGAGGTAGCACTGCAGTCTCATGGCACCAAGGCCCCAGGTTCGATCCCGGTTCTGGGTCACTGTCCATGTGGAGTTTGCACTTTCTCCCCGTGTTTGCGTGGGTTTCGTCCCCACAACCCAAAGATGTGCAAGGTAGGTGGATTGAACATGCTAAATTGCCCCTTAATTGGAAAAAATTAATTGGGTACTCTAAATTTTTTTTATAAGCGCTTGCACAGTGTATTCGTTGCCCACAGATGTGTCCTTCACCAGGTCAGCAGACAGGTTGAACACAACCCCCTAGGCAGTAGCGTGCAAGTCAAGGGCAGCACTATAGTGGCCACTTTCTGCTCCAAACCTTACCACCCTTAACACTGCCCTTGCCCTTGCTGCTCAGCCAGACGGTCCAGATCACTGAAACTTTCCATCCAAGGGTTTCAAATGAAGCAGGCGAGAACATTCCACAAACTAGGGCTGTATTCCTGGAAATTAGATAGTTAAGGGATGATTTATTTGAACACTTCAAGATATTAAGGGGAACAGATGGGTTAGCTAGCAAGAGACTGTTTCCATTGGTTGGGGTGTCTAAGACAAAAGGATATCCTCTGAAGACCTTTCAGCACCGATATTAGGAAACACTTTGATATACAAAGGTCGGTGGAAGTTCCGAAATCTCTTCTGCAAACTACAATTTATGTAGATGAATGTTAATTTTAAAACTGCAATGATAGATTTTTGGTAAGTAAATGTACTAAGGGATATGGAGCATAGCGATGTAGAACTAGGCCACAGATTAGCTAAGATCTAACTGAATGACAGAATTAGGGCAGCATGGCAGCACAAGTGAACAGCACTGTGGCTTCACAGCTCCAGGGTCCCAGGTTCAATTCCCAGCTGGGTCACTGTCTGTGCAGAGTCTGCACGTTCTCCCCATGTCTGCGTGGGTTTCCTCCGGGTGCTCCGGTTTCCTCCCACATTCCAAAGACATGCAGGTTAGGTGGATTGGCCGTGATAAATTGCCCTTAGTGACCAAAATGGGTAGGAGGGGTTATTGGGTTGCGGGGATAGGGTGGAAGTGAGGGCTTAAGTGGGTCGGTGCAGCCTCGATGGGCCGAATGGCCTCCTTCTGCACTGTATGTTCTATGTCTATGTCTATGTCTAAGCGTTGAATGGCCTCTTCCTGATCTTATGTCCTTCAGACCATGCTGATTTGGTGCAGTGTGAGGCTGGCTAAGACTAGTGGTGAGCACAGGGTGAAAAGTTTAATGTCTGTGATGTCTGCACAGTAATACCCCTGGTGACTGAGTGTCTGTTAATGTATGAGTGCTCAGCTGGTGAGTGGGAATTTCTCACAGGAGCCAAAGTATCAGGGGGTACACTTTGTCTCCCAGTAGCCAGTCATACACATTGTGTTAGAACTCTAAGGCCAGTGAACGGGTCGCTGTCTCATTATAAATGGCTTGTGGCAGCTCCCTGGTGAACAGGCATTTACCTGCTGGTGGTCACAACTCACAGCACATTGAGGTTTCTGAATAAATCCCAGTTTAAATGAGGGGCTTGCATGGTCGCATGTGGATGGTCAACAGTTCCCTGGATCATGAACCATGATCATCAGGTTGCGACGTTTCATGAGATTCCGTTAGATTTCACACGGCATGGTTAGCTGGGTAGATCCCGAAAGAGGGATCTCCCAGCATCTACCAACCGCGCCACCTTTTGGGCAAAATGGGGCCATTAGATTGTGCCCAGAGTCACCCCTTCAGTCGCTATTTCAAATATTTTAAGATATTCTGCGGGATTCTCGAGCGGGGTCCTCTGCTTTGCCAGCAGCTCACCCACGCAGATGACGTGGAGTGGCCACAATGGGAAACCCCTATTTTCAGAGGGGTAAACGTTCGTCGTGTTGAGGTCGGAGGAAGACTATGACCAGGCGGACCTTACCAACGGTGGCCGGCTGTGGGAACGGAGAATCCCACTGCCAGCGGGGGCGTGCCGCACAGGAAAAAGGGGCTGGCGGGATGGAGAATCCCGCCATTTTGTATTTCCATTTTGTTATAGCTAATCTTGCCTCATACACTCTCCTTCCCCATGTATCTTTTGCAAGTTTCCTTCTGCAGAATCTGTATTCTACCTGCTTTTCGACAGTATTCCAGACCCAGCATTTATCTCTTCAGTGTTATTTTTAAACCCCCGTTTCCTTTGTCATCCAGGAAGTTGTAGCTTTTGATACCTTCTTTCTTTTTTACGCTGGTGTGCATTCAAAATATTGTCATCTTGAAAGTCTGCCAATGTTTATTTACTGGTTTATTTGGTAATCTTAGTTCCAGTCCACTAAATGAAAGCATGGTCAAAGCCGATTGGAGCTAGCCTGCCACCAAAACGTGTATGGTGAATTATACTGTATTGTAATTCACACTGTATTGTATTGCATTATATTATGTCCTTGTGGGCTCTGTATGTGAGCCGTTGCGCGGCTCTGCCCATAGGGGGAGATGAGGAGCACGTACAGGGCTCCACCCTTGGCTCCGCCCATGGCTCCGCCCATGGCCCCTCCCACTGCCGGAAGTATAAAGTGCTGCAGCCGTATGCCCTGCTCTCAGTTCCTCTGATCGCAGGCTGGCTCAATTGTAAGACTATTAAAACCACAGTTTACTTCCAATCGTGTCTCTAGTGAATTGATGGTCACATCAATGTGTGAACAAATTTAGCAGCCACCCTTGGTAGATATCAGGAAATGTTATTCTGGTTGGCACATATATATTTTTAAAATGTGCATGAAAAACATCCTTTTCTGACTGGTACAATATTTCATTTCTACGCTTCATCACATTTTTATAAAATCATACATTAAAATCAAAGTTAACAGACAATTTTTCAAATATTGCTCATTGCCAATTTTAATGATAACATTGTTTTTACAATTTGCCATAATAATCTGCTTTTTTTCTCAAACAACTATTTTCCTTCATTCAGTCTGATAGTGATAAACCTTGGGCCACAGTGATGGCAATCAGCATGCATAAACCTCAATGCGAGTAACCACAGGCTACAAATGTGGTGTGTTTGGTATCACATTGTATAACCAATAAAATTAGCAGATAATAAGCATTAAGGGCGGCATGTGGCGCACTGGTTAGCACTGGGACTGCGGTGCTGAGGACCCGGGTTCGAATCCTGGGTCACTGTCCGTGTGGAGTTTGCACATTCTCCCTATGTCTGCGTGGGTTTCAACCCCACAACCCAAAAATGTGCGGGTTAGGTGGACTGGCCAGGCTAAATTGCCCCTTAATTGGAAAAAAAATAATTGGGTACTCTAAATTTATATTAAATAAAGATAATAAGCATTAAGAAAATATGGATGAGTTGTTTGATTGGAGATTATTTTATGCACTAGAATCAGGTAACCAACCCTCCACAAACAATCTTCCAATGCACGTAGATCCAGCAACGCAATTTTGCATGTTTCTTGTAACTGGTTAACATTTCCCCAAATATCCATTGATCCTTCGTTTTTTACCATGAATCTAATTAGCTGGTCTCCAGTGCACTACTTGAACAAGACACATTGGAAGCAGCATATTATAGTCAGAGATACGTGATCCCACAAGCAAATCAGAGCTCTGCACTACTGCCACATCCAGCCGTGAACAGTGGTGGACAATTAAACAGCTAACTGGAGAAGGAGACACCATAAACATCCCATCTTCAAATATGTTGCAGGACAGCACATTAGACATGGCTGAAGTTTTTACATCAAAGAGGCTAGTCAGGCCGTTGCTTGATTAACCTGTGGGACAATTTGTACAATATTGGTACAAGTTCCCAGATGTTAGTGAGATGGACTCTACAGTGTGGCTACAGCAGGGTGTGTCTTTGGCAGGTCTGGTGTCTATGTCTACATATGCATTATTCACACATCCAATTATCTGTGAAAGTTTCTGTGGAATTAATAGATAAATGTTGATTATCTCCCAATTTCCATTGCCACCATGGGAGGAACATTTCATTATAAGGAGCAATGGAGTTTCGACTGTTTCCCAATCCCATTTCCAGTAATTTATTCCGTTAGCTTATTTATCAGATAATTTTTACTAATCAAGATGAGTGCTAAGAATTGATTTTTTTTATTTTGGTCATTCAGTGTTTACATCCAATTAAGTTCTGCTGGATCTAAGAATGCTTAATGCTCAGCAAATTCCTCTCTCCACCGTCTAGGGGCTGGTTTAGCTCACTGAGCTAAATCACTGGCTTTTAAAGCAGACCAAGCAGGCCAGCAGCATGGTTCGATTCCCGTACCAGCCTCCCCGGACAGGCGCCGGAATGTGGCGACTAGGGGCTTTTCACAGTAACTTCATTGAAGCCTACTCGTGACAATAAGCGATTTTCATTTTTCATTTTTTTCATTTTCTTAACAGTGCACCCCAGAAAAGGAGAACATCCTACAAACATGACGCTGTGAATAATAATAATCTTTATTAGTGTCACAAGTAGGCTTACATTGACACTGCAATGAAGTTACTGTGAAAATCCCCTAGTCGCCACACTCCGGCAGCTCTTTGTGTGCACTGAGGGTGAATTCAGAATGTCCAATTCACCTAACATGCACGTCTTTCAGGTCTTTGTCGGAGGAAACCGGAGCACCCGGAGGAAAGCCACACAGACACGGAGAGAACGTGTAGACTCCACACAGACAGTGACCGAAGCCGTGAATCGAACCCAGGTCCCTGGCACTGTGAAGCAACAATGCTGACCACTGTGCTGCCGTGCCATCTAATAGCATCTGTGCAATTAGCAACATTGGGCCTTGAACATAGAACATACAGTGCAGGTGGAGGCCATTCGGCCCATCAAGTCTGCACTGACCCACTTAACCCCTCACTTCCACCCTATCCCCGTAACCCAATAACCCCTCCGAACCTTTTTGGTCACTAAGGACAATTTATCATGGTCAATCCACCTAACCTGCACGTCTTTGGACTGTGGGAGGAAACCGGAGCACCTGGAGGAAACCCACGCAGACACAGGGAGAACGTGCAGACTCCGCACAGATAGTGACCCAGTGGGGAAATCAAACCTGGAACCCTGGCGCTGTGAAGCCACAGTGCTATCCACCTGTGCTACCGTGCCTTGCTTCATAAGAAATGAATGAATGAGTCTGTGGATGAACTGAAACAATGAGCCTCCCTCCGTAGTCAGAAACAGTCCTCTCTGTATCCTCTGGAACTATTTCCTTGCACCTTATGCATTTATTTTTATTTTTTCCTCTTCTGTATTTCAACTTTTGTCTCCCCATGCACTCACCTTTCAACAGGGATTGCTGGTTAACCATGGGTGTGGAAATGCTGGCCAATTATCCCCTTCCCTAACCAACAGCATATGGGTGAGTTATAATCCCTCCCCCATTCACTGTACCAGCTGAGATCATTTAACTAAGCACAGGCCAGGTATTGAACAGAGACCTTGCTGATAAACATGACTAAGTAACACATTGCCCAGTCCATTTTCTCCACTGAATCATTGAGAGAATGGTGACATTCTTTTTATGCTGTTAATTATACTTGCTGTACTGTAAGTGGGATCAGAGTTTATTTGAACTGTGGCTATTAAATCAAATCCCAAAGAGTTGCAAGAGGGCACTAACATAAAATAAAACAACCTTCCTCACTTCCTCCCGAATTACTGACAAGAAATTAATACAGTTTCCTAAGCAACTTCAACAATTAGTGCAAGTGCTTAAGATTTAATCAAATGTGAACAAATCTATTATAATTAACCTTTGCAGGAAAAGGGCATTCATTAAAAATAATTGGTGGAGAAAATTTTAAGTTGTTGTTAGTTCGAGATACAGGAGAAAATCACAGTATGTTTCTCAGGCAAGAAAACGTCCTATAGCACCTAACAGTCTCCTTGTCGTCAAATATCTCTAGCTTTCTTCCCAGAACTTCTCCCAATCACTCTCCCAGTGCCTCTCCAAACTCTGACAACATTTGTTACTTCTCCATTTTCCCATTACTCATTCTCCTTCCTAAAACCTGATCCCATCACTACCTACCTCTATCCCGTTGGTTTATCCCCACTATTTTCCCCTTCCCTTTTGCTCCTCTGTCTTCTATTTCAGCCTTAGGGCGCCAGTGAGCACCTGGAGGGTGCTCAAGGTCTAAAATAGGGAAGTAGGATAAAGGAGTTTAAGGAAAGCTCCTGGAGTTCAATAAGGCTGGTGAGGTGGTTTCAGCACTTTAGGTAGGGCCAGAGTTGTAGTTATTTGGCAGTACTTGGGTGGGGAGCGAGGGGGGTTGGTGCAATGCCAGGTGACAGTGCCAGGGGCAGACCTTTGTGGGAGACTGAGATACCCTCAATTACAACTCTGGAGAGATGATTGGTAATACAAAGGCTTTAATTAGCAGAGAACCAGACAGCTACCGAGAAGTGTGCTCACTGCACACGGCCCACTGAACATGACCTTATATATGGCTCCCTGGGTGGGTGGAGCCGGAGGCGGAGTCTCCCAGTGTTCCAGACCCGGTCTTAAAGGGATCATTACATTAAAGGTGCAGTAATGGGGGGGGGGGGGGGGGGTTCATTTCTGTGTGATGGGTGGGAGAGAGCAGGCAGTGAGGGGGGAACTTGCAGGCATAGGAGGCGAGGGAATGGACAGTGAGGGGGAACTTGCAGGCACGGGGCATGGGGATTGGGCAGTTAGGGGGAACCTGCAGGAACGGCGGAGCAGGCAGTGAGGGGGGGGGGGGGAATGCCAGCAATATTTCCACGGTGGTGGTGGGGGAACCCCAGATGACTGTACTGGGAGGGGAGGAGCCCCCGACTATAGTGCCGGTGTAAGGGGGGAAGGAGCCTTTGATGATTGTGTGACGGGTGGGGAGTGTGGGTGGAGCCCCGAATGATTGTTGGGGGTAGGGATGGAGGAGCCCCCGATACCTCCGTGGTGGGGGGTGGAGGTGGAGCAGTTCCACTTCAGTGCTGATCGGAGCACGCTTTAAAGCTGGCGGCCCGATCTCTGCAGCGCATGTTGAGGTATGTGATCTGAGTATGTGGAGTCAGTTCTCTCAGGCTCCATCCCAGAGAGTGATGGCACAAATCATGCCCATTCATTTTACTTTACTCACAGAGGCTCAATATCTGGTGAGAAAACTGGTCTAAAGCTGGAGAGCGACACATCGATTTTCAGTCTGAGACTGACATGAGGAAAAAATATGGTAAGATTCCACCCATTCAATGAGATAGGAAAAAATGGGACCTGAAATGTCTTTCTGTATTTGGACTATCAGGGACCATCCCAATTATGTTTCCAGCTGTCAGCCCCTTCACGACCTATTCACAGCCATCTTTGTATCTTAATATGGGGCGGGATTCTCCGACCCCCCGCCGGGTCGGAGAATCAGCGGGGGCCGGCATGAATACCGCCCCCGCCGTCTCCCGAAGTCTCCAGCACCAGAGATTCGGCAGGGGCGGGGCACCAACCACTCCGGCGCGGGCCTAGCCCCTCAAGGTTAGGGCTTGGCCACTAAAGGTGCAGAGAGATCCGCACCTTTGGGGCGGTCCGACGCCGGAGTGGTTCACGCCACTTCATCCCGCCGGGACCCCCCACCCCGCCGGGTAGGGGAGAATCCCGGCCATGATCTGCAATGCCACATAGCCTCCCCATTTACTGCCAAGCACTTGGCCCGTTGTCAACCAGTTCCTAGCTTTGCATTCTTACCTTCTGGTGTAATTTTCTTCCGAATATGGGAACATTGTATGACACCAGCTTAGCTTTCGTTAAAATTAAAAGATCTATATTTATGATCCCAACCAGTCACATTTTTCTTACCAACTGAAGCATTGTCACATTTAAGATTAAGCTGTCTCTATGTCTGTTTATTTTCCTCCTTATTGATACATTTGAGCATTGGTTCAACAATCCTCCTACTCCTTGATTGACCTATTGAAGGTCTCCAGAATTATACTAATTAATTTGAGTAGAAAAATCTTAACCTTGCATTAGGTCCAAGCATCCAAGCATTTCAATGCATATTTCTGTAAAATCGGAAGGTGAGCATCCAGTCTAGGGTGGAAGTGAGGGCTTAAGTGGGTCAGTGCAGACTCGATGGGCCAAATGGCCTCCTTCTGCACTGAATGTTCTATGTTCTGTGTACTTTTGCACAATGTATGTTTGACTGATTGGGTCCATCTCTATCATTGTGCTTGCTTTCATTTGTAAGTCACAACAAGTTTTGACATTTTCTCGCTCTATTATCAGGCATTCCACCCTTTGAGACAATGCACTGAGTGAAAGTTTTGAGACAACAACAGAAGTGATTCCATCTCCATGACAAAGAGTTTAAATCTTGCGTAACTCTCAGTGATAAATTACAGAGAACACAGGCAGTTTCTAATGAAGCTACTAGCCAACAGGACACACGGTATGATACTGCATTTAGTGAACATTTTGTTGAAGCCAAAGCTCTTCAGAAAAACAGCAACTAATAATTGTCAATCAATTTAATCTTAAGATTTTTTGAGGGACCTAAAATAAGCCTCAATGCATTGCTTGTCACAAAATGGAAGGTGTAATATAGAAGATATTGAGTAAAGGAACTGCCGTATAAAGTCTGGCACATATAGGGATGACACACTGATGTAAGCAAACATATTACATGCACCTACGGGCCAATCAATTGTTGGAAAAAGCTGAGTACACAAGCTCCGGGTGCTCTGGTTTCCTCCCACAGTCCAAAGATATGCAGATTAGGTGTATTTGCCTTGCTTAATTGCCCTTCGTGTCATGATCAATGCACAGGGTTACAGGCATAGGGTGGGGGGAGTGGGCTTCGGTAGAACGCTCTTTTGGAGGGTCAGTGCAGACAAGATGGGCTGAATGGCCTCCTTCTGAACTGTAGGGGTTCTATGGATTTGATTCTGTAGATTACATTGAGGGTCAACCTTCAAAGGATTGCAACAACTTCAATAGTTCTCAATAATGAATGGTCATGGTGGCCTTGTGTTGCTCTGTAGGGCTTCTAACCACTGCACTGAAGTGGAACTAAGGCTCTAGATTTAATATAGTATTTTACCAGCCATATTTATAAACCAAGTCTTTTAACTCAAAAGGTATCAAGAATTAACTAGGTGTCCCAGTGCTGATTTACGAACTTGAGCAAACCTTCTACCTATGAGACAAGAAAATTTAGTTACTGCCTGTTTGGAGTCTTCTAATCCATACTCTTTTTCTATTTTTACGCAAAATGAATCATGAGGTCCATTTGTTTAACTATACAATGCTGAAAGATAGGCTGGGCTAATGTTGAGCTGAAACTCAGATAAGGACGAAGTCTATTAACTGTGCATCTTTAAGTTTAGCATAAATGTGGAATCCATAATCTTCAACATAGGGTTAGAGACATAGTCAATACATTCTAAGCCAATCATTATTAACACAGAATAGATTCGTGATGGGTTCTCGAGTCCCTTACTCAGTGATTGTGTAGATGCTTTAGAACAGTTAGAGGTCAGTTGCCGAGAAGAATAATCATTTACCTACTGGGCGATGACTACAGCAAATCATTGACCTCAATGATCTCCCATGGTTGGCATAGATTTAACTGATTTTGAAAAAAAAATAGTCTTTCTCTGGATCAGAGTACACAATTAAAATTACACGGTACAAGACAAAACAAGTGGATTATTTTGCACAACAGTTGCTTGATTGCCATAACCTGCAAGATGATAAAGTTCAGGTTACAATAGAGGTTCTTTAGTTTGCAGTATAATTGTCTAGGTAGTCAGGGTTGGACTTTCCATAATTCAACATTTATATTATTACTTTTGTATTTGTCCAGTTTAAGTTTCAGTTCTGGAAGACAGACATTTTCACTATTTTTTATCTTTTTTTAAATAAATTTAGAGTATCCAATTTTTTTTCCAATTAAGGGGCAATTTAGCATGGCCAATCCACCTAACCTGCATATCTTTAGGTTGTGGGGGTGAAACCCATGCAGACACAGGGATAATGTGCAAACTCCACACGGACAGTGACCCAGGGCCAGGATTCAAACCCGGCTTCTCAGCGCCATAGTCCCAGTGCGAGCCACTGTGCCACCATGGCGCCCTGACATTTTCACTATCAATTCCAGTTTTCAGTTCACATTTCCTGGCAGCAAGATGATAGATCATTGAATCTGTTGCAGGGATAAGGGAACCAACTTCAATATTACATCCTGGAGGACAATTCATGAATACCAGTTTCCCTGAATCAAACAAAGTCAACACTAAAACTGTTTATAGGCATCCTTAATCCAGTTTTCTCTCCTCTGAATTTAAACCAACATTTTTCACTTCTTTTTTGTGCTCTTTGTTGTTACCTGCTGGCGTCTGATTTCCCTCCACTGCTTGTTCCTTCGTGTAATGTTATTTACAAGTAAGTTAAAATTTCAAGTTTGAAATGCAAATCATGAGCTGTCTACCAACAGGCTTTCAAACACAGTTAAGTGCACATCTGTCATTGAAAGGGGGAAGCTAATGCTGTGTGGTAATGTTACGATTCCAGCTGATGTGATGACTGGTCGAGTCCGATCCCAAGTCGAAACCCGGCATAATTGATCTGAACTTTTATCTTTTATTTAGATACGTGGATGACAGCTGCTGAACAGAGTCACCGGACTGCCGATTAACTTTTCGCAAAAGATTAAAACATTTATTAAACAGGAAAAGATTAACTATGACACTGTGATGAACAGTATTAATAACTGCTGTAAACGGTACCTGACCTTTAATACCTTGCCCCTTTAAGATGCTTGGAACCCTGGGGGACACCGCCTCTGGCTACGCCCCCAGGAAACGGTATATAGGATAAGGCTCCATGTGGTGAGCACACTTCTCTCGGATGCTGTTCAGTTCTCTGTAGATTAAAGCCTTTTGATTACCGACCTCGCTCTCGCGTCGTAATTGAGGGTGCCTCAGACACACTATTTCATCACCCCAACAATACCTTTACCGATATATACAGATTTGTAAGGATAAGACAAGTTACAAAAACTATTTTATATTCTAATTTTCTCAGTAAGTACAAGTCCATGTAAACCATTTTGCACACTGTGGTCACACACATCTTATTCTGAAACCAAATGGCAGATGCTATCCAAATCTTCTACAGATTTCTCAGCAATTCCCCCCCCCCCCCCCCCCCCCCCCCCCCCCGTTCATGGGACATGGGCATTGCAGGCTGGGCTAGCATTTATTGCCCATCTCTAATTGCCTCTGAGGGGGCAGTTAAGAGTCCACCACATTGCTGTGAGTCTGGAGTCACCTGTAGGCCATACCAGGTAAAAATGACAGATTTCCTTCCCTAAAGAACAGTAGTGAGCCAGATGGTTTTTACGACAATCGACACTGGTTTCATAGTCATCGTTAGACTTTTAATTCAAGATTTTTAAAAAATTGAATTCAAATTTCAACATCTTCTGTGGCGGGAATTGAACCTGGGTCTCCAGAGCGGTACTCTGGGTCTCTGATTTATTAGTCCAGCGATAATACCTACACTCCACCACCTCCCCTACACTCAAGCTTCACCTATCACACAATCTCCCAGATACCTACCTGTGCCAACAATTCATTGTTGTTTCATAGACCTGTAATGAGGAGCTATCAACCTTCTGATCACATTGGCTATGTGGCTTCTTGCAAGCTTATTGTTTTACCTCTGCATCCTGCAGCTTTGTCTTTTGATCGTCAGCCTTTCCCTGCTCCTCATTCTCAACTTCACTGAACAGAACCTTTTCTCCAGATTCATGTTCTTTGTTCCTTTGATTAAAAGCTCTTTTTGGCACTTTCTTCTTCCCCATTTCCTGGTTTTTGGGGTTGTTTTGTTCTTTAGTTTCTGGAATTGGCTCCTTTAACTTGGGACCTGGCCTCTCCAGTCTTCTTTCATACCTTGCCTGTTCCAATAGTTTCTGTGAGAGCTACTTGCTCCTGTGCTGCCTTCTTTTCAATTAACTCAAACTGCTGTTGCTTTTCTGTGTAGGCTCCTGGTTGCTAAACATGTATTTGATTTTGGGTTCATTAAAACCTCATTTCAATTCAGGCATCGAAACAGACCACATAGATCTAGAGACAACCTTTTAAAAATGAAACCAAAACACATGTTCTCAGCCATTGCTTAACACAGAAATACAGAAACACAAGTTAAACTCAAACTTAAAGCCATGGGTTATGCCCAACACACATAAATAATAATATAAATTACATACAACTATGTCTATTTCCTAACAGTTCAGACGTTCAGAATATTAAGTACAGGGATCAGTCATAACCTATTGAGATCAGAAGTTGATTGCCAAAATCAAGATTCTGCTTTTATTTAAGGCACTACCAATGCCTTTTCTCCTCGGGCATGATCTACCACCAAACAAATCAGTGGGATCAGCGGGGTAAGCACCGGGCATGACTCCGCTGTCTAACCACACTCTGTTGCTATTTCCAGCCCCGGCAGGGAACACCCCCTGAGGTCGTACGTGGCATCATTCCCTGAGGAGCTCTGACGAGCGGCATTTTTAAAATAGAGACCAGATTTCTCTACCCCCACAACTCACCTTAAGGGCAGATCTCAGTGCCCCCAGCACCCCATCTCACACGGGCAGGGCATCCCAGGCCCAACCCCTGGCGTGGACAAAATGCCAACCTAGCACCTTGGCACTGCCAGCCTGGCACCCTGGCAATGTCCCTGCCAGCCTGGAAGTGCCACTTGGGCACCCTGGCAGTGCCAGACTGGCACCCAGATGGCACTGCTGGTACCACCCTGCCCAGAGGCTGACCGCCCGGGAGCCTCCAATCGCCGAGGAGACCACCCTCCCCCAATGCCAGGTGGTCGTTCGAGATTGGGTCCTGCCCATTGTGGGCCTGATGCAGATCACGACGTCTCGCGAGATCTGGTTCGATCTTGCGAGGCATAATGGCCATCAGAAATCCTGGGGAAGGCCTCTCCTGGGATCTATTAGCCATGTCCCAACCCTATTCCGGCGGGACATGGTCGGTAAATCGCGCCCCTCATTGAGTAGATCGAACTACTATCTTCCAAGATTAATGTATTTTATCAGCATTACATTATGACAATTGAATTATTATTTTTCTCCCCCTTAATTGGACAGCCAAAATTAATTTTCTTGAATAGTCATCCAATGTAAAAGTGCAAAATTAGCTGTTCAACCCTACTGTTGAGGTACTTTAAGGAAATGGTCACAGTAAACAATTTAAATAGTGTTACAATCACAGACAAGTGAGATCCCAGAGTGAAACCTGGCTTGATGAATCCTAACTCTTAGACAGGTGGCCCTGACATCTATCATTATGAGGTTCTCCGAGAGGTTGGTCATGAATACTTCAACTGGGTACTCCCAGACTGCCTTGATCCACTGCAATTCGGTTACCGCCACAACCGGTGCACAGCAGATGCTATCTCCCTGGCCCTACACTCATCCCTGGAACATCTCAACCACAAGGACACCTACATCAGACTCTTGTTCATTGACTACAGCTCCACCTTCAACACCATAATCCCAGCCAAGCTCATCTCCAAACTCCAAAGCCTAGGACTCAGCTCCTCCCTCTGCAACTGGATCCTTGACCCACAGACCGCAATCTGTAAGGAGAAACAATAACACCTCCTCCACGACAGTCCTCAACAATGAGGCCCCACAAGGCCGTGTATTTAGCCCCCTAATATACTCCCTAAACACACATGACTGTGTGGCACAATCGGCTCCAGCTCCATCTACAAGTTTGCTGATGACATGACCATAGTGAGTCGGATCCCATATAACGACGAGTCAGAATACAGGAGGGAGATAGAGAATTTAGTGGCATGGTGCAATGACGACAATCTCTCCCTCAATGTCAGCAAAACTAAGGAGCTGGTCATCGACTTAAGGAAGCGAAGTGCCGTGCGCGCCCCTGTCTATCAATGTTGCCGAGGTGGAGATGGTGGACAGTTTCAAATTTCTAGGTGTAAACATCACGAAAACAATCAGTCGGGTCCACCCACTTCAGCGCTACGACCAAGAAAGCAGAACAGCGCCTATACTTCCTCAGGAAATTAAGGAAATTCGGCATGTCCACAATGACGCTTACCAATTTTTATAGATGCACCATAGAAAACATCCGATCAGGCTGTATCACAGCCTGGTATGGCAACTGCTCGGCCCAAGACCATAGGAAACTACAGAGAGTTGTGTACACAGCCCAGTCCATCATGCGAGCCCGCCTCCCAACCATTGACTCTGTCTACACCTCTCGCTGCCTTGGGAAAGCAGGCAGCATAATCTAAGACCCCTCCCACCCGGGTTATTCTCTCTTCCAACCTGTTCCATCGGGCAGAAGATACAAAAGCTTGAGAAAACGCATCAATAGATTTTAAAACAGCTTCTTCCCTGCAGTTACCAGACTCCTGAATGACCTTCTTGGGGTCTGAACTGATCTTTTGGACTGAACTGAAACCCCTATGCATCTTCTCTTCAAGTACAGCACTATGTAACCATATACTTCACCTGCTGTCTATGTTTATGAATTTTCATTATGTATCCTCATGTATTTATCACATGTTCTATGTTTTTGTGGATAGAGCAATCTGCCTGGACTGTATGCAAAGCAATATCTTTCACTGTACCTCGGTAAACGTGACAATAAATCTAAATCTGATCGAAAATCAAATTTTGTTAAGAACTGTGAAGGGCAGTTATTGAACACATTCACATGAGTCTGCCAGGGTACATTTAACACAAATAATAAAGGGCGCGATCCAATGGCCATGCTGCACCTAAAAAGCAGCTCGGCAATAAAATCCAGGTGGCCCGGTTCCTGGGATTTACCCTGCTTGAAATGCCTCACGAGATCAAACGCTATCTCGTGAGACGTTCTGATGTAAATCCCGCCCATTGTGGGTGCAATTACGTTTTGGTAAATCTGCATATTCAAGCGAGATAATTAGTCTCACTTTAATGTGCAGATTCACGAGGTACCTGAGGCTTTGGGATTCATTCCCTTTGCCTTGGAGACATCAGGTGAGCGCTGTTCAGCACCGGCCCCCCACAAACTGATCAGATGGAACGGAACTTGTGGGGGTCTCCCAGGAGATCTGAGGCCCCCAGTGTGGCACTGCCCAGGTGCCATGTCCAGTTGGAATGGGCAATGCCATGGTGCCAAGCTGGCATTTTAAAAAAAGTGCGTGATCAGACCAGGGGTGCCCGGTATGTGTGTTGAGGGACCGCAAATCGTCCCATAGTCTGTTAGAGCTGGTGGGGGCCACTTTGGGAGCTTTGGACATTGGGACGCCATTTGCTACACTGGGCAGTTCCGGCAAGCGGAGCTCATCAGGGTACAAAATTAGGCCATATTCGGCCTCGGCCACGTGTTCCCCGCTGAGGCCCCTTATATAAGGCGAGTTGCATTGTATAGCTATGTATTTCTCGATGCTGCAAGCACCGGGAAACATGTGGCTAAACACGCTCGCTATGGGACTTTGTTCCCAATTAATTGAATCGAGCCTAACATGTTTATTAAACAAGAAACATAGACCATATTACACTAGACAAAATGATTAAAAAGCTTTCAATATAAACACCAGGAAGTGTGTCAGATTACACTACTCCTTCACCCGAGCTATACTCTTACAGATACATGCAAATTTGTGTAGATAACACAGGGTGGGATTTTATGGACCTTACCACTGGTGAATCTTTCAGTTCCTGGCGGTGGGGTGGATGAGCCATGCAAAACGCTGTAGACTTCGGTGGGACTAGAAGATCCAGCGAGTGGCCAATGGCGAGTCACCATCACCGCCGGAAAACGTGCCATGAAGGGGGCTGGCAAATCCCAACCACAATTTACAATATCTCTTTTGTAATGTAATAATCATGGTAAGCATGAGGTATATATAAACTAATCAGTGAACTATGGTCGGACATACCACACTCCAAAATCAAGTGATGGATGCCAACAAAGCAGAGTCTATGGATTTCTCAAGAACCTTCCAGATTATTATTAAACTGTGAACCGTCCAGTCTCATTGAAACCCTATCTCTCTCATGATGACTTCTGATCTCCACGCTCGAAGAACTCACTTTGGAATTCTCTTCCAAATGCCATTTTCACTTAGATTTCTTCAACAAGGATCCACCTCCATGGTTTCAATCTCTCCTTCTGACGTTCCTTTCCCTGGTCTTCGCATTGATTTCCAGCAATTAGCTTTGGTATGTCCAGGTTTATTACAATTTTCTCGGCATCACTTTTAGGTTCTAGCCCTGTTATTTTGGCATCCTTCTGTCTGTTCTCCAGAACTATTATTATCTATTTTTAAATTTAGAGTACCCAATTGATTTTTTCCAATTAAGGGGCCAATCTACCTACCCTGCATCTTTGGGTTGTGGGGGTGAAACCCACGCAAACACGAAGAATGTGCAAGTTCCACACGAACAGTGACCCAGGGCTGGGATCTAACCTGGGACCTCGGCGTAGAACTATTATCTTATCCATCTTTCTATTCCTTCAAATTTCCTGTTGATTCCCATATGACCATTTCCTCCCATGTATCTGTCTGTGTGAGATATCTTGGATGCGATTGAATGCTCACACTGCGTCCGAAAGCCAGTGCGCCACGGCAAAAGTGGCGAGAGAATCCAGGCGACCCTGCTCCCAGATCTACCTGGCTCGCAATGCCTCACGAGATCTAACGCGATCTCACACGATGTTGCAATGTGAATCCTGTCCATTGTGAGTGTGATGACTTTTTGGCAAATCTGCATATGAGAGCAAGGCAGCTTGTCTCACTCTTTCATGCAGTCCTTGAGGTAACCAAGGTGTTGTGATCTATCCCCTTTGCCTAGGAGATCTTGGGTGAGCGCTGTTCAGTACTGGTCTTCACAAATGGGAAGCAGGTGGAATGGCACCCATGAGGGTCTCCCAGGGGATCAAAGGCCCCAGGTGCATGCCCTATGGGCAGGGTGATACTCGGCACTGCTAGTGCCACCTGGGCACCCTGGCAGTGCCAGCCTGGGTTGGGTTGGCACTACCCAGGAGCCAACCTGGAATTTTCACACGGTGGCGATTGGGCCAGGGGTGCCCTGCATGGGTGTTGGGAGAAAGGTGCGGGGCGGGGTTGGCGTCGATCAGGGGTCGGGGGTTCCGGCGAGCAGAGCTCCTCAGTACAGAAAACAGGGCGATGTGCGGCCTCGGCCGTGCGGTCCTGCTGAGAAGCCGTGAAACTGGGGCAGCAGGGTAGCATAGTGGTTAGTATCAATGCTTCACAGCTCCAGGGTCCCAGGTTCAGTTCCCGGCTGGGTCACTGTCAGTGCGGAGTCTGCGCGTCCTCCCCGTGTGTGCGTGGGTTTCCTCCGGGTGCTCCGGTTTCCTCCCACAGTCCAAAGATGTGCGGGTTAGGTGGATTGGCCATGCTAAATTGCCCGTAGTGTCCTAAAAAGTAAGGTTAAGGGGGAGTTGTTGGGTTACGGGTATAGGGTGGATACGTGAGTTTGAGTAGGGTGATCATTGCTCGGCACAACATCGTTCTAAATGTTCAGACAATGTTCTAAATCTAAATCTAACATACAGATATACACGCTTGCTATGGGTTTTTGTTTCCCTTTAGTTAAATTGTGCCCCATATGTATCAACCACAACCGACCCTTCTCATATCTTTGTTACTTGGCACTGATCTAAATAACTTTTTTTTTAAATGTATTTATTCAAAGATTTTCAAAATGTTTTACAGTACACTGCAAAAAGGAAAATAATACAAAGAGGGCAAGCGCCCCTTTCAAAAAGGAAAATAAATCAGCCCCCCACCCCCCTCTGGGTTGCTGCTGTTGACCTCCACCTAACATTCCGCGAGAAAGTCAAGGAACGGTTGCCACCGCCAGGAGAACCCCTGTAAAGGACCCACGCAAGGCAAACTTTATCTTCTCCAACCTGAGAAACCTCGCCACGTCGTTGACCCAAGCCTCTACACTTGGGGGCTTTGCGTCCCTCCACATTAACAAGAGCCTTCTCCGGGCTACCAAGGAGGCAAAGGCCAGAACTCCGGCCTCTTTCGACTCCTGCACTCCCGGATCATCCGAGACCTCAAATATCGCTATTGCCCAACTCGGTTTTACCCGAGTATCCAAGACCTTGGACATAACCTTTGCAAAGCCCTTCCAGAACGCCGCAAGCGCCGGGCACGTCCAGAACATATGGGCGTGGTAAGCTGGGCTCCCCGAACACCTCACACATCTGTCCTCCACCCCAAAAAACTTACTCATCCTCGCCCCTGTCATATGCGCCCTGTGTACCACTTTAAACTGGATCAGGCTGAGCCTGGCGCAAGATGAGGAGGAATTGACCCTGCCCAGGGCGTCAGCCCACAGGCCCTCATCCAGCTCCTCCTTCCATTTGCCCTTCAACCCCTCCACCGAGGCTTCCTCCGCCTCCTGCAGCTCCTGATATATCTCCGAGATCTTACCCTCTCTGACCCACACTACCTCAAATCACCCTGTCCTGTATCCTTCGGGCAGGCAGCAATGGAAATTCTCCTACCTGCTTCCTGACAAACGCCCGAACCTGCATGTACCTGAAGGCATTTCCCGGGGGTAACCCAAATTTCTCCTCCAGTGCCTTTAAGCTGGCAAACGTCCTGTCAATTAATAGATCCCCCAGCCTTATAATTTCCGCCCAGTGCCAGCTTCGGAACCCACCATGTATCCTGCCCGGGGCAGACCTATTCCGTATCGGGGACGAAACTGAGGCCCCCATTTCCCCCTTGTGCCGCCTCCATTGCCCCCAAATCTTCAGCGTCGCTGTCGCCACCACCGGGCTCATGGTATACCGCGTCGGCAGAAGAGGCAACTGTGCCGTCACCAGTGCCCCCAGGCTAGTACCTACACAAGACACCGCCTCTAGTCTTTTCCATGCCGCCCCCTCTCCCTCCATCATCCACTTCCGAATCATCGACACGTTTGCTGCCCAGTAGTAGCTACACAGATTCGCCAGCACCAAACCCCCCCCCTCCCCCCCCCCCCCCCCCCCCCCCGGGGCTGCGCTCCAAGAACAGTCTGTTAACCCTCGGGGGCTTATTGGCCCACACAAATCCCATGATACTCTTGCTCACTTGCTTGAAAAAGGCCTCAGGGATGAGGATGGGCAGGCACTGAAATACGAACAAAAACCTAGGGAGGACCGTCATCTTGACAGACTGCACCCTACCCGCTAGGGAGAACGGAAGCATGTCCCACCTCCTAAAGTCCTCCTCCATCTGGTCCACCAGCCGCGCCTGATTGAGGCAATGCAAGACCCCCCAACTCTTGGCCACCTGAATACCCAAATACCGAAAACTCCTCTCCACCATCTTGAGTGGCAACTCCTCCAACCTCTTTTCCTGATCCCGCGCATGCACCACAAAGAGCTCGCTCTTCCCAACATTAAGCTTATACCCCGACAAGTCTCCAAACTCCCTGAGGATCTGCATAACCTTCCCCATCCCCTCTACCGGGTCCTTAATATACAAAAGCAAATCATCCGCATATAGAGAGACGCGGTGCTCCTCTCCCCGCCCCCCCCCCCCCCCCCCCCCGGACCAAACCCCTCCAGCTTCTAGATTCCCTCAGTGCCATGGCCAATGGCTCAATTGCCAAAGCAAACAGCGGTGGGGGGGATGGGGGGGGCACCCCTGCCTCGTTCCACGGTATAGTCTAAAGTACTCTGACCTCAACCGGTTCATCGATACACTCGCCACCGGGGCCTGGTATAACAATTTAACCCAGCCTATGAACCCCTCCCCAAACCCAAACCTACCCAGCACCTCCCACAGGTACTCCCACTCCACCTGGTCAAAGGCCTTCACTGTGTCCATAGTCGCCACCACCTCTGCAACCCCCCCCCCCTCCGAGGGCATCATAATCACATTCAGAAGCCTCCGCACATTTGCATTCAACTGCCTGCCCTTCACAAATCCCGTCTGATCCTCATGTATCACTCCTGGGACATAATCCTCAATCCTAGTGGCCAGGACCATCGGCAACAACTTGGCATCCACATTAAGGAGTGAAATCGGCCTATACGAACCACACTGCAGCGGGTCTTTGTCCCGCTTGAGATCAGAGCTCTCGACATCGTCGGGGGAAGACTTCCTTTTCCCCTCGCCTCATTAAAGGTTCCCAACAGCAACGGAGCCAACAGTTCCGAAAACTTCCTATAAAATTCAATTGGGAACCCATCCGGTCCCAGGGCCTTGCCCGGCTGCATACTCCCCAACCCCTTAACCAGCTCCTCCATCCCAATCGGGGCCCCCAAGCCCTCTAACTGCTCCTCCTCCACCCTCGGAAACTTCAATTGGTCCAGGAACTGCCGCATCCCCTCCCCCCGCTCCTTCCAGCCCCCCCAGGCGGAGGCTCCCCGCCCCGACTCCCCTATTATCTCCAGCTCCCTCTCAGTCAATAAAGCAGCAACCCAGTAACCACCCCCCCCCAAACCCCCACTCCCCCGGCCAAGCAATTGCTTGACCCCCCTACTCCCCCATTGCACTCCCGTAAGTCAGCTGACTCCTGCTGACCCCGGCCGCTCCCGCCTCTACCACCGATCCCCCGCAGAATTCCCTCCTAAAACTCAAGTCCCCCCCCCCTCCACACCCTCTGCAAACCAATGTGGACTCCTCCCTGCGTCCGGCCCCGCCCCCGCTCTTTCCACAGGAAAAGAAAACCCGCGCTCCCAGTCCGGGCTGACCCCGCCCTCTATGGCGCAGCTCCATTCTCCTACAACCCCACCCCCAGAGGCCCAAGGCCCCCGGCCCCCTCCCCCCACTGAATGCGGGGAACAACCCCTCCCAGATCAGCGCCCGCACAGAAAACAAAAACACAAATATCACCCTCTCCCACTCCACAACATCCCCTAAAACATGCTACAGACCACTAATTTGAGTCCAGCTTCTCATTTTTGATAAAGGTCCACGCCTCGTCCGGCGTAATAAAATAGTGGTGACGGTCCTGATACATACCCCACAGTCGCGCGGGCTGCAACAGCCCAAACTTCACCCCCTTTCCGTGGAGAACCACCTTGTTCTGATTGAATCCTGCCATCTTTTCATTTTTTCTTGGCCAGCTCTGCGCTCTAGTCCTGGTAAATGCGAATTTTACTATTCTCCCACCTGCTGCTCCGCCCCTTCTTTGCCCATCTCAAGATGCACTCCCTGTCGGTGTAACGGTGAAACCTCTCCACCACAGCTCTCGGCGGCTCATTCACCCTCGGTCTCCTCGCCAGGACTCTGTGCGCCCCATCCAGCTCCAAGGGCCTCGGGAAGGCTCCCGCGCCCATCAGCGTGCTCGGCATCGTGGCTACATACGCTACATATGCCCCAGCATCCGACCCCTCCACACCTTAAGGGAGACCCAGAATCCGCAAATTCTTCCTTCTCGATCTGTTCACCAGATCCTCGAATTTCTCCTGCCACTTTTTATGGAGCGCCTCGTGCGCCTCCACCTTCACTGCCAGGCCCAGGATCTCGTCCTCGTTATCAGAGGCCTTCTGCTGCACCTCTTTAATCGCTGTCCCCTGCATCCTCTGTGTCTCTACCAGCCTTTCTATCGACGCCTTCATAGGGGCCAACATCTCCGCCTTCAATTCCGCAAAGCAGCTTCGCAGAAACTCTTGCTGCTCCCGCGACCATTGAGCCCATGCTGCTGGTCCCTGCCCGCTGCCATCTTGCTTTTTCGCACCCGTTCTCCTCTCTTATGCCCATTTTTTGACCGCACTGCTCCTGGTCCACTCCATACAGTGCTGGGGGGACCTTACTGCCGTCTTCCCACACCGGGAATCGTCAACCAAGTACCGCTGGGGCTCCTAAAAAGTCCGTTAGGTGGATTGGCCATGCTAAATTGCCCGTAGAGTCCTAATAAAAGTAAGGTTAAGGGGGGGTTGTTGGGTTACGGGTATAGGGTGGATACGTGGGTTTGAGTAGGGTGATCATGGCTCGGCACAACATCGAGGGCCGAAGGGCCTGTTCTGTGCTGTACTGTTCTATGTTCTATGTTCTAAATTCTAACCTATATACTTCTCAGCAAATCCTGTCCTTTGTAAAGTACTTCAAAACCTCCACGTACTCATTTTTTTAAAGGTTCACATGTCCCACCAAAATTCAAATATTTTTAATCGCACAAGAGATCACGCCTTATTCCAGTCCCAGGTGAGCATCCACTTTGTTACAATTCCAGCTGATGTTAATGCTGAACAAGTCATATCCCAGAGTGAAACCTGACTTGATAGTTTTTAACTTTTATTTTCTTTAGAAACTGTGAAGGGCAATTACTGAACAAATTCACAAGGGTCTGCTAGTGTATACTTACCATAAATAATAACATTTATTAATCAAAATCTTTACGCTAGACAAAAGGATTGGAAAATTTCAATGCAAACATCAATAAATTAGTCAAATTGTATTACTGCTTCACCTCAACTATACCTTTACTGGTACATACAAATGCATAAAGATAACACAATTTTTCAATATCTATTCGATACGCTGATATTCACGCTAAGTATGGAAACTAACAGGCGAACGATGATTGGACACAGCCTTTTACAAAATCAAGAGATGGGTGCCAACGAAGCAGAATCTATGGATTTCTCATCAACCTCCCAGGTTTTGTTATGGGCTCACTAAAACCCCATTTTTCTCATAATGGTTTCTGATCTCCATGCTCAAAGAACTCAACTCGGAATTTTCTCCTAAATGGCACTTTCACTCTGACATCTTAAACAAGAATCCACCTCCATGGTTTCAATCTCTCCTTCTGACTTTCTTTTCCCTGGATCTTTGTGAAAATTCAAGTTTTACCTTCCACGGACATGCTCAAATATTCAGCCATGCCAAGCAGAACATCACTGCTTCAAATACCTATAATGATGTGCCGCCAACCTTCCTGGCTCCTCAGAGCTTCTGCCTCCTCTCAAGGCCACATAGCTTTAAGTCTGCTCCCTGAAGCTCTGTCCTTTTAAGGTGGAGCCTTCTCCCCTGTTCCTCACATGTAATTACTTTCCTGTTTTAGATTCCTGTCCTTGTCCCTTAACCAGACTGTCTTCTTGGGACCTCTTCTTGACGCACTCCCTGGTTTGGGACATTCGTCTTTCTTTTGGGGGCCTGCTCCCTGTCCCCTGTCCTGCACGTTTCAACACTCTCTTCAGAATAGCCCTTCCCTTCGAGGGCACCTGAATTTATTTTCACACTATTTCACTTTCTTCCTCGTTTTACCCAGAAATCCAGCCGGAGGGGTTTCAATAGCCACCATTGCTGTTAGGGGATGGCCCTCCATGAGCAAGAGTGCCCAAGAAGGAAGCACCTTCTGGAGCCCATTGAGAGGCCGCCATGTTCCACAAGACCGTTCCCCCCCCCCCCCCCCCCCCCACCCCCCAAGGTGGCAGGTCTCTCCGATGCATGCAAAATGCCAGAAGAGGCAGGAAATTATTATTTATTGACAATTTAAGTAATTCCCAGGTGTGCATCTCATCTGCCATTGCAGCTGCCACTGGCAACATCACATAACAGTGCGAGGATTTGGGGCACACCCATCAATGCCTTCCTGTGCCAATGTGCCAGCCTTCCCTCCTCTCATTCCATCCTCCAAAGGTACAATTCAGGTAACAAAGTAAAAACACTGGTAAAATCCAATCTATAGTTTCTAATTCAAGCAACATTGAACAAGGCCAATAACGCAGCAGGATTTGGCACATGTATTGCACAGCTTAAAGCCCAAATCTTAAATGTTTCCTTTCTTTCACATTAGATGTTGTAAAATGGAATGAACTTTGCTCACGAGCAGTGGGAGAAACCACATCCGGAGTGAGACACAGCCAGAGTGAGTTTGAAACTCTGAAATTAGAAACAGAGTGGGAATTGAATTTCCTGCTCTCTTTTTTTCATAAGGTTAGTAGTCCATTTAAAAGGTTAATAAGGAGATGCTCCACCCAGATAGCTGAGTGGTCGCCACCATCTGTCAATCACCTGAAGCCTGATGAGGAGACAGGAGATGTTTATTACATACTTTTGAAGTTTAACCGGCCCCTCAACAGTCGCAAAATTTGAGACATTTCAGCACATATCGGGCGAAATTCTCCGACCCCCACGACGGGTCGGAGAATAGCGGGAGGGCCTTCCCGACATTTTTACCGCCCTCCCGCTATTCTCCCCACCCACCCCCCCCCCCCGCCCAACTCCCGACACGAATCGCTGCCGCTGTTTTTTTACGGCCGGCAGCGATTCACAGCTGTTCGATGGGCCGAAGTCCCAGCCCTTTACGCTGTTTTTACGAACGGCAAACAGACCTGGTCTGGCTGTTCGTAAAAACGGCGGGAACAACTCGCTTTTTATAACCATGGCACCGATTGGCACGGCAGTACCACGGCCGTGCCAAGGGTGCCATGGGCCCGCGATCGGTGGGCACCGATCGCGGGCAGCGGGCCCGATGCCCGCGCACTATTTGTCCTTCCGCCGCCCCGCAGTATCCATTCGCGGGGCGGCTGAGGGGCATCCCGGCCCGCGCATGCGCGGGCTTCGCGCAAATACGCGATGACGTCATCCGCGCATGCGCGGGTTGGAGTCTTCCAATCCGCGCATGCGCGGCTGACGTCATATGACGCGTCAGCCGGCACTAACTCCGGCAAGCGGGCTTAACGAAATTCGTTAAGCCCGTGATGCCGGAGCTTGCGGCGTCGGGCTGCTAGCCCCGACCGGGGACCAGAATCGGTTCCCGGTCGGGAAGGGGCGCGCTGGCGTCAAACCCGCCCGGGTTTGACGCCATCCTTACGATTTCTCCCGTTTTGGGAGAATCGCGCCCCTCATCTCTACCTAAGAAAGGGGCTTCAAAGTGAACCCACTGTGAGCTTTGCGCACAAGCTGTAGGGGAGACCACATCCAGAGTGAGACACAGCCAGAGTCAGTTTGAAGCTCAGGAATTTGAAACAGAGTGGGAATTGAATTGGTAACTCTTTCCCTATTCCCTTGCTTATAAGTTTAGTAGTCCACTTAAAGGGTTAATAAGGAGCTGCCACACCTAGATAGCTAAGTGGAAGTTATCTGTCAATCACCTGAAGCCTATTTAGGAGGCAAGAGGTGTTGATTACATACTTTTGAAGTTTAACTGGTGTGTGGGTCATCTGAATCATCTTAGCCCATCTCAGCTCTATTTAAAGAAGAGGCTTCAAAGCGTAAACTCACAGAGAGCTTTCGGCATGCATAGTGGGAGAGACCACATCCAGAGTGAGACACAATCAGAGCGAGTTTGCAACTCAGGAATTTGAAACAGAGGAACCAACTGGAGAACAGGCTATCCTGCACTGGATACTGTGCAATAAGAATGGAATCATTGGCAATCTAGTTGTGCGAGACCCCTTGGGAATGTGCGACCATAATATGATACAATGGCGGCGGCTGGCAGCTTCCTCCCTGGGCCAGGGTACAGAGTCACCCTCCTCTCCTCCAGGGCGTCCAGGAGGGTCTCCAGCTTGTCGTCTGCGAAACGTGGGGTTGTCCATCTTGCTGCCACCTTGTTGGCTGGGATGGTGTGTGTGGGGAGTGAAGTGTGTACATGCGGCTGCAGCTTGTCAGCCTCCAGAGTGTCAATTGCAAAACTGGCAAATCCGGCACCATTTTTCATTAGAAACAATTGTGTTCCACATGTGCCAGTGCTAGCCCTCAACAGTAGGAGAATCGGTCCAGGTGCGGCACCAGTTTTTCTGTCGTGAAACTCCATAGATTCTGCATTGACATCAACATTTAGTCTCAGAAACGGATAATCCTGGCATCTATGTTTTCAAGAAGCAGTTAGATATAGTACTTGGGGCGAAGGGGATCAAATGATATGGGGGGGAAAGCGGGATTAGGCTAGTGAGTTGGATGATCGGCATGATCGTAATGAATAGTGGAGCAGGCGCGAAGCCCTGAATGGCCTCCTGTTGGTCTTATTTTCTATGGTGCTCTGTTTCCATGTCATCCTTCACAATCACAAGATGTTTATTGATAACTGTGCACTCAAACATCCAATGATGATAATGCTGCAAGCTCAACAACTGAAGTTAACAAATTTTGTTTTTTGAAGTTTAACTATCTATAAAGAAGGACAAAGAATGCCACCCTCTTCCTTGACTCCCCGGGCGTCGACTGGCCAGCACTCAACTGCCGTTCCGCGGTTTGGGCTCTCCCTCCGCCACTCCGTGAGCCAACTGATCAACTGTTGCTCTGCGAGTATTGACACACGCTCTGCGCCCTGCAAGTCAAACATCACTCCGAGTTCTGCCGCGCTACTACAGCTCTAAATAGACAACGTTGAGGAAAAAATGAATAAAAGAATGAGTATGTAAGTGTATGTCCGGGACAGGGTGGGGAGGAAGGAAGACAGCATCTCCAGTTTGTCAAAAATCCTGATTGTATTTTAAAAGGTCATTGTATTTTACTGTTTAAACAGGAATTTAAAATAACATGCAAATATTCTTTATTTATTCAAAAGCACAACAAACATATCTATCATTTTCATTCTCAAATCTAAAAGAGATTCTAATACATGTATTGTACTTACTATAGCTTAATTTACAAGGAGGCCTTGGTTATAATGCTGCATTTGCTTAGCTTCTAATTCTGATTACACTCAAGGGGCAGGATTCTCCGTTCTGGAGACTAAGGCCCCAAGCCGGCGTGAAAACGGTGGCATTTCATGACAGAAAAACCGGCATGAAACAACCACCGATTCCCTGTTCCGGGGGGTGCTAGCAGCCATAGAGCACCCGGCTCTAGCTGCCAATACGGCCTGGAGAATTGCCGGGTCCGTGGCCGTGCATGCGCACAGTGGCAGCCTGCAGCGGCCGCGCCGTACTTCATGGCGGTCACGGCCCACAAAATAGTCCCCCACTTCGGCCGGCTCGCACACCCCAGACCGCCCCACCTAAGCGCCCCCCAACCCCAAATATGTCCACCCCTGCCCACGGATTGTCCCTCCCCCGACTGTGATCGCGCTGGACTGAGTCCGCAGCCGCCACGCTGAGTTCCCGACGGGTGAGACCACACGTGTCCCACGCCATTAGGAATACGGCGCGTACACTGCTTTTCAGGGGCGGAGCATCGCAAAAGCGGTGCCGCACCCAATTTCGCCGTCATTGGGGATTCTGTCGCCGAACGCGAGTCCAGCCCAAGATGTCTGTGAAATTTAAATGAAGGCTGCAGATTATCACAAAGTTAACTTTTAGAAGATTGCCACACCACTCTTCCACTTCAGGAAATAATATAACCGGTTATTTGTTCGGTTTGTTCTCCGCAATGCCATAACGAAAGTTATTTTTTGGTCTAGCCACCTTTTCCACATCTTTAAACCCAATGGGCATGAAATTCTAATCTGTAACTGAACCTCACTGAAACCAAATGCCCTCTTGAGGCTGATTGCTGTGCTATCAGCTGTTCCCAGCACATCGCCATAGAAAGGATACTCACATGGGTAACCCATACATCCACTGGTCACAACATGACATCACAGCGTAGCTGCCCATTTTTCTCATTTGAACCATGCAGATCCATTTTTTAAAAACATGTACCATTCACATAGGGTAGAGCATTTAGCTGCAAGATGATTTCTGCTCCAGCATTACTTCAAGGACCAGCACCCAACTTGCAAGTAAGATGATTTTGAAGAACTTCTGCAATTGAAAAGTCTATGAAGTACTCCAAAATGTTTTTAAAGGTTATGACCTTGTCCGTAATTCAATAAAACATTGTAGTACCTTTTCACAATGTTATTTGTGTGAGTATAGGGTATATCATTTCTCAATGTTCGACATTTGGCGTTCTGTATTGTTACAAGTACCATCTTTTGGAAAAGGCATTAAGCCAAAGGCATGACTACCCCTTCAGCGGAAAATAAAATATCCCATTGCAATTTCCTTTCTGAACAAATATAAGAAGCTATCCTATTGTCCTGGCAAACATTCATTCCTTAAACAACAACAAAACAGATTAATTGGTCACCCATTTCATTGCTGTCTGTGGAATCTTATGTCTGCAATTCACTGCTGCTTTTTCAGCTACACTTCAAAGCTAAGTCTTTGTTTGTGAAGCGCTTTAAATGTTCTCCGGGTATGAAAAGTGAGATGAAAATGTTCCTTTTTAAATAAAATCAGACTGAATATGTTGTGTTGGTGACGATTTTCAAGTTGTGTTAATTCTCTCTCTTTTCTGCACACAGTGTGTGTTTCTGATGTAGCATGGTTAATCCATGCAGGCAGCCACTTGTGTATTGATGAGACCATCAATTCACGCGATACGTGGTTAGAAGTGAACAGTGGTTTTAATCGTCTTACAACAGAGCCTGCCTGTGACACGATGAACTCCAGATGAACTGCAGGCAGGCTCTCAGCATCAACCTTTATACTTCTGGCTAGGGGGGAGGAGCCATGGGAGGAGCCAAGGGTGGAGCCCAGTACAAACTCCCGTACACTCCCAGTGCATCTCCCCCCAGTGGCAGAGCAGCGCAACTGCTCGTGTGCCGGGCTTACAGAGACATAGTAATACAGTGTGAATTACGCTACTGTGATTCACCACATGTATATACAGTGCCTTTAAGAATAATAAAACATCACATGGCCTTCACGAGAGCACTGAGTCACAGAAGGAGATATGAGATCAGGTGACCAAAGGCTGAGCCATGGAAGTCGTTGGCAAGGAGCGTTTTAAAGGAGGAAAGAAAGATAGAGAGGCGGAGAGGTTGGGAGCAGAATTTTGAGAACTGTGGGCCTCAATAGCTGAAGGCACAGCCACCAATGGTGGAGCAATTAAAATGGGGGATGCTCAAGAGGTCAGATCCAGAGAAGCATAGATATCTCGGAGGGTTGTAGATTCGGGATTAGAAAGAGATAGGGATAGGGGAGTCCATGGAGGGATGTGAAAACAAGGTTGAGAGTTTTAAAATTAACCGGGAGTGAGTCAAATTGCAGAATTGGGTAATTTTGCTGATATTTCAATTTTACATTATTATGGATCAGATCTGTATTTTCATCCCAAATGTCAATGAAGGACAAGCTGCCACCTGCCTTTTCAGGCTCAAGACCAATGGCTGTCCACTCTTGTAGCTGCAGACGTGTTGGGTTACAGAATTTGCTGCAGGTTAAGACATAGTCAGCTGAGATTTGGATGAACCCAAGCGCGTGGGAGGTAGAATGTGGGCTTCTAGCCATTGGAATTGTTAGATCTATAGGCAGTAAGGTGAAAAAGCAAGAAAAGGCTGAACCATTTCTACCTTTGCTGTGTGAGACACATCCTCTGCATCTCTTCGCAGGTCACCAACTCGGAGGTCCTGGAGCGCGCAAATTCCTTCAGCATGCACTCTTGCTAAGTCAAACACACCTGCACTGGCTCAGCCACCTTCATCAGATGTATCATGGCCATATATCCAAAGACCTTCTTTTTTTTTAAATTTAGAGTACCCAATTAATTTTTTCCAATTAAGGGGCAATTTAGCGTGGCCAATTCACCTATTCTGCACATCTTTTGGGTTGTGGGGGTGAAACCCACGCAAACACGGGGAGAATGTGCAAACTCCACACGGACAGTGACCCAGAGACGGGATCGAACCTGGGACCTCGGTGCCGTGAGGCAACAGGGCTAACCCACTGCGCCACCGTGCTGCCCTCAAAGACCTTCTTTATGGTGATTGGGTCATCCAGACATCCAATCCTCTGCTGCAGGGCCACCTTCAAACCAGATATTTCATAGAATTTACAGTACAGAAGGAGGCCATTTGGCCCATCGAGCCCGTACCGGCCCCTGGAAAGAACACCCTACCCAAGGTTAACACCTCCACCCTATCCCCATAACCCAGTAACCCCACTCAACACTAAGGGCAATTTTGGACACTAAGGGCAATTTATCATGGCCAATCCACCTAACCTGCACATCTTTGGACTGTGGGAGGAAACCGGAGCACCCGGAGGAAACCCACACACACACGGGGAGGATGTGCAGACTCCACACAGACAGTGACCCAAGCCGGAATCGAACCTGGGACCCTGGAGCTGTGAAGCAATTGTGCTATCCACAATGCTACCGTGCTGCCCTATGAAGATGTGAATATCTATGAAGGTGGCAGACATTAACAATGACAACTGGGAGAGAGCCGCTGATAGCCATGACCTCTGGAGGCTGTCTGTTCAGAAGGGTATTGGAAGAGGTATGCAAAAATCAAAAAGACAATAAGGGGGACTGGAGAAAACAGAGGCCAGTGAATCGCCCACCTTCCTAACATCCTGCAGAAAATGCTGCAAGCACTGCCAGGCCAGAGTCGGATTCCTGAGCCACATCAGGTGATGCTTAACACAGAGTTGACCACCACAGGGAAAACCATAGTCTTACAGATGCAAGGCTGCCACCATAGACAACACTATAGGAAGATGGTTTCAACAGACGATATGCAGAATCAGAGGTACAAGCAAAGTTATGGAAATGGAAATATGGGAATTTAGTGATGGCACTGAAATGCAATCAGAAGCTGCTCTTAGCCTCAAATCTAGCATCAGCTGGCGGCGTGATGGAGCTGAGCTGGCGGTGTGATAGAGCTGATGACAACACCGTACATGTGAAAAGTAATTCTGCGTCTTTGGGTAATTTTGCAGATGGCAAT
Organism: Scyliorhinus canicula; assembly: GCF_902713615.1. Lineage (NCBI taxonomy): Eukaryota > Metazoa > Chordata > Chondrichthyes > Carcharhiniformes > Scyliorhinidae > Scyliorhinus > Scyliorhinus canicula. Next base: position 164,042,930 of record NC_052154.1, read on the forward strand.
ATGTAGATAAGAGGGGACCAAGGATAGACTCTTGGGTACAGCAGAGATTCTGGCGCAGCAAAGCAGGAAAAGATTACATTGCGGGCTATTCTCCGCCAGCAACTGGATAGATAAAAATGGAATCAGGTGAGCACAGTCCCAAGCAGCTGCATGATAATGGAGAGGAGATGGAGGAGGACGCGTAGCCAAATGGAAGACAGATCAAGAAGGACGGGAAGGAATGGTTGACCATGGTCACAGTCACACACTGTAACTTTGATAAGGCCATGTTAGCACTGTGCATGGAAGGATTCAAACATGGAGTTCCAGGAAAGATGGGCGCAGGTTTGGAAGTCAGAAGCACGTTCAAGGACTTTGGAAAAGAAAGGGAAGTGGAAGATGTGATGGGCGTTTGGAAGGACAGAGGTAAGCCAGGATTGTTTTGAGGAGCGGGTGGTGACAGCCTGGAAAGTAAGAATATGGGGTTCCAAAGTGCCGACTGATCACCATGAGCAAAGATGGACAGAACCATTATATCGAAAGGAGAACAATTTGGTACAGAAAACTTTCTCCAATGGGTGTAGTGTTTCGATGCCATCACTAGATGGCACTGAGCTGTTTAGTAAACAGTTGAGACATTTATTAAGAATTAAAATCGGCAAATGCGGGAAACATTCAGCTAGACAGACAGTGTCTTTGAAGACAGGTAGGTGGGGTTAGCAATTTGGGATGATGACCTGTTGACAGAACCAAGAGACGTTGCGGATGAACAGCTTATGGGGATGAACAGAGTCAGGTAAAAGGTTGACCAGGGTGAGGGGTGTCAGGAGGTGTAAAAAAGAAGAATGTGAAAAACAGGAGATGGTTAAACGACAGGGGTAATAATGGTCCGTCAAAAGGAGGCAGGCGGGAAATAAATTAGAAAGATAATAGATGTATCTGAGGCATCTTGGACATGTAAGTGGATATATCTGAATAACAGGGGGGGGGGGGGGGGGGGGGTGAGGAAGGAAAATCTGGGAAAGCAGAAAAGGCTCCAGTCGCTCGTGAGGATGTCAGAGACCAGTGGAATGTGATTTATACCACACAAATGGGTTGACTTAGGTACAACTAAATCCTGAATGACTAATGATAAATATCACGAGTGAAATCCTCCATAATATATTTTGTACATACCTTACATTAAAGACTAATTAATTAATTATTCAGCGCATTCGTTCATAACAGAGACAGTAGGTGTGTTAGCTCGATTATTCTAACAAGTGGCTTTGCGATCTATGTATTTTTTTTAAATTTAGTGTACCCAATAATTGTTCCAATTAAGGGGCAATTTAGAATGGCCAATCCACCTACTCTGCACAATTTTGGGTTGTGGGGGCGAAACCCACGCAAACACGGGGAGAATGTGCAAACTCCACACGGACAGTGACCCAGAGCCGGGATCGAACCTGGGACCTCAGCGCCATGAGGCCGCAGGGCTAACCCACTGCGCCACCGTGCTGCCCTTCGATCTATGTATTTTAAACATTCTCTTCAAAAGATAATCATTAGTGAAAGCTGTTGTTCAGGGACACCGATTGGGCTGCACAAAGAATCCTTATTTTCCAAATAGTCACTGATTGTATAGTACGTTAGAGGAGACAATTATTCTGAGATTTGCTGTATCCCCTGCCCTGTTCCTTACCCTATTTCGTGTGGAACTGGGATTTTGCCTAATTGTATGCCATCCCCCGGATCATGTATACGTTCCCAGATAACGTTCCCAGCGGCTGTCTGGGGTCTGGGGTCAAGGTCCCAGTGGCCACAGGACCCTTCTGCGGGGATGCGTGTGCAGGGTGTGTTGGCTGACACAATGAGGGTTGGCAGAGGATGTGAGGGTGGGGAAGGTCTGGGGGACTGGGTGATGGGGTGGAAGCTGTAGCTGATTGTCTGTTCTTCATCCTCTCCAATTCCTTACAGATATCATATTATGGATGATATTGTGGACTCCTCCGAGATTGCCATCACAGTGCTGCTGGCAGGCCAGGTGGCCGGATGCTGGAGAAGGCAGCAGCAAAAGTGTCACAGAGGCTTGATGCGGTGGCCCATGTGCAGGGCCCCGCCCCATATCCTGTGGACCCTGCCGTTCATCAGGCCATGGAGGAACCCAGAGGAGAAGGCTGGCGATGGCCCAGGTTTCACAGGTGTCGCTTGTTCAGATGACAGACAACATGTGCCGCAAGAGGCTCCGTCTCAACAAGGATACGGTGAGGCACCTATGCCAAGACCTTGTGGACCTGGCACCATGTAGAGGAGAAGGATACCAGCGACAGGTGGCAGACAAGGTTACCAGAGCCCTGAACCTTTATGTCTTGGGATCATTCCAGGGCTCGAGCGGGGACTTGTCTAACACATGCGACCCAACAACCCACAAGTGCATTTGTGAAGTCACGGTACCCTATATGCCCGGGAAGCTGACTATGTAAATTTTGACCTGGATCAAGCCCAACAGGGTGCCCATGCAACAGAATTCTCTGCCATCGCTGGACTGCCCCAGGTCCAAGGGGTATTAGATGGCAAGCATGTTGCCTTGTGCGCACAGTGGGGGGGGGGGGGGGGGGGGGCGGTCAGGGAGCGTCCTTCATTAACAGGAAGGGGTTCCACTCCCTGACGTTCAACCCATGCGTGACTACCACATGAAGATCATGGACGTGTGCACACGCTTCTCAGGGAGTGTGCACGACAGCTACATCCTGGGGCAGTCAGACACCCCAGAATAGCCAGATGGCTCTTGCAGAATAAGGGGACCTGGCTGATGATGCCAGTATGGAAGCTGGTGACCAATGCAGAGACCCGATAGACGACGCCCATGTGGCCACACCGAGGCTGTCATTGAGCGGTGCATCGGTCTGCTGGAAATGTGATCCGATGCCTCAACCGCTTTGGTGCCACATTGCAGTACCACCCCCCCCCCCCCTCCCCCCACCCCCGGAGGGTCGCCCATTTGTGGTGTTCTGGTGTGCCCTCCACAACCTGGCACAGCAGTGGGCAGGTTGAGACGGAGGAACATATAGCCACCTCCGAGGAGGGGGACAAGGATCAGCTGGATCAGGAAGGATTGGAGGACGAGCCCAGGGTGAATGCAGAACCAGCCAGAGGTTAGGGGACAGGTGGTGGCGGCGAGACTCCAGCAAGCCCGGAGGACCAGGGTGGCCCTCATCCTTGCCCGCTTCACAAAGGAAATGGTTTCATCGTCATCCCTTCCCACCCTCAAACCCCACCTTCCTCCCCGTCACCCCCTCCTCGTTCCCTCCTGCCCCCCCCCCGATCACCCTGTTCCACCCTCCCAGGGTATGTGTTACATCACTCCAGGGTAATGGCTCTGTCAGCGGGTCAATATACAAGGTAGGAGGGTGATGACAACCCACAGTGAGCTGAGTTCTAGTGCACCCCAATCTCTGCTATAGTCTGACTCTTGCCTGTCTGCTGAGTGCACGCTCACGCTCATCACCTGTGTTTGAAATGCCTCGGAGGGGGCAGGTCCTGTAGCAGGGAGTCCGGGACTGGGGCCGGGTAGGATGGTGGGGAAAATGGGGGTGCAGTGCAGAATAACGTGATGCCAGTGTGTGCTGGGGCATGTGGCGGTGTTAAATAGGGCTGACATAGCAGGGGACGGGCGGGTTCACTCCTGCTGAGCATGGTTTTGGTGTACCGGTGGATGGCAAGGTGTGCTGGGGCACGTGGCGGTATTGCGTTGGGGGGGGGGCTGTGATGCGGGGTGGTTGGGGTTGGTCACAGGCAGGACCGTCGGTGCCAGGGGGCCGATGCCATCTCACCCGTGAGGCCCGGTGGAGATCATTGAGCTTCTTGCGACACTGTGTGCCAGTCCTCCTGGTCACACTCCCCAATCTGATAGCCCCTGCCACTGTCTCCCAGGCCGCACTGGTCGGGGAACTGGGTGTTCCGTCTCTAATCCACTGCATCCATGAACCTGGCCAGGTCGGCATCTTCGAATCGTGGCGCTGGCCTGCGCGGTGGCATGGCTGCGTGCTGTCTAGGGTTTGCTCAGTGGGAGTGGTTTAAGTGCGGCTCCCTTTCATTAGCAGCGCCCTCACGCCTGCAGATTTTCCGTCGGCGTGGCGGTGCCCACAATGGGAAACCCCTTTGGCTGGCTGGCAGGACGGAGAATCCCGCCCATGGTATCTTGGGCTTTATTAATAGGGTCATAGAGTCCAAGAGCAAGGAGGTTATGTTGAATTTGTATTAGTTCGGCCTCAGCTGGGGAGTATTGCGTCCAGTTCTGGGTGCTGCACTTTCGAACAAATGTGCAGGCTTTGGAGAGGGCACAGAAAAGATTCGTGAAAATGAGGATGAGGATCTTCATAAGGCAGATTGGAGAAGTTAGGGCTGTCTTCCTTTCAGAAAAGAAGGCTGGGAGGAGATTTGATAAGTTGTATTCAAAATTATGAGATGTCTGAGGACCCAGGTTCGATCCCGGCCCTGGGTCATTGTCCGTGTGAAGTTTGCTCATTGTCCCCGTGTCTGTGTGGGTCTCACCCCCATAACCCAAAGATGTGCAGGGTCAGTGAATTGGCCACGCTAAATTGCCCCTTAATAGGAAAAAATAATTGGTACTCTAAATTTATATTAAAAAACAAGAGGGCACAGATTTAAAGTAATTAATCAAAGAAACAAAAGTGATGAGGAGAAACTTTGTTTACGCAGTAGGTGGTTGGGGTCTGAAATGCTGTGCCTGAGTGTGTGATGGAGACAGGGTTAATTGAAAGCGTTCAAAAGGGAAATAGACGGTTATCTGAAGGAACAAATGGTTACGGGGAGAAGGCGGGAGAATGGAACTGGGCGAGTTGCTCATTTGGCGAGCTGGTGCAGACACGATGGGCCAAATGGCCTCCTTCTGTGCCAGAACGATTCTGTGATGCTGCGATTTACTGGCTGCCCCTCTCTCGGTGCGCCTCCTGCTTTGCGTTGTTGCTACACATGCGACACAGAAGAAAAATCGCTACTCCTTTAAACCCAGGGTTAATCAGCCTCTGTTAAAACAGTGGGCAAGTCAATGATCTAATAGATCTAATTGCCTGTCAGCTAAATTTCCTTTTTGAAATTGTACTCAGAGTACTGTCTCGCTATCTGGAGATCAACCTCATTTCCTCATGATCGATTGCATTTCATTTTTCTTCCTTCCTTGCTGGGTCTATATTTTCTTTTCAGAATGCCCCATGTTGTCATTCACAATGCAAAAATTCAGCCATGCGTTCCAAATGAATTGAGCACGGAGGGAGGGGGATGATAATGTAATTAATTTGCTACAACCCATATTTATTACTTAGGTGGACTTCTGCCCTAATCTCACAAAAGCAAACACCGAAACACCATGGGTGACTCTCGAGCATGATGGTTACTGACAAAAAAATGCAGACTGCAAAAAAAAGCAGTCGGGTTCTCAGCTGGTGTAAGGAACAGCACAGGGGCAGGATCTGGAGAATGGCTATATCCGTAACTACCACATCAACCAGGAGGGGAGGGAAGGCAACTGGAGAAAAAATACCTTTTCATGCTTTAAAAGTGACACTTTAAGAAGGAAATCAGAAAATAATTGTCTCTGTTTACCTCCAAGCTTCTTTTACGCAACAGCATATTCGGACTTACATCAGACTGAAGAGTTATAGGATTGAGTATCGAGACAAGCCTGTTCAATTAATCAGCTTATGGCTCTATCCTATTTTACAATGTAATCTAATTTTAGCTGAACTGGCTTTCAAAAGATGGGCTCAGCAAGTGTCTGACATGGTAACCGACCAACTTTTTTTTTGCCTGCATTTTATAACTTGTGGCTTTCTGCCCAACCATGATTGTACACAATCTGTTAGAAAAAGGGTTCAATGCATTAAGTGCCTGTGACTTGTTTCAGCGTTCACTATTGATGGGTCACATTTCAATGGTTCCATTTTACTCCTAACGCATTAGAGCTGCAAGTCACTCAGATCCATTTGGCTAATGATTCCCCGCTGCAATGAAAGTAAATGATAGCTATTTACAGTAAATTATTCAATTAGTTGTAAGGAAGTGCAGTATTCGCATCCTATTGTTTGACATGGAGAAATTAAGATACACAATAAGCCCCATCTCACTATACTTGAAAATCATTAATGATTTAACTCAGAAAAAAAATCATTAGCTGCTGAAACAAATGAACTTTGGATAATCAACTTTTCTCCTGCCCATACAACCACTATTGCGAATCCTGACAAGCCATCGCGAGACAATTAGTTAAAGTTGGGAACGTTAATTTATTTCCCACCTATAAACAGTTTTGTATTTGGGAATGGACAAACTGGAAAAATAAATCTAAGAATGCTACATGCAGCTGGGTTTTTTTTTTTGGCCCATCTTTAACTTGGTCTTTAATTATTATGAGGCTCCTGACTTTTAAATTGCCCTTTTAATTTATCACACCTTGCTACTATCTCATGGTTGAGTATTTGCAATTTAGTGGAGAGTTGGGTCAACTGCGCCAATTCGTCAAAAGAAAAATCTTTCATGAGCATGTTATTACACCTTCAAGGAGAAATAGGAAATAAATCTACTCTTTTTCTCATTACAAAACAAGCTCTTTTGCAGAATTAAGAGGCTGTCCCACAGCACAGTTTTTAAAAAAGGATGATGGTCCCCACGTGATGCAGTCAAAGAGGCCAGGTAGGTTATACAAATCAGCTGAGCTATTCAGTCATTTCATTTAATTACACGTGATAAATGGAAGTTAATTATTGTTTTAAAAAAACACTGAGCATACTCGCCCCTGCATTGTGGTCGGGGATAGACAGATCTATAGTTCCATAATTAATTTTGCCATTCATCTTTATGCTCCAGTTTCAAAATATGATTCTGAAATAAATTAACTTGTGCAATTTGCATATGCTCAACTCAAGGCCAAAAGTATGCGAATTCTAAATTATAATCTAATTCAACACACTTTGAAAATTGGCCTGTTTGCCACAAAATAGGCTGGGGTGCAATTTTCTCACTGACTAAATGATAGTCACTCACCCCAGCCCCGGCCTACACTTTTTAAAAGAGCAAATGATTAATGATTCACAAAGTGTTCCGTGGAGGACGAGAAAACTAAAAATGTTATGGACAGATGTCAGAAAGGTAATAAGCAGTGAAGAATAAATTCAGACGACATTGCCCGACGTAGCTCAGCCAGTATAAGACAAATTTATGTGGGATAGGATGATTCATCTTGGGCAATTATTGATATCCCAACATGTATTCCATTTATGTTAGATCAGCTTTGAACCTTTTTTCTCTTTTGTATTCAATAAGTGCAAAAAAAAACATTATTTTTTCTTCGCTTACCTCGAGTGTTTGCTGTTTAACCAATGCCTCAATCTATGTTTGACGATCATGCAATGCACACAATACCTGATGACACATTATAAATAATTTGTTTACATGATCCACAGCAGGAAATAGGAGAGTGCTATGCTCACAGAAATAGAGGAAGAGGCTAATAAGTGGGAGGTAGAAAACTCAGGCAGCGGAGCTAAAGGCAGCAATGCTTGCAGTACAAAACCCATAAAATGTTGCGGACTTCATCAGATGGATCATCCTGATTTGTAACATGAAAACCCGAGGTTTTGTCAGATCAGCAATTTGTATTGTTCAAATAAAGAGCGAGAATTTAGATTTTAAAAAAGACATTGAGGAAATTATTTTAGAGTCATGCTTCAACTAAATTTTGCGTCCCCTGCAATTGATTCCTTTTTTCACTTGTCAACACACAATACCAGCTTTTAAAAAAATATATTTTTATTCTCCTCCTTTTTCACATTTTCTCCCAAATTTACGCCTGTGGTGAACGTATTACTGCTACTATTCACCATTGTATTGCATTGCATTGTATTGTATTATGTTAATGCTCTTGTGGGCTCCGCCCCTGGCTCCACCCCCTCGGGGGAGGTATAGAGATCTGCAGCCTGCAGGGGACACTCAGTAAAGAGCAGTCGCAGGCAGGCACAGATCTAGCTGATTAAAACCACTGTTCACTTTGACTCAACGTCTCGTGTGAATTGATGGTCGCATCAATTTAATCAGATAAGATATCGCTATGGAAGCCGCCCTCAAACCTGATCGACTGGAACTCGACCCACAGGCAGCTGAAGCCTAAGGAATCTTTTCACACTGGCTCCGCTGCTTTGAGGCCTACCTCGCCGCCTCCTCCTCGCCCGCCGTCACCGAGGCACACAAACTGAGTCTCCTCCTCCACGGCCGGGTGAGCCACAGATTCTCCGTACTAATCGAGGAAGCGACCACGTAGGCAGACGCGGTCGCGATCCTGAAAAGACATTTCATGAGGCCGGTGAACAAAGTGTTCGCGCGGCATCTCCTCACCATTCGTCGTCAACGCCAGAGGGAATCACTGGAGGAATACCTACGCGTCCTGAGAGTACTCGCTCGAAACTGCAATTACAAGGGCGCCGCGGCCTCGCAGCATATGGAACTCACCATCCGGAACACCTATGTGGCTGGCGTCCAGTCCCACTATGCCAGACAGCGCCTGCTCGAAAAGGGCACCCTCGACCGAGAAGAGACGGTAAAACTATCCACCTCCTTAGAAGTAGCTTTCCAGAGCCTCAACGCTTTCCCCTCCAACCACGCGATTCCCTCGTGGACAGCCGACCAGAGGGTGTCCCAGGCCTGTGCCGCGGGGCTGCCCACCCAACCCCGGGGCCTGCCTGCTATTTCTGCGGCCAAATCCAGCACCTCAAGCAGCATTGCCCAGCTGAGAACGTGACCTGTAGCGACTGCGGCAAGAACGGACACTTTGCCAAAGTTTGCCTGGCCAGATCCAAAGCTCCTAAAACGCAGGCCAGACTCACAGGCCCGCAGACCCCGCAGCGCGGCTGCAGGTACCGCCCCCTTCGGACACGTCATCAGCCTCGTGCTATCCGTGGGGCCCACCATCTTTAACCCTATCCGACACATGCGACTCATGAAGTTGGTGACCAAGATGGCGGCCCCCAACGCTGCCCGACACATACGACCGACGGGGACCACCATCTTCAACGCCGCCCGACACGTGTGACCGACGGGGGCCACCATCTTGGGACCACCCCGCTACCTCCGACCACGCCGGATGCCTGCAGCTCGGCGCTGTCACCCTCAACCAGTCACGGCCCAAGCACCTCAGGAACTCAATGAGGACCATTCGGCTCAATGGGCACGAAACGCCGTATCTGTTTGACTCTGGGAGCACGGAGAGCTTCATACATCCAGACACGGTAAGGCGCTGTTCTCTCCAGATTTCCCCCGTATCCCAAACAATCTCCCATGCTTCCGGATCACATTCCAGATCCGGGGGTACTGTGCCGCGAACCTTGCGATACAGGGCACCGAGTACACCAATTTTAAACTATATGTCCTCTCCCATCTCTGCGCTCCTCTCCTGTTAGGACTGGATTTCCAGTGCAACCTCAGGAGCCTGACCCTGAAGTTGGGCGGGCCCCTACCCCCTCTCACCGTATGCAGCCTCGCGACCCTTAAGGTCGCCCCTCCCTCGCTCTTCGCGAACCTCACCGCCGACTGTAAACCCGTCGCCACCAGGAGCAGGTGGTACTGTGCCCAGGACAGGACCTTTATCAAGTCAGAGGTCCAGCGGCTCTTGAGGGAGGGGATCATCGAGGCCAGTAATAGCCCCTGGAGAACCCAAGTGGTGGTCGTCAGGACCGGGGAAATGAACTGGATGGTTGTAGACTACAGCCAAACCATAAATCTGTACACGCAGCTCGATGCGTACCCCTTCCCCCGGATAGTGGATAAGGTGAATCAGATTGCACACTACTGGGTTTTCTCCACGGTTGATCTGAAGTCCGCATACCACCATCTCCCAATCGGCCTGGAAGATCGCCACTACACCGCCTTTGAGGCAGACGGCCGCCTCTTCCACTTCCTCCGAGTCCCCTTCGGTGTCACCAACGGGGTCTCAGTCTTCCGAAGAACGATGGACCAAATGGTGGACCAGTACGGGCTGCGGGCCACATTTCCGTACTTGGATAACGTCACCATCTGCGGCCTTGATCAGCAGGACCACACGCCAAACTTCAGAAGTTTCTCCAAACCGCCCAAGCCCTCAATCTCACCCACAACCAGGGGCTGGTTTAGCTCACCGAGCTAAATCGCTGGCTTTTAAAGCAGACCAAGCAGGCCAGCAGCACGGTTCGATTCCCGTACCAGCCTCCCCGGACAGGCGCCGGAATGTGGCGACTAGGGGCTTTTCACAGTAACTTCATTGAAGCCTACTCGTGACAATAAGCGATTTTCATTTTCATTTTCATTTTCATTTCATTTCATTTCATTTCAACCAGGAGAAATGCGTTTCCCGCACAACCCGACTAGCCATCCTCGGCTATGTCATGGAAAACGGAGTCCAAGGGCCCGACCCCGACTGCATGCGCCCCCTCCTGCAACTCTCCCTCCCCCACTGCCCCAAGGCCCTGAAAAGATGCCTCAGGTTCTTTTCATACTATGCCCAATGGGTCCCCAACTATGCGGACAAAGCCCGCCCACTTATCAAAGCCACCATCTTCCCCCTGACGACTGAGGCTCACCTGGCCTTCAGCCACATCAAGGCAGACATTACCAAAGCTGCGATGCGCGTGGTGGACGAGTCCATCCCCTTCCAGGTGGACAGCGATGCGCCAGAGTCGCCCTGGCTGCTACCCTTAACCAGGCTGGCAGGCCCGTGGCCTTTTTTTCCCGTAGCCTCAACGTCTCCGAGATTCGACACTCCTCGGTCAAAAAAGAATTTCAAGCTATTGTGGAAGCCGTGCGGCATTGGAGGCGCTACCTGGCTTGTAGGAGGTTCACCCTCATCACCGACCAACGGTTGGTAGCCTTTATGTTCAACAACACACAGCGGGGCAAGATCAAGAAGATAAAATCTTGAGGTGGAGAATCGAACTCTCCACCTATAATTACAATATTGTGTATCGTCCGGGGAAGCTCAACGAGCCCCCAGATGCCCTGGCCCGCGGCACATGCGCCGGCGTGCAAGATGACCGACTCCGGGCCACCCACAATGATCTCTGTCACCCAGAGGTCACCCGGCTTCTCCACTTCATCAAGGCCTGCAACCTGCCCTACTCCGAGGAGGTCAGGGCCATGATCAGGGGCTGCCAAGTCTGCGCGGAGTCTGCGCGGAGTGTACGCCGCACTTCTATCAACCAGACAAGGCCCACATGGTGAAGGCATCCCGGCCCTTTGAGCGCCTCAGCATCGATTTCAAAGGGCCCCTCCCCTCCACTGACTGCAATGCATATTTTCTTAACATCGTTGATGAGTATTCCCGTTTCCCCTTTGCCATACCATACCCCGACATGACCACGGCCACTGTCATTAAGGCCCTGCATAGCATCTTCACCTTGTTCGGTTTTCCCACTTACGTCCACAGTGACCGGGGATCCTTGTTGATGAGCGATGCGCTGGGTCAGTACCTGCTCAGTAAGGACATTGCCTCGAGCAGGACTACCAGCTACAACCCCCGGGGAAACGGACAGGTGGAGAGGGAGAACACGACGGTCTGGAAGGCCGTCCTTCTGGCCCTACGGTCTAGACGTCTGCCAGTTTCCCGCTGGCAGGAGGTCCTCCCCGACGCGCTCCACTCCATTAGGTCGCTCTTTTCCACAGCCGCAATCAAGACCCCTCATGACTGCTTATTTGTCTTCCCCAGGAGATCCACATCCGGGGTCTCGCTTCCATCCTGGCGGACAACAATGGCGCCTGTCCTCCTCTGAAAGCACGTGAGGAGACATAAGACCGACCCCCTGGTCGAGAGGGTCCAGCTCCTTCACGCCAACTTTCAGTATGCCGACGTGGCGCACCACGACGGCCGACAAGATACAGTCTCCCTCCGGGATCTGGCACCTGCCGGTTCCCTTGCGACCACCACCTATCGCCCCCACCCAACACCGGACACTGCCCCCGCCCCTACATGGCCTACATCCCCCCCTTCCCCCATCGCCAAGTCAACATCCGTGCCCGCAGCAACAAGTTCCACACCAGTGCCCGTAACGAAGCCGGAGCTGAGGCGATCACGGAGAACGATCAAGGCGCCGGATAGACTTGATCTGTGAGCCTACTTCACCCCCGCCGGACTTCAATTTTTAACAGGGGGTGAATGTGGTGAATGTATTACTGCTACCATTCACCATTGCATTGGATTACATTGTATTGTATTATGTTGACGCTCTTGTGGCCTCCACCTATGGCTCCGCCCCCTCGGCGGAGGTATATAGATCTGCAGCCTGTCGGCGGCACTCAGTACAGAGCAGTCACAGGCAGGCACAGATCTAGCTGATTAAAACCACTGTTCACTTCTACTCAACGTCTCATGTGGATTGATGGTCGCATCAACACCCAACAATAAACAACAATCAGTAACGAATGCAATGTCAATCCGCACATCAATAATAACGATCCCATCCTCCCACCAAACCCACAAACATTAGCCCACATGTTAACATAAACAAATGACAAAAAGGAGTCAGGAATACAACACTAGCTTTGAGGGTGATTTTAACTAGATCGACTCAGTGGAAACCACCTGTTAAACAAGCAAGGAATTCACATCACATTCCAATCCAGCACTGTTCGGACCTGCCTGAATTCAGGCATGATAAAGCCACCTATCCAGTGGAGTGGAGGGCAATGGCAGAATTGCATCCTGTTGACATCAGAGGCATGCACGCCACTTTGACTCATGATGTTTGACGTCCCCCCTACCTGCACCAACACTATTCCCACCTGATTGTGTTTCTGAGGTTATGGCGGATTATACAAATGAAATTAAGCAAGAAAAGCTTGCATTTATCTTGCACTATTCATGGCCGCGGGACATCTGAAAGTGCTTTACAGCAATTAAGTACTTTTAAAGATTAGTCATTGTTGTAACTTAGGAAATGCAGCAGACAATTTGCAAAGAGCAAACAATGTAATAATGACCATATGCTCTGCTTTTTATGACATTAATTGAGGGATAAACATTGGCCAGGACAATGAGGATATCTTCCCTGCTCTTCCATGTGATCCTTTTACATAAGAACATATGGACGTAAGAACATCAGAAATAGTTTCTGGGGAAGATCATACACCCCCTTGAGTCTACTCTGCCGTTCAACATGACAATAGCTATCTAAGGCTTCACTCCACATCCCCAACAGCTCCCTCATTCCAATGATTCCTGACAGACCAAAAGTCTGTCTTTCAGCCTTAAATATATTCAACAATAGAGCATCCACAGCCCTCTGGGATGGAAAATTCCAAAGATGCACAACCCTTTGAGTGAAGGAATTTCTCCTCATCTCAGTTCTAAATGATTGGCCCCTTATCCAGATTCCCCATCCAGGGGAAACAACATCCCAATAACATCTTGTCAAGCTGCTTTACAATCTTGAATGTTACAATGAGATTACCTCTCAATCTTCAAAACTCCAGAGACTGCAGACCCAATTTCCTCAGCCACTCATCATAGGACAACCTTCATACCCCAAGCACCAATCTCATGAACCTTCACTCTACTGCTTCAAAGGCAAGTCCACCCTTCCTTGAATAGGGAGAGCAAAATTGCACAAAGTATGCCAGTGTGGTGTCACTTTACTTCTGTACAATTGTAGCAAGGCATTTTTATTCTTAAACTCCAATCCCTTTGCAATAAAGACCAAAATGCCATGTGCTTTTCGAAATTGCTTCTTGTACCTGCATGCAATCTTTTTGTGTTCTTTGTATGAATACTTCTGGGTCTCTCTGAGCATCAACATTTGCATGCTACACACCTTTTTAAAAATACTCTGCTTTTCTATTCTTATCACCAAAGTGAATAACCTCACACTGCCACCCATTATATTCCATCTGCCACCTTGTCACCCACTCATCTAACCTGTCAATATCTCTTTGCGGCCTCTTTGTGTCCTCCTCACAACTTGCATTCCCACCTAGCTTTGTAACATGGGCAAAGTTAGGTACATTAATGTCTCTTCATCTAAGTTATTAATATAGATTGTAAATAACTGAGGGCCCAGTGATGGTCCTTGTGGCACTCCACTAGTCGCAGCTACTAACTTGAAAATGCCAATGCGCCATATATCCCTACTCTCTGCTTCCTATCCAACAACCAATCCTCTATCCATGGGCGGGACTTACCGACCAACCCGCTGCGTGTTTTTTGGCAGCAGAGGAGGTCCGCCAATGGGATTTTCTGGTCCCGCCATTGTCAACGGGATTTCCCATTGACTGCACCGCTCATCGCCAGGAAACACATGCGCCATCGGTGGGAGTGGAATATCCCATCAGCGTGAACAGCTGGTAAATTCCATGAACCCTTATTTGTATCAACCTTTTGTGCATCACCATATTGAATGTCTTTTGGATATCCAAGAGTCTACCTACTGGCTCTCCTTTCTCTACCCTACTAGTTACACCGCTCTTCCAGGCCGATGGGGCAATGGTTTAGCATCTTATGCAAAGTGAAGCATGGCTACACTGAGGTGTCAGCATAGATTTCTGTGCTTGAGCCTTCAGATGGGAGTTGAACCTAGAATGTGATGGATCAGAGGCGAGAGTGCTGTCGAATGTGCCACGGCTGACATCCTTGGTGTGCTCTAATCTCCCACCTCATGCTCTGAGGTGTGATGAACCATCAATCGAACGTGAGACGAGTTTCTGTACAAAAGTTAGGCTTTAATAAGCTAGAAGTTAGCCCTGCGGTCGACTACAGTAAATGGATGACCGCCGGGCGTTCTGGGTATTTATACCTCGCTCTAGAGGCGGGGTTAACTCAGCCTCTTGACCAATCGGAGAGCCGTCACATGACTGGTCTCAACCAATCGATCGAGAGGCACATGACCGACCAGGGCCAATGGTAAGCCAGTGTTCTGCACCAATGGCAGACAGCTATGCAAATCATACCACCACAAGGTGCAAAAGTACCATTTACTTTGGCTTCCAATTCTGAAACTGGGTTAAAATCAGCTTCAATCCCCCCCCCTCCCCACAAATTTTGAAGAAGCCAGTAATCAATCATCCATTTAGATGAACAATATTTTTTTTTAATTGAAAAAATTGTTGGTATTAATTGAAAACTCTGATCAGAAATTGGTTCCAATGCGCCGTGACTGACAGTCGCTCTTTTTTATATGCATCTACAACTTTCTGAACCAATTTTTCTTCTGCAAAATGTGACTGTGCACTTCACTTGATTGGTTTTATAAAATAAACGTCTTAATCAAATATATGACAAACGTTCGCACTTTACAAATTATAAATTAGGAATAAATTGGATTTTCTGCTGGAGGCTAAAAAAAAGCGAGTGAAAATGCTTTGGCACCACGTTGGAACCAGTAGACTGTCATGGCAATTGCAATACATTGGAGATTATATGCAAAAGCAGATTACCGCGGAAGCTGGCAATCTGAGACAAAGAGAAAAATCCAGGAAATGTTCAGCATGTAAGGCAGCATCTGAGGAGAGAAAAACAGTGGGCGCATTTTAACTAAAAGGGAACAAGATTCCATAGCGGTTCCCGGTGCTCGCAGTGCCGAGAAACACCTGGCTATAAAATGGCATTTGAGTTATCTAAGGGGCCTCAGCGGGAAACGCGTGGCCACGGCCACACACAGCCCCGTTTTGCATACATGAGGAGCTCCGCTGACCAGAACTCCTCAGTATGGCAAGAGATCAGGATGCCAGCTTTAAATGGCATCCCAACATAACACCCAACCACCCCACCCCAAGCCACAACACACTGAGAGGGTGTCTGTCCCCCCCCCAACACCCCCCCCCCCACCCCACCCCGACCCTTTATGGTCTATATTTCCCTGTATTTTTTTCTGACGCTGTTTTCGTATTCCATTCTGTTATTCTCTTCTCAATTTCCTCTCGAACTCCTAATTCTTTCAAAATTTCCCTTTCAGCAAGTTTCTCCTTGTTTCTGTTTCTTTTCTGTGTGACTTCAGGCCTGTTAATTGCATCACACATGAAGCAGAGTGTGATCCCGATGAAGCAAATGTACGTAACAAAGCAGAGGGGTGCCCAACCTCATTCGGATTGTATCTCACGGCTGACGCATCATTCCCCACTCCCATTTTCACTCCACACTGTAAAATAGTAACAACTAGTTACAATCGGCAGTTGTCAATTGCGAGTGAGGATGATGAAATAATAGGTTTGTGCCTGTTGAGATATGATGTACATGTACCTTTCAGGGTATGTTCCTTAAACATGCTGTCAATTAATTCCCGAACTCAGTGTACACCAGCACCAGTAGAAGTCAGATGTACTATCCACATGCCCCCAGTTAA
The DNA here is from genome assembly GCF_902713615.1 of Scyliorhinus canicula. Lineage (NCBI taxonomy): Eukaryota > Metazoa > Chordata > Chondrichthyes > Carcharhiniformes > Scyliorhinidae > Scyliorhinus > Scyliorhinus canicula. The sequence continues at coordinate 164,059,261 of NC_052154.1, forward strand.
CATTGTATGCATAAATGGGCAGCACGGTGGCGCAGTGGGTTAGCCCTGTTGCCTCACGGTGCTGAGGTCCCAGGTTCAATCCCGGTTCTGGGTCACTGTCCGTGTGGAGTTTGCACGTTCTCCCCGTTTTTGCGTGGGTTTCGCCCCCACAACCCAAAGATGTGCAGGCTAGGTGGATTGGCCACGCTAAATTGCCCCTTAATTGGAAAAAATTAAATGGGCACTCGAAATTTTAAAAAAACATTGTATGCATATAGCATATCATCAAACAATGAATGCACATTATTGTTTTATCAATCTTTATCACATGATTGGTATGTTTATGTCAAATAGAAGAACGTAACATGGTTGCAGCATGGTCTTTGATGATTTGACTGCGAAGTATACAAGCCTCAACCCTTTCATACAACAAAACATCTTGTGGAGGTGCAACAACTATCAAGTACTAACTCACCATGTGTAAGTGATACTGCATTGTATGGTATTGTAGGAATCCTACACACTGTACCGTCTTTCTGCCACACTGCACGTTGCTCCAGTCAGCAAACATTAGTTCCTGATAAAATTGTTCAAATTCTGAAGGGCTTAATTAGTATAAGTCTACCTGCTATGTAGTTTGTGAATGAGTAGGTATTAAAAGCTGACTCTGGATGATTTAGCTTTAAGTAGAACTCCAGAGACTTCTGTCACTTATCCCTTCATGAAGTTGGGTACAGATTAAAACATTGCAGACTGGGCGAGGGAAAAATAAACCGTCCAGTAACACCTCCTAACAGTTAGAAGAAGGCTGATAAAGCTTTCTTCACCGCTAATTTTAACTTTGAAGCAGACAGCACATTTTCACTGCTGAAATCACTCATTTGTGGATGAAGCTTCAGAAGCTCTGGAAAGCAGAAACAGAGCTCAACAGCACCACCATTGCAGTCAAGCAGCTAAGGCTGTGGCCACTTAAGGTACTGCAACTCAGGGAGCCAAACCGCCTGAATTGTTTCAAATATTGGTCCAGTAATTCTGCAAAAAAAAACACAGGATGACGACAACATTTCCAACATACAATTGGAAGCCAACAGTTTGTCCAACAACGTGTAGAGCTGCGTATTCTGGAACTCAGTGCTTTAAAACCAGATAAACAAGCCACTAAGATTAAAATTGCTATCGACAAGGAAAGTCTTCACAGACTGTACACTTCAGCTCTGTTGGACAATGACCTTAAAAATCCAGATAAAATATGGTCAACACGTGAAAATCAATTCCGAGTGAAGTTCAACTTCTAATACATTGACTGCAATGTATGTCCTTTAGACAACGGCCGACAGAGACGACTGACCAAATCGTAAGGAGACGTAGAGACAAAGGGCATGATTGTGACTAAATCTACAGAGTTGTCCAACAGAATAATTGAGCTCATGATGGCAACTACCCCAATAGAAGAAGCATTCTAAAAACACCTCCCAGACAACCCAAGGGTTACAGTATGCAAACACTTTGACAACGTGGATGTAAGTACAAAACCATATTACTAGGTAGACAGAGTCTATAGGCCATGTTAACTTTGTCCACAATTGGCGCAATATCCAATAGGGGCTGGTTTATCTCACTGGGCTAAATCACTGGCTTTTAAAGCAGACCAAGCAGGCTAGCAGCACGGTTCGATTCCCGTACCAGCCTCCCCGGACAGGCGCCGGAATGTTGCGACTAGAGACTTTTCACAGTAACTTCATTGAAGCCTACTTGTGACAATAAGCGATTTTCATTTCATAAAAGTAAGCTGATTTAGCAATGTGAGCTGTGCGGCCACACACATGCATCCATAACTTATCCAACTTTTAAGGATATATGCAGGCATGTGGTGCCAGATGACACTGCAAGCACCAATGCAGAAAGCAATGTCCAAAACAAGTGGTTCAACACCTTGAGAAGCCTAGAGGCCAGGCAGACACAGCATTTCAACCAACAAAGGGTGCGTCCCAGTGTCAAGACAATGGGCAGAATTTAACACTCCCCTCGCCGTTTATTGACCACGTAAGGGCCATTTCCCACCCATCCTCAATTTTCAGACTGATGGGTGGGGAGGGGGCGACTCTTCCATCGACCATTGAATTTTGGTTCCCCCCCAGCCCCCCACCATAATTCCAGTAGCCGCAGGACCTCCCACCCACCTCTCCTCCCGGTCTTCTGGCCTCTCCCGTGACACCCCAAACCCCAGCGTCCTTTCACCCAGGTCTCCATACATTTCCCACCCTGAGAACTCCATAACTATACATTCCTGGAATCCCGGGACTTAGATTCGGAGGACTGCTTGCAGTCCCAGTCGTGGCCCCTGCAGCCTCTGATGCTACAGGGACTAGAGGACTGTTGGCCAACCAGCTATTTAAGACAGTTGCACCAACACTTTAGGTTGAGGGCGGAGTAAAGGGAAATGTCGATTCGGGGGAATCATAGATTTGAACCAGGGAAGTGGGATGGGAATTTTCGCAGATAGGAGGATGGGGGGGTTAGGGTATTAAAGGATTTGTTTCTAGGGGGCTGGTTTGCAAGGCTGGAGGAGAAATATGGGTTGGGGCAGGGAGAGATGTTTAGCTATATGCAGGTCCGACATTTCACTAGGGAGGAGGTACAGAGCTTTCCGGTGGCACAGGCCCCCACACTGTTGGAAGAGGGTGGTGTTAGCGATTTATGGGATGATTCTGGGGAAAGATAAGGTATCACTGGGGCGGATTAAGCCGAAGTGGGAGGAAGAGTTGGGGGAGAATATGAAAGACGGGCTGTGGTGTGAGGTGCTCCGGAGGATGAATGCCTCAACTTCATACGCAGGCTTGGGGCTGATACAGGTGAAGGTGGTGTATAGGGTGCACCTCACAAGGACGAGGATGAGCCGACTCTTTGAGGATGTGGAGGATATTTGTGAACACTGTGAGGAGGGGGTTGGGCGGGGGCGCAAGTCCTGGTAATATGTTTTCGCCCTGTCCAAAACTGGAGAGGTATTGGAGGGAGGTCTTCAGGGTCATCTCAACAGTGGTGCACGTGAGACACGAACCAGGTCCCCTAGAAGCCATATTCGGGGTGTCGGATCAGCCGGGGTTGGAAGCGGGTGCGGAGGCAGATGTCTTAGCCTTTGCCTCGCTAATCGCCCAAAGGCGGGTCCTGTTGGGGTAGAGATCGACTTCTCCGCCTTGTGCCGCGGCGTGGCGTGACGGGGGGAGGGGATGGGGTGGGGACACCTGCTGGAGTTTTTAACGCTCGAGAAAGCGAAGTTTGAGTTGAGGGGAAGGATGGAAGGGTTCTACAACTCATGGACTTTGTTTATCATGCATTTTCATGAATTGGATGACATCGCCCATTTGGGAGGGGTTGGGCGGGGGGTTTGGAATGTATAAGTTATTATGTATGGGTTGAAGATGGATTCCTGATACTTTTTCTTTTGTGTATTATATTTAAAATGTTGGGGGTGGGTGGATAAAGGGATTGTTCGCCAGCAGATTGGCATTGTATTTGTTATTGCTGATTATTTGTTGATGGGTGTAAATTTGAAGAAAATGTGGAAAAGGAGGAGAATAAAAATATTTTAAGCAGAATTTCCTCCTGAATATGGGGTGGAAGCCTACCTCCAGCCAATGAATGCTTTTCTGAGCGTGAAATCATTGCGGGACAGACAGTGTCGGCAGGGATGTGTTGCCCACCGACTCTTCAGATGGTGAGAAGGGAATCCCTCGCCATTCTAAAGATCCTGGCCATGATCCACAAAATGACTAGTCCAGATATATGGTCAGATGTGGAGGATAACCAGACCATCGATACACAAAGTGAGCAGACATTCAGCAGGGTGAATGCCAAAGAGTGTATTAGCACAGTAGTGCTAAAGACCAACTAAAGCCTTTGCTACCATCCAGATTATATGCCCACAGCATAACCTAAATGCAAAGCTGAATGCTGGTGCAGGTGCAAGCATCCTCTCACTCGCACACTGAAATTTACCCACAGCCGTGGCGAGTGATGATTCAACCAACCACTGCCAAATTCACTGCTAACGATGGCTTAGATATCGCTGGGATCCATGAAGACAATGATGGGAACACAGACCCTGTGTCTGCGTGGGCTTCCTCCGGGTTCTCCGGTTTCCTCCCACAAGTCCTGAAAGACGTGCTGTTAGGTGAACTGGACATTCTGAATTCTCCCTCTGTGCATCCGAACAGGCGCCAGAATGTGGCGACTGGGGCCTTTTCACAGTAACTTCATTGCGATGTTAATGTAAGCCTACTTTTGACAATGAAGATTATTATATATTATTGGCATTTCTGGGTCCAAAATCCCTTCCATAGTGTTCAATATCTGTAAGGCATTGGGAGAAGGTGTTAGACTGACAAACAGCAGTGGCTCCCACCCCGGGACCCTTGAATACCCCATTGATCCCTCCCCCCCCCCCCCCCCCCTCCCCCAGAACACCCTGCCCATGCACTCCAGGCCCTAGCGGGCTCCTATTACTGTACCCCAGATGGTGTACTCTGGACACCCCCTCAATGTCACCAGGACCAGATGCTGCTCCCCTCCCCATGGTACTCACTCACCCTCAGGCCGTGGACATGACCCCGGAGTTGAGTCCCATCCCCTGGGTGTTCGGATGTTGGCTGCTGCGTGTGTGTGGTTGCCTCCCACAGTGTTCAAGCACAGTGTCCAGGGATAGCGGCTTGATTGGGATGCTAGGCAATGACTCTCACATGCTGCATGACCCGCCCACCCATGGGAACTCACTTAGGTTGTGTGAAGTGCTCTCTTAACCAAGATTGCCAATTCCCTATTAGCAATGGCCTTCAGCCGCACGGCCAGTGGCCTCGGCAGTTGTTGGGGGTTATGGGTGTTCAGTGGGGCAGACGGGCAGGGACAAGGGTGGCCCCGTGAATGGGTACACACGATCCAGGGGTGGCAAGTTGGTACTGCATGCAGTTCCGCCCCCGGTTGCCCCCCCCCCCCCCCCCCCAGATCTTTCTTAATTCTAAAAGACAGATCCCACTCAGTGCTCACCCTTCCATGGTGGCACACCACTGTGGAGGTTCCCCCCACCAAGCACTGGGGTGGCAAGCCCACTGCTCTCTGGCTCTTTGCCTGTGATCAAAGATGGGTATTCACCTCCTCGGCTGCAGCCCTTCCGCCAGATTCACATTTTTAGAAAGGAGTACTAATCGGCGCCAGCTTGACCATTTATGGAGAGGCTGATGAATGACGAGAGACCCTTGAATAAGTAGGAACTCCCGTTAATTGTATGGAAATAGGGCTTAAGTAGTGATAATTGGTTTCTCACCACGCTACGGCCAGTTCCCAATTTCACCTATGGGATCGGGCCGGTTGCATCGCAAGCTGTTTGGCGCCTGGTGCAGTTCTCGTTATCGACCTCTCCCGCTATTCAACGTCCAGAGAATCGTGTTCTTAGTCTCTCAAATGGAGAGTTACTTCCCTAGACTTTCAAACTCGGAAATGTTACAATCATTATTTCTGTACTTGTAATTTCTGTACTTTAAATCTTTCTTTCTTAATTCTAAAAGACAGATTCCTCTCAGTGCTCACTTTCCTGAGGGAAAATGTGACCTCTAATCAATTGGGCTAATATTTGATTAAGTTGCAAAAATTTCCTGAACTGAAATGGACAGCAACCAGATGTTCCCCAAATTCCTATTCATCCTGCTCATGTTATCATGGCAGCTTTGAGAGGATAAGATGTCAGAATCGATCATGAAGAGCTCATCTCCTTGCTGCCAGCTCTAAGCTGGAATTATATGTGCAACAACCTGGAGAACCCCTCAAACTGTTTGTAAATTGGGTCATAAACCTCTAGGTTAATTTAGCACTCAGCACCTTAATTCACAGTTTTGTTTCAAATACATTTAGAGTACCCAAATCATTTTTTTCCAATTAAGGGACAATTTAGCGTGGCCAATTCACCAACCTCGCACACCTCGAGGTTGTGGGGGTGAAGCCCATGCAAACACGGGGTGAATGTGCAAACTCCACATGGACAGTGACCCAGAGCAGGCATCGAACCTGGGGCCTCAGCACTGTGAGGCAGCAGTGCTAACCACTGCGCCACCATGCTGCCCCACCTTAATTCACAGTTATCTGAAACTTATGAACATATGAATTAGGAGCAGGAGTAGGTCACTTAGCCTTTTAAGCCTGCTCCATCACTCAATAAGATCCTAGCTGATTTGATTGTAACCTCAAGCCCACATTCCTGCCTACCCCCGAGAACCTTTCACCCTCTCTTGTTAATCAAGAATCTATCCACCTCTGCCTGAAAAATATTCAACACTCTGCTTCCACTGCCTTTTGAGGAACTGAGTTCCAGAGACTCATGACCCTCTGAGAGAAAAGATATCTCCTCATCTCTGTCTTAAATGAGTGACCACTTCATTGCAAAACTGACTTAGTTGTCGGAGCCAGAGGGTGATGGCAGATGGCTGCTTTAGTGACTGGAAGCCAGTGTCCAGTGGCGTACCACAGGGATCTGTGCTGGGTACCTTATTATTGCCATTTATATAAACAGCATAGATGACGATATGGGAGGTAAGATCAGGAAGTTTGTGGGTGACACAAAGATTGACCGGATGGTTAACAGTAAGGGTGAATGTCTTGGATTACAGGAAGATATGTCAATAATAATAATAGACGGGGAGGAGGGATTCTCTATCCTGCCGCACCCATTTTCTGATGCGGCACACCCCCACTGGCAGCGGGATTCTCCGCCCCGGCAGCCAGCCAATGCGGTTTCCCATTGGGAGCGTGCCCACGGTGTTGGGAAATCCACCAGGCGTGAATGCACTGCTGTCAAAACGGAGTATCCCGCCGATGGAGAATCGAGCCCGGGATGTTTAAATGGGCAGAGAACTGGCAGAAGGAATTTAATCCTGAAATGTGTGAGGTGATATACTTTGAAAGGAGTAATTTAACAAGGAAATATTTAATGAACGGCACAACACTGGGAAGTTCCGAGAAACAAAGGGATCTTGGCGTGTTTATCAATAGATGTCTGAAGGCGGGACGGCAGGTTAATAGGGTGGCTCAAACGGCAGATGGAACACTTGCCTTTATCTATCGAGGCATAGATTACAAAAGCAGGGAGGTCGTATTGGTGTTGAATATAACTCTGGTGAGGCCACAGCTGGAGTACTGTGTGCAATTCTGGTCGCCACATTACAGGAAGGATGTGATTGAACTGGAGGGGGTGCAGAGGGGATTCACCAGGTGTTGACTGGGATGGAACGTTTAAGTTATGAAGGGAGGTTTGATAGACTTGGGTTGGAGCAGAGAAGACTGAGGGGCAACCTGATTGAGGTGCACAAGATTATGAGGAGCATCGACAGGGTGGATAGGGAACAGTTATTCCCCTTAGTTGAAGGGCCAATCACGAGGGCACACAATTTCAAGGTGAGGGGCTGGAAGTTTTATGGGGTTGAGGGGAAAAACATTTTTACCCAGAGGTTGGCGACGGTCTGGAATGCACTGCCTGGGAGGGTGGTAGAGGTGGGTTGTCTCACATCCTTTAAAAAGTACCTGGATGAGCACTTGGCGCAGAATAACAATCAGGGCTCTGGGCCAATTGCTGGCAAATGGGATTAGGCAGGTAGGTCAGATGTTTTTCATATGTTGGTGCTGACGCAAGGGGCACAGGGCCTCCTCTGCAGGGTATTTTCTGTGATTATGTTACCTCTAGTTCTAGATTCTCTGGCAAGCGGAAACAGCTCTCTGTATCCACGCTGTCAATACCCAGCAGGATCTGAAAGGGTTTGATGAAGTCGCCTCTTACTCTTGTCAACTCTGGTGGATACAAACTGGAGTAACTAACCCCTTTAAGGGGGCATGCATCTGAATGGTCATGTGACCCGAGCGTCCAATGGGGATTGAGTGTGGGGGTGTCAGTGCAGAGTGCGGGATTTTGCAGCCAGTTGTAATCCTAGTGCTGTGAATGAAGATATTGATTGAAGAATTGCATAGCGCCCATTCGAATGAGTCAAAGATTCAAATGCCAGCGAGAAGCTACATTTGGTGTCCTGGCATCGACGGTGACATGGAATGGATTGTGAAACAATATGACCAGTGTGACTAATGCCAGTTACACCAGACGCTGCCAGCTGCAGCTCCCTTGCCTCGCTGGGAATTGCCAGGTTGACCATGGGTGAGAGTTCATGTAGATTATGTTGGCCCTTTCATGGGTGTTATGTTCCTTTGGCCAGTGGATGCCCATTTGAAATGGATGGAGGTATTTGAACGGAAGTCCCCAACTTCATATGCCACAGTTGAGAAACTGCGGCAATACTTTGCCACCCATAGCATACCTGAAGCACTTATCTCGGACAACGGAACGGCATTCACAAGTGCAGATTTCCAGAAGCACGTGACACATAATGGAATAAGGCATATTAGGAATGCGCCACCTCACCTCTCATCAAATGGGTTGGCTGAACGCGCAATTCAAACATTCAAGCCTGGTGTTAAGAAAGCAATCGCCTGCATCACTAGGAACCAACATTGCACGGTGTCTGTTAGCTTGCAGAACCACCCCGCATGCCATGACTTGCATAGTCCCAGCTGAGCTGCTGATGGGGCAACACTTGAGAACCAGGGTGAGACGGGTAGTTCGAAATTTGGCAAGGAGGGTGGAGACAAGGCAGAGTTGCCCAATAAGATACCATGATTCGGTAAATGTGGAAAGAGCGTTTGAAATAGATGATTCTGTTTTTGTAAAGAATGTTGGAAGTGGACCAAGTTGGGTCCCAGGAGATGTGGTGGCCAAGACTGTCCTATGAAGTGAAAATGCAGGACACGTTTTTGGCAAGCTGCTCCCAGTGAAACCCAGAAAATAGTGGAAAACGATGTGCTGGTATCAGGACAGAGTCCCACTGAAGCAGGTCCAGTCAAACCAACCTCTACAGTGGCACCTCAACCAGTTGAGGAAGAGAAAGGCAGACTGAGTTTCTGATAAATTGTGTTAAAAATTGTTTGTTATTGCTAATGTTTTGACAGTCATATAAATTATCAATAGTCTATGTAATAAGGGACTCAAAGAGGGAAGGATGTTGGGGCTAGCCCCTTTAAGCAAGTGCATCAGAAAGGTCATGTGACCCGATTGCTCAATGGAGAAAGAGCCTGGGTATCTCCGTGCAGAGCGTGGACTTTTGAAGTAAGTTGTGATCTTAGTGCTGGGAATGAAGACATCAATTATTGCATTTACTATACAAACCTAACCTCTCCAACCTTTCCTCATAAGTCAATTCACCCATTACTGGTATTAGACTGGTAAACCTTCTCTGAGCTGCTTCTAATACATTTTCATCTTTCCTTAAATAGGGTGACCAATACTGTACACAATGCTCCAGATGTGGCCTCATCAATGCCCTGTGCACCTGAAGCATAACTTCCTTACTTTTATAATCAATTCTGCTCACAATAAATGATAACATTCTATTAGCTTTCATAATTACTTGCTATAATTATATAATAGCCTTAACTTATTTCCGATATTAGAATAGGTTCTAGAAACGTTTCATCTTCATACTGGATGGATAATTATTTTGAGCTATGACCCACCACAGCTTCTGAGCTTTTTGATTTCATTTGAAGAATTGTTTAATTGCTTCAAATATGTTTATATCAGTCTTTGCTGGAAAATAGTGACCACAGGTTACTGGTCCATACATGTCAAAAGGGACTTGGAACTGAGGACTATTAATTATGGTCGTAATCACCAGAGCCAAGCTGCCAGGCCCCAGCAAGGTGGAGTGGGCACTGGGTTGAACAGGGCACAGAGGGGAAGCAAGGGGAGGGTCTGGAGCTGGAAGGGGATTCTGAAGGGGGCCTCTGGCTTTACCACCCAAAGCCCATGTACTGACTTACTTGCTGGGTTTCCAACCCATTGCCTGTGCAATAGTGGCAGGATGTGGCTCATGTGTGGCCAATTGTTGGTCATCTGAGGGCTTCAACGGGCACTGGTGTGGGCTAGTCACCCGATGCCGCCACCACCACGGCTTGTAAAATTGGAGTGGAGGCAGGAATGGGCAGACAGACACAGAAATAGGCACCTCTGCTGTTCTGCGGCACAACCCACCCGCCCACCCACCTGCCCACCCAAGAGCTCATCCACCTGGAAGCACAAAATTCTGCTCTTTTGGTCAATAAATGAGAAAACTAGAGTCATGCACATCTTTGTATATTAAAGTATCAGCTTAAATGGTAAAAAAAAACAATGTGCAGATCTGGGCAGTCAATCAAACGTGAAGTATTTAGAATTCTGCTGATAAATGTAACATTCTTTAGTGAATTGGGTGATTAACATTTCACAGGATAAGCAGCGGCACTGCCAGCTGTAGGAAATGGTACGAAATTTATAGCCTATCTAAATATTATATCAAAGTAAAACTGAAGGTCAGGGATTATTTTTTTGTTGGATCCCCTGAGACAGCAATATTTGCTTCTTATTTTAGTTCCTTGGCTTGTATGAAGACGTTTACCAGACCCAAAGTGCATCCTCAAAAGCATATTTCTGTCACAGTCAAGGTCGTGGCATTTACCCAAAAGTCCTTTAGTAATCACTAAATTTATTCCAAAAAAACTACAAAACACTCCTTTCGGCATCTTGAAAGTTTGACACCCTGCATCAGCAAATCACGCATTACCTGGTGTAAGCTGGGAAGCTTGAAGGGGGCAATCTGACCTTGGCGAGAAACGCTGATTTGGCAATTTTGCCTTTTAACATGTAAAATTAAACTTTTAATTTACAGATTATATATTTTTCAAAAAAACAACTTCCTTAAATACAACAATGAAAATTGATGGAGCTGCTTTGGAACTTTGCCAGGCCCATTATTTTAGCTCAGCTACAGTTCAGAGAGCGTATCTTCACTTTCCTGCCAGCATTTCCTATTTATTGTGACAGAGTGGTATATTAGAAAGAGATGCAACAGGCAAAATATGAATTTGAAATGGCCGAATTTCCATTGGTGCCCTGGTCTACGCATCGTGGAATCATACAGGCAGGCCCAGGCATCTCTGAGCTGCAAACTCCACGACTGAGAAATGGTTTTGAGAGGACGTGTTTGCAGCATGCACTGACCTCATTATACCCATTCATTTCAAGATTATCTGTTTAAACTGATCCCAGAATGAATTCCATGTTTTCAGATTTTCTATCGTTCTGTACACCTGTCAGAAACAGCTTATCTGATTTTTCATTTCTGGTTTTACACTATTTTCTTCTGCTATTTGCCATCTTGGTTTTATAATGTAGATCTCCATTTTTGCAGGGGTCTGTAGCCCATCATTGCCATTACCAGTAGTTAAAGACCTAAGACATAGCTACATTGTCCAGTCTGGACGTTCCATTGAGTTCGTCAATGTCAGTTATGGATTGTCTGCACGAAGAGTTATGAGCGCAGATACAGAACCCCTACATTGCAGAAGGAGGCTATTCGATCCATCGAGTCTGCACCAACCCACTGAACGAGCAGCACAAATAGGGCCCACCCCCCCACCCCCCCTCCCCGTAAACCTGCTCTCTCCCTGTAACCCCACCTTACCTTTATTTTTATAAATTTAGAGGACCCAATTCCTTTTTCCAATTGAAAATGAAATGAAATTAAAATTGCTCATTGTCACAAGTAGGCTTCAAATGAAGTTGCTGTGAAAAGCCCCTAGTCGCCACATTCCGGCACCTGTTGGGGAGGCTGGTACAGGAATTGAACCGTGCAGCTAGCGTGCTTGGTCTGCTTTCAAATCCAGCGATTTAGCCCTGTGCTAAACCAGCCCCTGGTTTAAGGGACGGTGTAGCGTGGCCAATCCACCTACCCCGCACATCTTTAGGTTGTGGGGGCAAAACCCATTCAAAGACGGGGAGAATGTGCAAACTCCACACGGACAGTGACCCAGAGCCGGGATCGAACCTGGGACCTCGACGCCATGAGGTGGCAGTGCTAACCATTGCGCCACCGTACTGCCCTACCCCACCTTACCTTTGGACACTAAGGTTCAATTTAGCATGGCAAAACCACGTAACCTGCACGTCTTTAGACTGTGGGACAAAACCGGAGCACCTGGAGGAAACTCGGGCAGACACGGCGAGAACATGCAAACTCTGCAGAGACAGTCACCCAAGGTCGAAATCAAACCCGGGTCCCCGGCTGTGAAAGGCAGCAATGATAACCACTGTGCCTTTTGCCACCTTGCCGTACTTTGTGCCACCTGGTTATCTGACAGCCACTTGGAAGCAGCCCGGGATCTAGATATTCAGATCGAGACGCAAACACTTGGCCCAATTGAAGGAGAACTGTCTTCTGAGATGTTACTCAATAGGGAGTCAGTACTGAGTTTTGCCAGCTGCTGCAACCATCAGGGATTGGGACAGGGTCAATTCCACCAGTAGCTATGATGGTCAGCACAACATTGAACTTTTACGTATCATCACTGGCCACCACATTAAACAGACTTCAGTTCATTTAGCATAAAACAGGCCATGGAAAATTGGTTCCCAAGTGAGATTTGTTTTTTCAATTTCCAAATGGAAAGAAGGCAACAGTGCAAGCATATTTTCCAACTGGCAGACTTATCTGACGTGTAGGGCCTCTATGGTGGCATCCGGAGTGACTACAACACACTGTAGGAAAGATGCTCATTTCATTCACCTGAAGAAGGAGCCGTGCTCCGAAAGCTCGTGTTTGAAACAAACCTGTTGGACTTCAACCTGGTGTTGTAAGACTTCTTACTGTGCTCACCCCAGTCCAACGCCGGCATCTCCACATCATGATTTCATTAATGCACATGGGGCAATTCGACCACTGGGCAAAGAAATGCACCCTGGCAGCACCTACGATGCTTTCGGGCAAAACAGGAGCTGGGGGGTCCTGTTTAAAGTTTCTTTATAGTGTGTGTTTCTGTGAGGAGCTTTACTGAACTGATTTTTTGATGTTTGCTCCCAGAGGCAGAGTCACATGACTCTGACAAGCCAATTAGCTGGTGCAGCATTGCATTTCCAAAACCCAAACATCCCACTTTTCATATATAAAATAAAATACAAACATCTCCTTGTCCCCAACGAAGAAAAGACAAATTTGCATGAACTATCCTGTGCGACTGTAAGTTACCCACCAAGTACCCACTGTTCTCATGCATTGACAAGTATTTGGTTTACTAGTCAATCTCTGCACATGTATTGCACATGTGGGGTGTGTGGGATTCTCTGATCGCTAAAATCGCATTCGGCGATTGGCCAGAGAATCCCCGTTTACGCCGGAATTGGGGGCGGCGCCATGTTTGCGATTCTCTGCCCCCTCAAGCAAGCCACATGGACAGCCTCAGGACATCACCTGAGGCCCTCCCCAATGCTCCCTCGCTGGGCCGAGTCGCCGATGGTGTGGGGCATGTGTGCTGATGTGACCATCAATTCACAAGACACGTGATTGAAAGTGAACAGTGGTTTTAATAATCTTACAACAGAGCCTGCCTGCAACGAGATGAACTGGCAGCAGGCTCACGACTGCAGAGCTTTATACTTCCGGTTAGTGGGAGGAGCCATGGGCGGAGCCAAGGGTTGAGCCCAGTACAAACTCCTCATCTCCCCCTATGGGCAGAGCCGTGCAGCGGCTCGTATACAGAGCCCACAAGGATACAATACATATAATGGAACACAGTGTGAATTACTCGGTTTATAATTCACCACATGTGCTCACGCCATTCGGGGACCTTGGGTGGCGGCTGCGGACTAGTCCAGCCCCTGTTGCAGATGGGGGGGAGCCGTTCTGCTGGCAGGGGGGCTTCGGCGGGAGGGAGAGCTGGGGGCACTGGTGGGAGTTACTCCAGGGGTGGAGAGGTTGGTTACAGGGGGCAGTTTTTGGCAGGCCAGGTCCGCGCACGACCGGTGTCATGTTGCAGTGCGAGGCTGCCGCAGGCCGGCACCACGCGCATGTGCGGCCACGGACCCGGCCATTCTGCGGCCGTATCCGCAGGTAAAGCCGGGGGCTTTACGCTGCACGGCTGCTAGCCCCCCACCGGACAGAGGTGGGGGCAGCATCGACTTTCTGGTTGTAAGACCAGACAGATCCTGCGGACATAGCCGCAGGATCGAAGAATCCAGCCCATAGTCTTTAAGCCGTGCAGCACGTTGATGTTGGCTGTTCTTGGTCTGGACAATGTCGTTCCCATGGCCATTGTTGCCTTGGTGACTTGTTGTTCCGTTTTGGTTGTTGGGGACTCATGGATCTCTTGGATTGATGGTAGTTCTGCACTCAGTGGTGCTGGTGAGATCTCTTCTCCTTGATCTCAATTGCTACGATAGAGCAGCTTCACTGATTGAGCAGATATGCCTATGGTTGCGCCTGCATTATCTGGTTGAGTTTTTTCAACTCCTGTTATGTGTTGCCAACTGTGGAATTGGGGATCATTCTTTCCTCCTGGTACCTTTGTGTTGTCCCTGAAATTTGTTTGTTCTGATCTCGCACAGCTTGGTTCGTTGAAGACTTCAGTTTATTGTTCAGTTCAGACATGAACGTTTTCTTGCAGAACATTTACCTTTGGCTCATGGATGTCATCGCTCTGACGTGGTCAACAACCATCTTGTGGTTTACTTGAGTATTGTCTCCCTAGCTCTGGAGTCTTTTGTTTCCCTCTCTCTGGGGACATTTTCGGCCCTTTCTCTTTTGGCACATTCAGGGTGACCAACCCAAGCTTTAGGCTCACTGCAGCTGAGAGGTGTGGTTGTTACATCTCATCTATGATGTCGCACTCAAAATCTTCCTTGTTGCCATTGTGTTGGGCTGTTAGACTAATTCAACAGCTTGGTTTTGCCATTATAACTGGAAAAACTCAGTGTTGCCATGCATCGTTTTCCAACTGTACTGGAGATGGGATTGAAAAAATTACTGCACCCATTTTTACTCACGCAGTATTGATTTGCAGCCTTTGTCAGTCTTTTACTTTGCCCTACAAAGAAGCGGCTGGGTGTGCTTTTCGTTCGTCCTTTTTTCGGCAGCCAGTAATTTGACTATGTGTGCTTTTCTGAACAGCCACCCTTGCAGCTTTGTCTGTTTTCCTTTGTTGTTTTCTGCAGGTTTTCACCGATTTTGAAGCTTTTTTGCGTTCCTGGGCTTCAGTATCTTCTCTGCTCCATTTGCAAGTTTCAAAATCTGACACTGTGTTGCAAGTATAAGGACAGCAGTCTTCATTAGTGCATGTTTCTGTGAGAGGCTTCATTAAATTGATCTTAGGATGTCTGCTCCCAAAGGCAGAGTCCTTATGGCTATGGCAAGCCAATTAGTTAGTACAGCATTGCATTTCCAAAACCCAAACAGATTCTCCCTGTGGCCCTGAGTATTAACACCACTCACTCATGAAAGGCAGAAGAGACACTGAAAGAAATTCAAGAGGCCCAGACTCCACCCAAATTCTGCTGGAATGTAGAAATAGCCTGTTAATAAGGAGATTCTATTTTCTGGAATAGATAGGTGGAAAAATGTTCCGCATCCGTTTTAGCTTTGCATAATTTTGTTCTTCAGAGAGAGAAACCCTTTAGCCAAAAACCGGGGAGATTGGTGTTGAATCTTGACAGAGGAGGAGCAGGGAAAGGCAGAGAAAATCAGCGTGGGGAAAACCAGAAAAAAATCACAGAAATCCTTTTAAAACCTGCACTTCATGAACCACCCCAGGCTCAACATATTACACTAGCCTCCTTAATAACATACTCTGCCTCATTTTAATGGTCTGAATAATAGCTACAAATATGACTTTGTAGTAAATGCATGCCAGTGCGATTGCAATTTGCACAGTTGTTCCAAATGGAAATTTCTAGCTTTTGAACAATCACAGATTTGCTGTCATTCCATCATGATCAAAAGTACTTTCCTGTATGAACAAGAAAATATCTGGTACAGCTGCATCTTCCTCAATTATTCCCATTGGTATTAATTCCACAACAGAAATAGGCCACAATTTAGCAGCCAAATCCCGTAATGGCCACTAAAACTCACAAGAGGCAAAAAAACGGGATTTGCGCCAGCGAGATTTTGATTTGGTCCCCTCCGATGACACGATCAGGTTCATGCCAAGGAAGGGCACAAGCCTAATTTGTATACATTATCATAGGGTAGCACAACGGTTAGCACTGATGCTTCACAGCTCCAGGGTCCAAGGTTTGATTCCCGGCTTGAATCACCCTATGCGGAGTCTGCACATTCTCCCAGTGTCTGCGTGGGTTTCTTCCCGGTGCTCCTGTTTCCTCCCTCAGTCCAAAGATATGCAGGTTAGGTGGATTAGCCATGCTAAATTGCCCTTAGTGTCCAAAAAGGTTGTGTGGGGTTACTGGGTTACGGGGATAGGGTGGAGGTGTGGACGTGGGCAGGGTACTCTTTCTAAGGGTCAGTGCAGACTCGATGGGCTGAATGGCCTCCTTCTGCACTGTAAATTCTATGATTCTATGATATAATTAGACCCCATTTGAGCAAACCGTCCATTATATGGCTATATTATTTGTAATGAGCTCGGAACAAATTGTTATATGAATATATATCCTGCAGCACCACATTTGCTGATGCACTGCAGTCATGTGCCAAGTCCCAATATATCAGTCCATTCATCTACCAGCTGCATGGAGAGATGCAAGACATACATTCAATGAAGCTCCAGCATGTTGACTCTTTTTTAAATATAGAGTACCCCTATTCTTTTTTTCCATTTTTGGGGCAATTGAGCGTGGCCAATCCACCTATCCTGCACATCAATCAGATCACCCCTTAATCTTCTACATTTGTGTAATCTCTCCTCATAACTTAACCCCTATAGTTCAGGTATCATTTTAGTAAACCCACGCCACACTCCTTCCAAGGCCAAGATGTTCTTCACAGAACATTGTTGCTGAAGTTGACCACCCTCTAATGCTCCGCCAGGAAATCAAGAAAAGGCTGCCACCTCCGGAAGAACCCTTGCACCGACCCCCTCAGGGCAAACTTGACCGTGTCCAGTTTAATGAACCCAGCCATGTTGTTGATCGAGGATTCTGGGCTCGGGGGCTTCACGTCCCTCCACTGTAAAAGATTCCTGTGCCGGGCTACAAGGGACGCAAAGGCCAGGATACCGGCCTCTCTCGCCTCCTGCACTCCCGGCTCCGATGCTACACCAAAAATAGCGAACCCAAAACCCGGTTGCACCCTGGAGCCAACCACCTTAGAGAAGGTCCCCGCCACCCCTTTCCAGAACCCCTCCAACGCCGGACACGCCCAGAACATGTGGGTGTGATTCGCTGGGCTCCCCGAAGACCTGCCACACCTGTCCTCTCCCCCAAAGAACCGGCTCAGTCTGGTCCCAGTCATATGCGCCTTATGCAACACCTTTAGTTGAATTAGACTAAGCCGTATGCAAGAGGAGGAGGAATTCACCCTCCCCTGGGCGTCCGTCCACGTCCACTCATCAATCTCCTCCCCCAACTCCTCCTCCCACTTCGCTTTCAGCTCCTCCACCGAGGCCTCCTCCCCCTCCTGCATCACCTGATAAATTGCAGATATCCTACCCTCACCGACCCACGTCCCCAAGAGCACCCTATCCTGAACCCCCCTTGGTGGCAAAAGCGGAAAATCCGCCACCTGCCGTCTAACAAACGCCCTAATCTGCATATGCGTAAAGGAATTCCCTGGGGGGAGACCGCACTTCCTCTCCAACTCCTCTAAGGTCGCAAACTTCCTGTCGAGGAAGAGGTCCCCCAACCGCCTAATACCTGCCCTGTGCCAACTCAGAAACCCTCCATCTATCCTCCCTGGTACAAACCAGTGCTTCCCCCATATCGGGGACCAAACTGAGGCCTTCACTTCCCCCCTATGCCGCCTCCACTGCCCCCAGACTTTGAGGGTAGCCACCACTACTGAGCTCGTAGAGTACCTTGCCCGGGGGAGCGGCAACGGGGCCGTCACCAGCACCTCTAAGCTCGTGCCCACACAGGACGCCGCCTCCATCCTCTTCCATGCGCTCCCTCCCCCTCCATCACCCACCTACGAACCATTGCCACGTTCGCAGCCCAATAATACCCACACAGGTTCGGCAGCGCCAATCCACCCACTTCCCTGCCTCGCTCCAAGAATACCCTCCTCACCCTCGGGGTCTTCTGCGCCCACACAAACCCCGTAATACTCCTGCTAACCCTCCTAAAGAAAGCCTTCGGGATCATGATGGGTAAACACTGGAAGAGGAACAGAAACCTCGACGGCACCGTCATCTTAACCGACTGGACCCTGCCCGCTAGGGAGAGTGGCAACACATCCCACCTCCTGAACTCTTCCTCCATCTGCTCCACCAGCCTCGTGAAGTTTAACCTATGCAGGGCCCCCCAGCTCCTGGCTATCTGGACTCCCAGGTATCTAAAGCTCCTCTCTGCCCTTTTCAGCGGGAGCTCCCCTATCTCTTTCTCCTGGTCCCTCATATGCACCACAAACAGCTCACTCTTCCCCACATTGAGCTTATAGCCAGAGAAGTCTCCGAACTCCCCTAGGATCCTCATCACCTCTGGCATCCCCCGCCGGATCTGCAATGTACAGCAATAAATCGTCCGCATGCAGAGACAGCCGGTGCTCCCCCCCCCCCCCCCCCCCCCCCCAATCCCCCTCCAGTTCCTCGATTCCCCCAGCGCCATGGCCAGGGGTTCGATCGCCAACGCGAACAGCAGGGGCTGGTTTAGCTCACTCAGCTAAATCGCTGGCTTTTAAAGCAGACCAAGCAGGCCAGCAGCACGGTTCGATTCCCGTACCAGCCTCCCCGGACAGGCGCCGGAATGTGGCGACTAGGGGCTTTTCACAGTAACTTCATTGAAGCCTACTCGTGACAATAAGCGATTTTCATTTCATTTCATTTCATTTCAAGGGGCACCCCTGCCTCGCCCCCCGGTACAACCAAAAGTCCTCCAACCTCCTCCCATTCGTCACCACGCTCACCACCAGAGCATTATGCAACAGCCTCACCCACCTAATAAATCCCTCACCAAACCCGAACCTCCTCAATACCTCCCACAGGTAGCTCCACTCCACCCTGTCAAAATCTTTCTCCGCATCCATCGATGCCACTATCTCCACCTCCCTGTCCACCGCCGGCATCATTATGACATTGAGAAGCCGCCGCACATTGACATTCAGCTGCCTCCCCTTCACAAAACCCGTTTGGTCCTCGTGAATGACCTGCGGGACCACATCCTCCACCCTCCTGGCCAGTATCTTGGCCAGCAGCTTCGCGTCCACGTTGAGGAGCGAGATCGACCTGTATGACCCTCACTGGAGGAGGTCCTTATCCCGCTTCAAAATCAATGAAATTAATGCCCTGGACATCGTCGGGGGCAAGCCCCTCTCCCCCCCCAACCACCCCCCTCCTCCCCAGGGAGCACTGACCGGTATAACTCCTCATAAAAGGACCTGAACACTCCGTTAGTGCCCCTTGCACTCGGCACCAGACTCCCTCCTCCGTCCCTAACTCCCCCTATCTCCCTCGCCGCCTCCCGCTTCCGGAGCTGGTGGGCCAGCATCCGACTTGCCTTCTCCCATACTCATATACCGCCCCTTGCGCCCTTCTCCCCTGCACCTCCGCTTTCCGGGTGGTCAATATATCAAACTCCGCTTGGAGACTACGTTGCTTCCTCAAAAGCCATTCTTCTGGTACGTCTGCGTACCTCCTGTCCACCCTTACCATTTCTTCCACCAACCTCTCCCTCTCCTTTTTCTCCCCCCTCTCCCTGTGTACCCTAATGGAAATGAGCTCCCCCTTAACCACTGCCTTCAACGTCTCCCAGACCACCCCCACCTGCACCTCCCCATTGTCATTAGTTTCCAAATACCCCTCTAAATACCTCTGGATCCGCCCACATACCTCCTCGTCCGACAGCAGCCCCACCTCCAACCTCCACAGCGGGCGTTGGTCCTTCCCCTCCCCTAGCTCCAGGTCCACCCAATGTAGAGCGTGGTCTGATATGGCTATCGCCAAATACTCCGCCCCTACCACTCTCGGAATCAACGCCCTGCTGAAAACAAAAAAGTCAATCCGGGAGTAAGCCTTATGGACATGGGAGAAGAACGAGAACTCCCTACCCCCCCCGGCCTCATAAACCTCCAAGGGTCCACCCCTCCCATCTGGTCACATGAACCCCCTCAGCACTGTGGCCGCCGCCGGCCTCCTACCCGTCCTGGACCTAGAGCAATCCAGTGCTGGGTCCAGCACTGTATTAAAATCTCCTCCCAATATCAAGCCCCTCGTCTCAAGATCTGGAATCCGGCCCAGCATGCGCCGCATGAAACCTGCATTGTCCCAATTTGGGCCGTACACATTAACCAGCACCACCCGTTCCCCTTGGAGTCTACCGCTCACCTTTACGTATCTGCCACAGCTATCCGCCACCACACTCGACACCACGAACGACAAATTCTTTCCCACCAAAATCGCCACACCCCAGTTCCTCACATCTAACCCCGAATGGAACACTTGCCCAACCCACCCTCTTCTCAGCCTTACCTGATCCGCCACCCTAAGGTGCATTTCCTGGAGCATAGCCACATCCGCCCCAGCCCCTTCAAGTGCGCAATCACCCGGGCCCGCTTGACCGGCCCATTTAGCCCCCTTACATTCCATGTGACCAGCCGAATCAGGGGGTTTTTCCCCCTCCCTTTGCGCCGGTCAGCCATAACTGTCCCTCGGCCAACCGCATGCCCGCAGTACCCACACGGCCCATTCCCCACGGTGGCAGATCCCCATCTCGACACCCCCTAGCACCATCTGTTCCCCTTCGGCCCTTCCAGCAGCAACATCCCCCCCTACTACCCCCCCCCCCCCAACACCCCCCTCCGCCCTCCCCTAGCTAGGGGCCCCCCTAGCTGCGTTGCCCCTCTCATTGTACTTCCGTAAGTCAGCCGACTCCTGCTGACCCCGGCTGCTCCCGCCACCCCTTCGACCCCCCCCCCCCCCCCTCCCCCCCGGTGTAACCCAACCACCATTCCCCCCGACCGGTAGACACCCTCCCATTCCGCCTCCAGTGCGGGAAAAAGCCCGCGCTTCCAACTTAAACCCCGCCCCTCGACCCAAAACACGGGAAAGAAAAAGGCGCGCGTCCCAACGGGCCTACAAAACATCCCCCCAGCTTTCCACCAGAGAGAAAGGAACAGAAATAAATAATAGAAAAGCCCCAAAAAAAAGAAAAAACCAACAGAGACGTACAAGGGAGAACAGAGCCTCTGGACAATATACATCAGTCTCCAACCCCCCCTCAATCCTCTGTTCGAGTCCAGCTTCTCTGCCTGGACAAAGGCCCAGGCCTCTTCCGGGTAGTCAAAATAATACTGGCTATCTTTATAAGTGACCCAGAGGCGTGCCGACTGTAACAGGCCAAACTTCACCCCTCTCTTGTGCAGCACTGCCTTTGACCAGTTAAAACCAGCCCTTTTCTTTGCCACCTCCGCGCTCCAGTCCTGATAAATCCGGATCTCTGCGTTCTCCCACCTGCTGCTCCTCTCCTTTTTAGCCCATCTCAGCACACATTCTCGGTCGACGAAGCGGTGCAAACGGACCAGCACCGCCCTTGGCGGCTCGTTCGGCTTGGGCTTTCTCACCAACACTCGATGGGCACCCTCCAGCTCCAAGGGCCCTTGGAAGGACCCCGCTCCGATTAGCGAGTTCAGCATCAAGACCACATAGGCCCCCAGGTCCGATCCCTCCAGCCCCTCCAGGAGGCCCTGGATCCGCAGGTTCTTCCGCCGCGAGCGGTTCTCCATTTCCTCCATCCTCGCCTGCCATTTATTGTGGAGCGCCTCGTGCGACTCCACCTTCACTGCCAGGCCTAGAATTTCATCCTCGTTCTCCGAGGCCTTTTGCCGTAACTCGCGGATCTCGACACCGTAGGCCGTCTGAGTCACCATGAGCTTATCCAGTGAGGCCTTAAGCGGTTCCAGCAGCTCAGCTTTCAGCTCTCTGAAGCAGCGATGGAGCAGCTCCTGCGCCCACTGCTGCCACGTTGCCGGTTCCCCGCCCGCCGCCATCTTGTTCTTCCTGCCTCGCACCTTCCTTTGCTCGAAAGCCGATTTTATGACCGCCCCGCTCCTGGTCCAGTCCATCCACCGGCAGATAGGCGCAGCAGATGTGTTCCCACACCGGGAAAAGTCCAACCAGCGCCACTACGGGCCCTCAAAAGAGCCCAAAAGACCAAAAACAGCGGGAGCCTCCAAACGTGCAGCTTAGCTCCGCATCCCCGCAACCGGAAGTCCCTAATCCTCTAGATATAAAGCTAGCATTCCATTAGTGTTTTTGATTATTTATGCACTTGTTCCTGGCACTTTAAGAACCTATGCACTTGAATCGCCAAATCTCTTTGGACATCCACTGCACGCAACCTCTTCCCATTTAGAAAGTACCCTGCTCTGTCCTTTTTTAATTCAAAATGGAGAACCTCACACTTGCTTACATTGAATTTCATTGTCCACAATATTGCCCATTCACCCAGTCTGCCAGTATCTCCTTACAATGTTATGCTCTCATCTACGCTGTCTACAATGCCAACTAACTTTATATCATCAGCAAATTTGGATATATATTACTTTCTATGCCATCATCCAAGTTGTAATGAATAATGTGAATAATTGAGGCCCCAACACAGATCCCTGTGGTACATCACGAGTCACATCCTGCCAATTAGAGTACTTACCCATTATCCCCACTGTCTGTCGTCTGTCACTCAACCAATTTCCGAACCATGGCAATAATTTGCCCTTCGCTCCGTGGGCTTCCACTGAGTTAATAGAATCTTATGTGGAACTTTATCACTGGCTTTTGGAAATCCATATTAGAAACATCCATATACATTCCCCTGTCCACCAACTTAGTCACCTCTTCAAAACATTCAATGAGATTTTTCAGACATGACCTTCACTTTACCAATCTATGCTGGCTCTCCCTGATCGACTGAAATTTTTCGAGGAGTTCAGTTACCCTATCCCTGATTATAGACTCCAGCAAATTCCCTACCACAGATGGTAGGCTATCTGGTCTGTAATTCCCTGACTTTCACACTTCTTCAAAAGTGGAGTGACATGTGCAATTTTCCACTACAGAAGGACTACTCCTGAATCTGGAACTCTGGAAGATTATAGTTAGAATTTCTACAATGTGCTCCCCTACTTCCTTTAACATCCTCGGATGCAAACCGTCAGGTCCTGAAGATTTGTCACTCTTTAGTTCCATTAATTTCCCAGCTACTTACGTTTTACTAACGTTAATTGTATTAAGTCCCTGTCCTCTATCGTCTATTAATTTTTTCGGGACTTCCTGCAAGTTATCCTACTTTTCTATGATAAACACTGAGGCAAAGTAATTATTCAACATGTCTGCCATTTCCCCATTATCAATGACAATGGCGGAATTGTCCGGTTGTTGCAATTCACTTTCCCGCCGGCAGCGCACACCTGCCTGTGGGTTTCCCAGTGGCTTGAGATGGTTGCAATGGGAAATCCTAATCGACAAGCGGCAGAAAGACAGATTCCCGGCACCCGCGAATGGCACACTGCTGAGACACATGCGGCTGGGGAACCAGAGAATCTCGCCCAATATCTCCATTTTCAGTGTTTAGTGGTCCGACATGCTCTTGGCCAGCCGCGTTCCCTTTCTAGCACTATAAAATTTCTTGTTATTGATTTGGAGGTCCCTTGCAAGTTTCCTGTCATAATCCCTTTTAGTAGCTCTTATATGCTGCTCTGTGACCCTTTGCTGGTCTTTCGTATGTATCCCATTCATCCGGATTTGTGCTGTGTTTTGCGTTTTTATATGCCCTTTGTTTTAGTTTCAAACTGTCCATAACCTCTTTCGGTGTCCATGGCTGTTTTCTTTTTGTGAAGTGGAGCTTTTCCCTCTCAGGGGTATATACTCATTCTGTATCTCAATAACTCTTTGTTGATGGACCTGTTGTTTTTTGATCCCTCCTGCATGCTCCTGCATCGAAGAACATCTGGATATTCTGACAGGGTTGTAACCAGTAGCCATAGGCCTAGTGGTTATTGGGCTTTACTTTGAAAGGCTCTTAATGCATTCAGAGTTTTCTCGCTCAGGGCTCTCTTGCAAATACGGAGGCAGACCACTTTGCTTCAATAACAAGTTCAATCACAGTGAAATTAATCTCGAACTAGTCAGTCATTTTCCGCTCTCGCTTCCCAAATGTTCAGAGTACAGTAGGGCAGCGGCTCTGGAGCAGAGTGATGGCACCACAGTGATGGGGACTAAACACAGTCTGAGGGGTGAAATGAGGTCTGACCATTGACCACTTGCTAGAGCAGCGGCTGGGCACCTCCTCCTGAAGCCAATAGCTCTCCTCAAATGTGTGTGAAGGTAATTTGATCAACATAGTGGAAAACGCCCCGGGCTTGGGCTTCACCTTTGACCTTCAGCGTGGAGCTGAGCATCCACTTGTTGTGCAGCTCACACAATGGTCACTGTTATGTTCTGTGTTGTGGCCGTGGTAACGATGCACACAGAACATTTAGTTCTTTACTAGTCAGATAGTTCATTGACAAAATGAACATGTGGAAAAATAACTACAGAAACTATACAAATGTTAACTATAAGTGAATTCTCCTCGAGCTACTGCAAATGCACCTGTCCTCTAGTGCGACTTACTACTAACTGCCGATCACTGGAGTCATATGGTGGATCTTAGTCCTCACCTGCTGGTCGGAGGTCATATATCTAACTATATACATGGCTATGCATATGTCTATCACCACAGCAACTATAGCCATTAAAATATTATTTGAGCTACAGGCCAGCATACAGCAACTCTATGGCACGTCAAGGGCCAACAACATGGGATCCAGCGGGACCACCATAACAGTCATCATCATCATATCACTACAAGCAACAGGTACCACTGGTCGAGGCATTTCAACATTATTCTGGCCAAAACCAGAAAACGGGGGCCACACCAACCCCCAACCAGCTTCTGATCTCCCCCAGTCACATGAGGTATAACGTTTTTTAAGATTTAAGCAATCCCAGCAATTTGCAGGCTTTGTTCAAATCTCACCATGCCCTTGTTGTACTTCTCCCACAGGGTGGCTACAGACAGCTACCAGAGTATTTCTCAGCCCCCCGACCTCATGCAATCTGCCAATCCACTCTCCCAGGTCTCCAAACTCCACCAGCTTCTCCTCATTCAGATGAAAGTCATAGCATTGGCAGCCCAGGCTGCTCACAGACTCTGTCAAGCCCTGTGCTGTTTTTAATTAACCCATATATTTTGTAATGTTTGTGTGCTATGATGATATGAGATGGCACAACACGGCCGCAACACAGGTTTTACATTGCTCAATTTACTTTATTCAAGTTTTTAATGTTTCTTCTCTGAGATAATGATATCAGAGCATTCATCAAGATGTCATGATGACATTTTTGTGATGATGTAATTTTTCCTTTCTGTGTGATTTTTGGTGAACAGGAAATATACCCACAATGAATTTCCAAATGGGCAATAAAACCTGAATTGATTGATTGATCGTAGATGGTGTCTCGATGTTCCATTTCACTTCTGCACTCTGTGTGCCTTGGTTGTCTCCGGGAAACCTTGTGGCACGGTTTGTTCTGAAAAAGCAAAGCTGGTGGCAGCAGCACAGTTGAAGTCATCTCTGTCCTTTCTCATTTATCTTTCCCAGGCCGTGGCGCCTGAGTCAAGAGAGAGATGGCTTATGCTCCACGCCCGCCTTATGCTCAAACTCCCCAGAAGGAAAAAAATGTTCTGACTTAGGGATTCAGCTTATAGCAATGTCCAGCTCCTCATAGAACTCATTCTTCGCCTCTATGTTGGAGCACAGTGTTTGATCATAGATACTCATGATGGTTAACTGGCCCTGTTGAGTTGAGAGGCTGATGGAGCTTAACCATTTATTGGGAATTCTATCATTGACAGTAATGAAATCCTTACACCGAAGACTACACTTCACTCATGCTTTTCCCCTGAACTCTTCCCCTGCCAGATGAACATGCAATGATTTTCTTTCAGTGGTCCTCTCTTGGCAAATGTGCCATTTTGTAGTGATGCTATGTGCATGTTAAGCCTATCAGGTTCCATGTTGATCACAGCTGTCATACACGCATTATCGACCAGCTGCAAGTTTTCTGGCAATACTGTGCACATGGGACTGACGTTCCAGCTTGCCATTCGAAGAGCTGGCATCTTCTTTTTGTTTGTGTAATTTGTTTGTCTGGCGTAATAGATTCCAACCACTTGTTGAGCAGAGACTCTAAGCTCCAAGCACCCATTGAAGCAGATAGAGTGTGTTGGATTAGCACCTTAGTAGTTGGGACTTCCTAATTTGCAGTGGCTAACCAATGCAACATGATTACACTCCCCCCCATCCCACCAGGGGAGATGGCCATAGCACCCATTCTCTATGCCAATAAATTGGGCTTATCACTCATAACTGCTGACTCCCGAGTTGCGTTAATGCTCTGCAGAATTATTGGAGTGTCTTCGCCAGGTCATAACTCTGGGCAAAATGTATGAACACCCTGTACTACCCAAATGCCAAGATCCCCCTCTCGACCTCTCTGGTTGAATTCAAACGAATGCAAAGCGCTATGTTTGACAATGTTTTTTTTGCAGAAGTTACCAGAAAGATATTTAAGTATCATTCCACCTCGGGGCTCCACTTCAGACTTTCGATCAGGGTTTTCTTGGTTAGGCTTGAACACTCCCGAAGTATCCACAAAGCACTGCACGGTAGCACAGTGGTTAGCACTATTGCTTCACAGCGCCAAGGTCCCAGGTTTGATTCCCAGCTTGGGTCAACATCAGTGCGGAGTCTGCACGCTCTCCCTGTGTCTGTGCGGGTTTCCTCCAGGTGCTCTGGTTTCCTCCCACAAGTCCCGAAAGACGTGCTGTTAGGTAATTTGGACATTCTGAATTCCATCTTTGTGTACACAAACAGGCGCCGGAATGTGGTGACAAGGGGCTTTTCACAGTAACTTAATTACAGTGTTAATGTAAACCTACTGGTGACAATAAAGATTATTATTACTGTTGGGAGTTTGGTTCATAAGTGCCAGGGTCTTATCCACTTCTCAGTGGGCCTGCACAATGTCTGAAGCTTTAGTCTGGGACCAGTTTCCATGTGTCACCAGGAGGAGGCATAGCTGAGGCCGTTCCAAGAGAGAGGCTGTGTTCTGACAGAAAGAGATACTCTCATAATTGGCACTCGTTTTCGCATCTCTGCTAGCTAGCAGTGTGGGCTGTAAATGAGCATCAAATTAGCACACAAAAGCATGCTAATTCTCTTCACCCACACACGAGACACATCAAGGGAGGAATTCTCCAGTCGCCGAAGCCGAAATCATGTTTGCCGATCAGCCAGGGAATCCCCATTTACGACAAGGCAGCATGGTAGCATAGTGGTTAGCACAGTTGCTTCGCCGCTCCAGGGTCCCAGGTTCGATTCCCGGCTGGGTCACTGTCTGTGTGGAGTCTGCATGTTCTCCCAGTGTCTGTGTGGGTTTTCTCCGGGTGCTCCGGTTTCCTCCAACAGTCCAAAGTTGTGCGGGTTAGGTGGATTGGCCACGCTAAATTGCCCTTAGTGTGCATAAATGTTAAGTGGAGGTTACAAGGTTACGGGGATAGATATGTGGGCTTGAGTAGGGTGCTCTATGTAAGGGCCGGTGCAGATTCGATGGGCCGAATGGCCTCCTTCTGCACTGTTTCTTCTATGATCATATCTATAATAGACAGAATCGGGGGCGGCGCCGCTTTAACGATGCTTCGCCCCCTCCAAAGCGGCATATTCCCGACGGCCTCAGGATGGTCCCTGAGGCCCTCCCCCTGATGCTCCACCCCCCTGGCCGGCCGAGTTCCCGGCGGCGTGGGTCTCTCATGCTATTTTGTCAGGACTCAGTCCAGCACCGCCACAGTCGGGGGATAGCAAATCCGCGGGCAGGGTGGACCTTGGCAGGGGCTGGGGGCACTGTTGAGGAGGCGGTCCAGGGGTCGTGATCCTGGCCACAGGGCAGCACTATTTGGAAGGCCGGGTCTGCACACGCCAGGCGCCTTGTTGCACAGCGCAGCCGCTGCCCTGCGCATGCATGCCCACGGACCCGGCAATTCTCCAGCCGTATCGGCAACTAGAGACGGGTGCTCTATGCTGCCTGCCAGCCCCCCCACCAAACGGAGGATGAGTGGCCATTTTGCACCGATTTTTCAGTCATAAACACCACCGTTCCCATACCGGAGTCAGGACATAGCCTGAAAATCAGAAAATCCAGCCCAAGATATCAGAGTGTGCATGTGCCCTGAAAACTCCATTTTCAACACTTACGAGAATGCGTATCGGACAGAAATTGGTGCTCCAGAACCCAATTTTTGCTGCAGATCGTTTTATAGGCAATTAAAACTGCACGACCCAACAGAACTTCGTTATCAGGTTAAACTGGGACCATCAACGTTTTAACAGAACCATTAATGAAAGTATACAGTATTTTTCCATTTTTAAACAAATGAAGAATTCAGTAACCTTCAACAGTATGAATAATACAAGATGACTTTCAGTGAGTACACGCAGTAATCTAATCTCATGATTCAACTGGCAAACAAACCATGCCAGAGTTCATGACATCATCTGAACCACTATTTGGATTTCTGCCTCACTGTGCACTTGCTATCATCCAGCAGCTTCGCAATAATAACTGTTAAATAATAGAGGCCTTCTGCTGGACAAATTGCTCAATTTAGTCCCCATTAAATTTAATATATCATTCAGCTTTCTCTCAAAAAAAAATTAAAAGTCATTTACCAGGAATAATGCATTCCTCTACAATTTACTTAGCAGAATGGGTAATTTCTTTAAGATGTACTTAAGTTTCAAATTTTCCGTTGAATTTAAATGCGAACAATTGCTGCATTAAAAAACTGCAATTGTGATAACTTCTGCCAACCCCGTGTTGAAAATGACTATCATCAGTGAGAACATTTCACTGCGGGAGGTGCAAAGGATTGGCACAAACGGCTCACAGAGAAATCGTATAAACTTCTTGCTAATATCGGATTGTGACTACTTTGTCCATGGGTATGGCTGAGATTGTATTGGCGATGAGGGGTAGGTGGTGTGTGGGATGGCGTTGCAGGGTGGGAAGAAAATGTACTCAAGACTGGATAAGAGATAGTATGTACCAGGCAGGCAATAGGTCCTTGTGTTTGGAATATTGCAATTTTCTAATTTACCCTTCATCTTTGTGATTTAGAACAGTGTTCTTCAAACTTTTTTTCCGGGGACCCACTTATACCAACCGGCCAACCTTCAGGACCCAACCCGGCCGACCTTTGTGACCCACGCTGGCCGACCTGAGCGACCTACCATTTTCCCTTACCTTGTTTGCTGCTAATAAAAATGGAGGAAATGGTTTTGGGTCCTTTTGGCCCTCGTACACGCTCCTCCAATAGAACCTGTTGGATGAAGATGAAGCCTTCCGGTGTCGGAATGTATGGAGTCTCCATCAGTCCAAAGTTCTACATTTCTTTCGTAAAATTTTATTAAATAAACCCCCCCGAACTTGTAAAAAAAAAATTTTTAATGAATAAAATAAATGAAAAAAATAAAAATTAAATGAATAAAATAAATGAATAAAACCCCCCCAAACATGTAAAAAAAATAAAATGAATAAAATAAATGAAAAAAATAAAAATTAAATAAATAAAATAAATGAATAAAAAACCCCCGAATTTGTGAAACAAAAAGCTGCGACCGTTTAAAAAAAATAGCGGCCTTCAGTTGTTCAACGGTAGCAGCGAGAGCAGTAACTAGGGGTCTGTCGGGAAGGTAAGTTTCCCGCTTTAAAAACTTACCTTACAGGAAAAGCGGCCTTTGTTTTTTAACTAACCTTTTTTTCGGAGTTCTTTTTTGTTTCAGAGCAGCAGGAAACCGGAAGTCGGCTGTGGGGATTTCTGGGAAGGTGTGTAGTACCTAGATATAAGTTGGGCGGTTGCTAAGCCCGAAACACTACACTTGTAGTGTCCCCCACCCTTCCACCTTCTCGAACCTGAGGGGTTGAGTGAATATCATGTAAGCTCTTCCTTTCTTTTTCTTGTTTTATCTAGCGGGGATGGCAGGGAAGGCAGTGCAATGTTCCTCCTGCAGAATGTTTGAGGTGAGGGACGCCGTCAATGTCCCTGCTGATTTCACCTGTGGGAAGTGCACCCATCTCCAGCTCCTCAGAAACCGTGATGGGGAACTGGAGCTGGAGTTGGATGAACTTCGGATCATTCGGGAGGCAGAGGTGGTCATAGATAGCAGCTTCAGGGATGTAGTTACTCCGAGGAATGAAGATAGATGGGTGACGGTGAGAGGGGCTGGGAGGAGGCAGTCAGTATAGGGATCCCCTGTGGTCGTTCCCCTTAGTAACAAGTATACCGCTTTGGAAACTGGTTTGGGGGGGGGGGGGAGTTTACCAGGGATAAGCCATGGGGTACAGGTCTCTGGCACAGAGTCTGTCCCTGTTGCTCAGAAGGGAAGGGGGAGAGGAGTAGAACATTTGTCATTGGAGACTCCATAGTTCGGGGGATAGATAGGAGATTCTGTGGGAATGAGAGAGACTCGCGGTTCTGTGTTGCCTCCCAGGTGCCAGGGTCCGTGATGTCTCGGATCGTGTTTTCGGGATCATTAAGGGGGAGGGGGAGCAGCCCCAAGTGATGATCCACATAGGCACCAACGACATAGGTAGGAAAAAGGATAGGGATGTAAGGCAGGAATTCAGGGAGCTAGGGTGGAAACTTAGAGCTAGAACAAACAGAGTTATTATCTCTGGGTTGTTACCCGTGCCACGTGCTAGCGAGACGAAGAATAGGGAGAGAGCAGTTGAACACGTCGCTACAGGGATGGTGCAGGAGGGAGGGTTTCAGATACCTGGATAACTGGGGCTCATTCTGGAGTAGGTGGGACCTCTACAAATGGGATGGTCTACACCTGGACCAGAGGGGTACCAATATCCTGGGGGGGGGGGGGGGGGGGGGGGGGAATTTGCTAATGCTCTTCGGGAGGATTCAAACTAATTCAGCAGGGGGTTGGGAACCTGAATTGTAGCTCCAGTGCACAGGAGGTTGAGAGTAGTGACGTCATGAGTAAGGTTTCAACGTTGCAGGAGTGGACCAGCAAGCAGGAAGGTGGTTGAAAGTGTGTCTACTTCAATGCCAGGAGCACCCAAAATAAGGTGGGTGAACTTGGAGCATGGGTTGGTACCTGGGACTTCGATGTTGTGGCCATTTCGGGGACATGGCTAGAGCAGGGACTGGAATGGTTGTTGCAGGTTCCGGGGTTCAGATATTTCACTAAGCTCAGGGAAGGTGGTAAAAGAGGGGGATAGAAGACATTATTAGTCAAGGACGGTATTACGGTGGCAGAAAGGACGTTTGATGAGGATTCATCTACTGAGGTAGTATGGACTGAGGTTAGAAACAGGAAAGGAGAGGTCATCCTGTTGGGAGTTTTCTGTAGGCCTCCAAAAAGTTCCAGACATGTCGAGGAAAGGATTGCAAAGATGATTCTGGATAGGAGCAAAAGTAACAGAGTAGTTGCTATGGGGGACTTTAACTTTCCAAATATTGACTGGAAACGCTATAGTTCGAGTACTTTAGATGGGTCAGTTTTTGTCCAATGTGTGCAGGAGAGTTTCCTGACACAGTATGCAGACAGGCCAACAAGAGGTGAGGCCACATTGGATTTGGTACTGGGTAGTGAACCTGGACAGGTGTTAGATTTGGAGGTAGGTGAGCACTTTGGTGATAATGACCACAATTCAGTTACGTTTACTTTCGCGATGGAAAGGGATAGGTATATACCGCAGGGCAAGAGCTATAGCTGGGGGAAAGGCAATTATGATGCGATGAGGCAAGACTTAGGATGCATAGGATGGGGAAGGAAATTGCAGGGGATGGGCACAATTGAAATGTGGAGCTTGTTCAAGGAACAGCTACTGCGTGTCCTTGATAAGTATGTACCTGTCAGGCAGGGAGGAAGTGGTTGAGCGAGGGAACCATGGTTTACTAAAGTAGTTGAATCGCTTGTCAAGAGGAAGAAGGAGGCTTATGTAAAGATCAGACGTCAAGGTTCAGTTAGAGCGCTCGAGAGTTACAAGTTAGCTAGGAAGGATTTAAAGAGAGAGCTAAAAAGAGCCAGGAGGGGACATGGGAAGTCTTTGGCAGGTAGGATCAAGGATAACCCTAAAGCTTTCTATAGGTATGTCAGGAATAAAAGAATGGCTAGGGTAAGAGTAGGGCCAGTCAAGGACAGTAGTGGGAAGTTGTGCGTGGAGTCCGAGAAGATAGCCAAGGTGCTAAATTAATATTTTTTGTCAGCATTCACGCAGGAAAAAGACAATGTTGTCAAGGAGAATACTGAGATACAGGCTACTAGACTAGAAGGGCTTGAGGTTCATAAGGAGGAGGTGTTAGCAATTCTGGAAAGTGTGAAAATAGATAAGTCCCCTGGGCTGGATGGGCTTTATCCTATGATTCTCTGGGAAGCTAGGGAGGAGATTGCTGAGCCTTTGGCTTTGATATTTAGGTCATCATTGTCTACAGGAATAGTGCCAGAAGACTGGAGGATAGCAAATGTTGTCCCCTTATTCAAGAAGGGGAGTAAAGACAACCCCGGTAACTATAGACCAGTGAGCCTTACTTCTGTTGTCGGCAAAGTCTTGGAAAGGTTTATAAGAGATAGGATTTATAATCATCTAGAAAGGAATAATTTCATTAGGGATAGTCAACACGATTTTGTGAAGGGTAGGTCGTGCCTCACAAACCTTATTGAGTTCTCTGAGAAGGTGACCAAACAGGTGGACAAGGGTAAAGCAGTTGGTGTGGTGTATATAGATTTCAGTAAAGCGTTTGATAAGGTTCCCCAAGGTAGGTATTGCAGAAAATACGGAGGCATGAGATTCAGGGTGATTTCGCAGTTTGGTTCAGAAATTGGCTCGTTGTAAGAAGACAGAGGGTGGTGGTTGATGGCAAATGTTCAGCCTGGAGTTCAGTTACTAGTGGTGTACCACAAGGATTGTTTTGGGGCCACTGCTGTTTGTCATTTTATAAATGACCTGGAGGAGAGCGTAGAAGGATGGGTGAGTAAATTTGCAGATGACACTAAAGTTGGTGGAGTTGTGGACAATGCGGAAGGATGTTGCAGGTTACAGAGGGACATAGACAAGCTGCAGAGCTGGGCCGAGAGGTGGCAAATGGATTTAATGCAGAAAAGTGTGAGATAATTAATTTTGGAAGGAGTAACAGAAACACAGAGTACTGGGTTAATGGTAAGATTCTTGGTAGTGTGGATGAGCAGAGACCTCGGTGTCCATGTACATAGATCCCTGAAAGTTGCCACCCAGGTTGATAGGTTTGTTAAGAAGGCGTACGGTGTGTTAGCTTTTATTGATAGAGGGATTGAGTTTCGGAGCCATGAGGTCATGTTGCCGCTGTACAAAACTCTGGTGTGGCCGCATTTGGAGTATTGCGTGCAGCACTGATCGCCGCACTACAGGAAGGATGTGGAAGCATTGGAAAGGGTACAGAGGAGATTTACCAGGATGTTGCCTGGTATGGAGGGAAGATCTTATGAGGAAAGGCTGAGGGACTTGAGGCTGTTTTTGTTAGAGAGAAGAAGGTTAAGAGGTGACTTAATTGCATCATACAAGATGATTAGAGGATTAGATAGGGTGGACAGTGAGAGCCTTTTTCATCGGATGGGGATGGCTAGCACAAGAGGGCATAGCTTTAAATTGAGGGGAGATAGATATAGGACAGATGTCCTAGGTAGGTTCTTTACTGAGAGAGTAGTAAGGGCGTGGAATGCCCTGCCTGCAACAGTAGTGGACTCACCAACATTAAGGGCATTTAAATGGTCATTGAATAAACATATGGATGATAAGGGAATAGTGTAGATGGGCTTTAGAGTGGTTTCACAGGTCGGCACAACATTGAGGGCCGAAGGGCCTGTACTGTGCTGTAATGTTTTATGTTCTATGTTCACTGCGCATGCGCAAACAATGTGCATTTGCGCCGATGATCGTGTGCACATGGGCAATACGGCCAAATTGTTTTACATGTTCGCGGCCATTTTAAAGGCCACTTGCAGCCGGCTGCTGCACGGGGATTTGCGCGATCGGGAGCGCCATGAAGGACGGCTCCGTGCCCCTCCCGACACCCGCCCCCGAGTTTGAAGAACACTGATTTAGAACCTCAGGAAGTTCTAAGTTTTAATTTAGTGCCACTGATGATAGTATCGTTCTCATTTGTATTTTGAATGTTTATTGACAGGTATCAAAGGGTTGTGATTTCCAGCTCCATTCCTCAAACCCCGAGTACAAAATCAAGGTTGTCACTCCTGTGCAATATTAAGGCTGGGGGGGCCTAAATTGCCTAAGGTGCCATATTTCAGATGAGGTGCCACAACAAAGGCCCATCTATCCTCTCAAGTGGGCAAAAATTATTCCATGACACTATTTTGAACAATAGTGTGGAGGTTCTCCTGGAGTCCTGGCCAATATTTATCACTCAACTTACATCGTTAAAAACAGATTGGGCGGGATTCTCCGTCCCGCCGCGCCAGATTTCTGGTTAAGCACGCCGACGGGATGCTCCATTTCGCCGGCTGGTCAATGGGGTTTCCTATTGTGGGGCAGCCCCACACCGTCGGGAAACTCCCGGGCTGCCGGCAAAATGGAGCACCCTGACGACAGAGAATCCAGCCCATTATCTCTTTATTATCACATTATGTGAGCTTGCCATGAGCAAAGTTGGTAGCCACATATTCTACACTTCAAAGTTACTTCATTGGCTGTTATGTGCTGATGACTTTTGGGTGTTGGAAGGTGCTGTATCAAAGCAAATCTTTCCTTAACAGCAAACACGCAATAAAAAAAGAATCACTATGCTATTGCCATACAAACCCTTCTTCACGCATAGTCTACAGGTAGAAGCAGAAATAGTTGCAAAAAATGAGTAAACTCTCCCATTTAATTGAGGGCTCCTTCAAAGTTCCTTGCAGGGCAGACAGCAAAGGAAGGTGGGTTCCTTGATTCAGGAGGCCGCTAATTGGAAACCCAAAGTGTCAGCTGGCCAGACCAAAACTGTTGTCTTGTGGCCGGTCAACACCATCTCCCTGGCCACAGGAATACATTTTCAAGCATCGGGAGGAAAACCAAGGACAGTACAAGCACCTTAGAGCACGTAGAGGTGGAGAAGACAGGCTCCTCACTGCTATCAGATACAAAATGCACACTGCAGGTAACAGGCTGATCTTTCACCACCAAACCAGTCAGATCATACCAGGAATGGGAGGGATCTTATGAGGGAAGGTTGGTGAGGCTTGTGTCCACTGTAGTTTAGAAGAGTCAAATGCAACTTGATCATAACCTTTAAGATCCAGAGGAGTATTGACGGGGTAGATGTGGAGCAGATAGTTCCTCTTGTCAGAGAATCTAGTACTCGGGTCACTGTTTTAAAAATAAGGGTCGCTTTTTTAAGACAGAGAAGAGGTGAAATTTTTTCTCTCGGAGGGTTGTGAGTCTATGGAACACTTCTTCAAAAGCCAGTGGAAACAATCTTTGAATATTCTCAAGGCAAAGCTAGAGAGATTATTGATTCCCTCTTCACTTCTTCGGCGATCACTCGCTAACGAGTATGATTCTCCACCTAAGGTACTCCGTGTGAGGCAGAGCAGGCTCGAGGGGCTGAGTGGCCTACCCTTGCTCCTAATTTGTATGTTCGTACATGCTATTTGCATTTTTTGACAACATTTCCAGTGTTTCGCGCAATATGTAAGAAACGCATGTTAATATCAGACCCGGGGCACAATTTCCTGCACCATCAGCTCTTGAAGGAACCGTTGAAGTGATGCTTGTGGTTTGAGATGGCTGGGAGGAGAATGGCAGCATTCATCATCCATGAAGCAATTGGAGGTCCACTGCAGGAGGTCCTTTAGCAAACATTATGTGTAAGGCAAGCCTTACTGGTAATTTACCTGTTTTGGATTATGTCCCCATAGATCCTTCAAAACAATTTCAATAGATCTTTGTCGACCTTAGAATCAACTACGCAACCGAGCTCCATTTCATATGTGATTGGTGCAGTGGCTCAATGTCAGAAATAATACAAGCATGTTGTGCTGTTTGCATTGGAAGCACGTTACATCAAACCTAAATTTTGAAGCTATTGTTTTAACTAAAGGACTCATAAAAGCCCTCAGGCACAGGTATGGTTATACTTTTGGAAATCATTCAATTAGCTTCATTCTATTATCCATAAAAATAGAAGGCCTAAAATATCAAAGGTGAAACTCACTGGAAAGTCATCATTCATAAATAGTGGCATCATAGAAATCATCACAGAATCCCGACATTGCAGAAACAGCCCATTCGGTCCATCGGGTCTGCACCAACCCTCCAAAAAACACCCTACCTAGGCCCATGCCTAAGATGGAATTTAGAACAGCCAATTCACCTAACCGACACATCTTTGGACTGCGGGAGGAAACCGGAGCACCCAGAGGGGAATGTGCAAACTCCACACAGACAGTCACCCAAGGTCAAAATCGAACCCCGGTCCCTAGCACTGTGAGGCAGCAGTGCTAACCACTGTGCCGCCGTGCCACCCTGTGGTATATTTAACTCTGGTACATCCCTCAGAAGGTTTCTCAGTAGCAGGTTTGTATAGTCAGTATGCAGAGGTATTATACAACTTTTCTTTCCCATTGCATGCCAAAACTATTTAGAGCTAAGGACGTTAGGTTCTTTCTCATGGACAATATCTGAACGCAAGCTCTATTCTCAGTGGGAAGAATATGCTCAGACACTGCGACTTGAATTTTCTTGTTTTGACAGTAAATTACATTTTCTTCAAACAAATTATCTTCCCTTCTTCTTTCTTAACTTTTTTCTAGTCTCAATATTGCCTACATCAAGGAGACAGGTTGTTGACCTGCTCTATGCCCTCTCCCAATGTTGCTCTGAAATCAGTCACTTGAGTGCACAGAAACAGCAACCTGGTGTTACACTTTTTTGTGAATAGGTATTTAGCCTCCTTTCTATTTTTACGTTTTTGTAACACTATGTAGAGTAGTCAACTTGTCAGTGCAAAATGCTTCTGCAAACAATCAAGTGTCAGCATTGGATTGCAACATTGGCAAAAATACAACATTTCAGTTCAGGCACATCCAAACATAGCCACAGCATAATTTTGTGAAAAAAAAATCAATTCCATTTAATCTGATTACTTTAAAACTTAAAATCTCTGCCAATATTTCTGTTCATTAGAAATTAAATTCTATAATATACTGTTAGAGCACATGCCAAATATGCTAAATGAACAGTTTGATTTCAGACCCCAAAATCAATTCAGGTTTTACAATAAAAGATTAAAAGCCAGAGAATTTAAAACAGGTAAAAGCAGGTAAAAATTGCTGATGACAGCTAAAGTTGAGCAAGAGTAGAGTCACTATCTACTGCATGTACCGCAGGATGTAGCAGTCTAAATTATAGAAAGAAATTTGTGATGCAATCTCCAAACTTTACAAACCCTCCAATTTTGAAAATATGCCAATGATGATTATCCTGCGGTACATCCTATTTTGTGAAGAAATGATAGAGAAAATCTTCTGTTTTGTACAGCCTATCATCACCTCCCCACCCCCCCCCCCCCCCCCCCCACCCCCAACCCCCGCCCCCACCACCACCACCCCCTAGCACCCCCCAATCCAAGTGCCTGCATTTTAAGTTCCCTCTCTATTGAGAGAACATGCAACCACCATTTTCGGCCGCACAGCTACAACAAAATCGGCTCAGCCTGATCAACATGTCCTCAATCACTAAAACTGACCCCACAAATATTTACAGTCAGTTGGCCAATAATGTTTCAATTCCTGAAAAAGTCAAACTGCTCCTGGAGTTATAAGTTACATGTAGTGTCCGATATCACCCATCATATGTTTTATGCTTCTATCTTGAGAGATATTTTAATTGGAAACACTTGAAAGAATGATTTTCTGGACAAAGGGGATGGAGTCATATTGTCAACCGATATTCCAAATATCAGCAGAAGCAAGCAAACATATCACCTATATTATTCATGAGAATCTTAGTCAATATTTCTTCAAGAATCTGAACCATACTTATTATTATTGAATATCAACACAAATTAAGGGAGACATCTGTCGATATAGGCACCCAATACCTTCCTCTGATTAAACATTGTGACATTTCCGCAAACCAGAGTCGCCCCTTTCAAATAAGCCATGACCCTTCTCAAGATCGAACCAATCACGACATTGACAGAGAATCAGAGGATGATTACAACACTGAAGAAGGTCTTTTGGCCCTTTACGTCTGCCCCAGCTCTCTGCAGGAGCAACTTACTAATCCCACTCCCACCCTTTCCCTGTAGCCCACCTGCAAATTCTCTCTCTTCTGGTACTTACCTAATTTATTTTGAAAGTCACGCTTGAATCGGCCTGCACCACACTCTCACATAGTGCTTTTCAGATCCTAATGACGCACTGCAGAAAACTACTTTTCCTCATATCGCCATCGGATCTTCTGTCAATCACTTTAAATTTGTGTCCTCTGATTCTCAACCGTTCTGCCACGGGGGATATTTCCTCTCTATCTTCTTTATCGAAACCCTCTGACACCTTGAGCAATTTTGACACAAGTCTCTCTTTTTGGATTGGATTGGATTGGATTCGTTTTATTGTCACGTCTACTGAGATACAGTGAAAAGTATTGTTCTGCATGCAGTCCAGACAGATCATTCTATACATGAAAAAAAAATAGGACACACATAAATACACAATGTAAATACATAGCCACAGGCATTGGGTGAAGCATACAGAGTGCAGTACTACTCAGTAGAGACGACGTGTGAAGAGATCAGTTCAGTCCATAGGAGAGTCATTCAGGAGTCTGGTAACAGTGGGGAGGAAGCTGTTTTTGAACCTGTTCGTGCATGTCCTCAAATCTTTATATCTCCTACCCAATGGAAGAAGTTGGAAGAGT
The DNA here is from genome assembly GCF_902713615.1 of Scyliorhinus canicula. Lineage (NCBI taxonomy): Eukaryota > Metazoa > Chordata > Chondrichthyes > Carcharhiniformes > Scyliorhinidae > Scyliorhinus > Scyliorhinus canicula. The sequence continues at coordinate 164,098,303 of NC_052154.1, forward strand.
GAATACCCGGGGGGGAGGGGCCTTTGATTATGCTGCCCTCTTTGTCAAGGCAGCGGGAGGCATAGACAGAGTCAATGGGTGAGAGGCAGGTTCCTGTGATGGACTGGGCCGTGTTCATGACTCTGTAGTTTCTTACGGTCTTGGGCCAAGCAGTTGCCATACCAGGCTGTGATGCAGCCAGATAGGACGCTTTCTATGGTGCATCTGTAAAACATTGGTAAGCGTCAATGTGGACATGCCGAAATCCCTTAGCTTCCTGAGGGCGTATAGGGGCTGTTGTGCTTTCTTGGTCTTAGCTTTGACATGGGCGGACCAGGACAGATTGTTGGTGATGTGTACACCTAGTAATTTGAAGCTGTGAACCATCTCCACCTCGGCACCATTGATGCAGACAGCGGTGTGTACGATAATTTGCTTCTTGAAGTCAATGACCAGCTCTTTTGTTTTGCTGACATTGAGGGAGAGATTGTTGTCATTTTTACATCACTCCACTAGGTTCTCTATCTTCCTCTCGTTCGAAATCTGACCCACTACGGTCGTGTCATCAGCAAACGTGTAGATAGAGTTGGAGCCACATTTTGCCACACAGTCGTGTATGTAGAGGGAATATAGTAAGGAGCTAAGTACGCAGCCTTTCAGGGCCCCAGAATGGAGGACTATCGTGCAGGAGGTGTTGTCGTTTATCCTTTCTTTTTTTTTTAAATTTAGAGTACCCAATTATTTTTTCCAATTAAGGGACAATTTAACATGGCCAATCCAACTAACCTGCACATTTTTGGGCTGTGGGGGCGAAACCCACGCCGACACGGGGAGAATGTACAAACTCCACACGGACAGTGACCGAGGGCCGGGATTCAAACCCAGGTCCTCAGCGCCGTAGGCAGCAATGCTAACCACTGTGCCACCGTGCTGCCCCGTCGTTTATCCTTTCTGATTGTGGTCTCTGGGTCAGGAAGTCAAGGATCCAGTTGCAGAGTGAGGAGCCAAGACCTAGATTTTGGAGCTTTGATATGACCTTGACTGGGATTATGGTGTTGAAGACAGAGCTGTAGTCAATGAATAGGAGTCCGACGTAGGTGTCCTTGGTGTTGAGAGGCTCCAGGGATGAGAGTAGGGCCAGGGAGATGGCGTCAGCTGTGGACCGATTGTGGCGGTATGCCACACCCCTTTTAGAATTGTACCCTTCATTTAATTTCTCCCTTACTTTGTTCTCATTTGCCACATGTCTGCCCATTCCACCACTGCCTATGTCATCATGTGCATTTCCCAGTTGTCCTTACAGGCTGAAAGCAATTCATGTATAGAACATAGAACAGTACAGCACAGAACAGGCCCTTCGGCCCTCAACGTTGTGCCGAGCAACTATCACCCTACTCAAACCCACGTATCCACCCTATACCCGTAACCCAGCCATTGACCCGGGGCTACTGGCTTGACTCGGGGGGAGGGGGCTGCCCAAGCTCAGCTCGGTTCTGACAAGGGGTGACACCAGCCTTTAACTTGGGTGTACCGGCTCTGACTGGGAAGAACTGGTTCTGACTAGAGATGACCAGTCTTTGACTCAGGAGTACTGGCTCTTTTTCCTTTGTTATCACTTCATGGGATGTGGGCCAGGGTGTATTGCCCATCCCTTAAGCATTTATTAGTCAACCACATTGCTCTGACTGGGAGTGACCAATATTTGATGCGGGGGTGCCGGCTAGACTCAGTTTGGTCATCCTATGACTAGGGGAGGGTTGAGACCTGGTCTGCTTTTGAGGTCCAGCTGTACGGCAGTGCCACCCTCCTCGGCGTGGAGCAGGAGCTGAAGTGGTCACAGGATGTGGGGAGTCACATGGGTTGGATACTCCCGAATCCTCCTCCATATTGGTGCCCGAGAGCCCCTGGCTTCCTCCTTGGTATAGAAGGGGAGCTGGGAGAGGCTCTGGTGTAGATATATGATCATTGGACTAGTAATCTAGAGAACCAACTGAAGGCCCCTAGTTTGCTCTTTGGGATGGAGGTGAATCTGGGGGAGGCAGTGGCATAGTAGTATTGCCACTAGACTAGTAATCCAGCGAATCAGGGTAGAACATAGAACATAGAACATAGAACACTACAGCGCAGTACGGGCCCTTCGGCCCTCGATGTTGCGCCGACCTGTGAAACCATCTGAAGCCTATCTGACCTACACTATTCCATTTTCATCCATATGTCTATCCAGTGACCACTTAAATGCCCTTAAAGTTGGCGAGTCTACTACTGTTGCAGGCAGGGCGTTCCACACCCCTACTACTCTCTGAGTAAAGAAACTGCCTCTGACATCTGTCCTATATCTATCACCCCTCAATTTAAAGCTATGTCCCCTCATCACCATCCGAGGAAAAAGACTCCCACTGTCCACCCTATCTAACCCTCTGACTATCTTATATGTCTCTATTAAGTCACCTCTCAGCCTTCTCCTCTCTAACGAAAACAACCTCAATTCCCTGAGCCTTTCCTCGTAAGACCTTCCCTCCATACCAGGCAACATCCTAGTAAATCTCCTCTGAACCCTTTCCAAAGCTTCCACATCCTTCCTATAATGTGGTGACCAGAACTGCACGCAGTACTCCAGGTGCGGCCGCACCAGAGTTATGTACAGCTGCAGCATGACCTTGTGGTTCCGAAACTCAATCCCCCTGCTTATAAAGGCTAGCACACCATATGCCTTCTTAACAGCCCTATTAACCTGGGTGGCAACTTTCAGGGATTTATGTACCTGGATGCCGAGATCTCTCTGTTCATCTACACTACCAAGAATCTTGCCATTAGCCCAGTACTCTGCATTCCTGTTACTCCTTCCAAAGTGAACCACCTCACACTTTTCCGCATTAAACTCCATTTGCCACCTCTCAGCCCAGCTCTGCAGCTTATCTATGTCCCTCTGTATCCTATAACATCCTTCAGCACTATCCACAACTCCACCGACCTTCGTGTCATCTGCAAATTTACTAACCCATCCTTCTACACCCTCATCCAGGTCATTTATAAAAATGACAAACAGCAGTGGCCCCAAAACAGATCCTTGCGGTACACCACTAGTAACTGAACTCCAGGATGAACATTTGCCATCAACCACCACCCTCTGTCTTCTTTCAGCTAGCCAATTACTGATCCAAACCGCTAAATCACCTACAATTCCATACTTCCTTATTTTCTGCAATAGCCTACCGTGGGGAACCTTATCAAACGCCTTACTGAAATCCATATACACCACATCAACAGCTTTACCCTCATCCACCTGTTTGGTCACCTTCTCAAAAAACTCAATAAGGTTTGTGCGGCATGACCTACCCTTCACAAAACCGTGTTGACTATCGCTAATCAACTTGTTCTTTTCAAGATGATTATAAACCCTATCTCTTATAACCTTTTCCAACATTTTACCCACAACCGAAGTAAGGCTCACAGGTCTATAATTACCAGGGTTGTCTCTACTCCCCTTCTTGAACAAGGGGACAACATTTGCTATCCTCCAGTCTTCCGGCACTATTCCTGTCGACAAAGACGACATAAAGATCAAGGACAAAGGTAACGACAAAGGTAACGGTAACGTTCTCCGGACCTGGATTCAAATTCCACAAAGGTAATGGTGAAATATGAATTCACTTAATCTGGAATTAAAAGTCTAATGATCACCATGAAACCATTGCTGATTGTCATAAAAACTACCTGGTTCACTAGTATCCTAAGGAAATTTGCCATTCTTACCTGGTATGGCCTACCTGTGACTCCAGGTCCACAGCAATGTGGTTGACTCTTAAATGCCCTGGCAAGCCACTCAATCCAAGGGCTGAGGCAATTAGGGATGGGCAATAAATGCTGGCCCAGCCAGCACTGCCCACATCCCATGTAAGAATAAAACAAAGCTCTGCCAGCCTCTGGCGTTGGAACTGATGGATGCCAGCAAGTGCCTATCTTGGAGAACAATACAAGGAACGTAACATGCTACTAACAGTGGGCAGTCATAACATGGCGTCTTTATCATGCGCAAAGGTCTCCACGACAACCACCACCCTAGCTGTATTGACCTCATTGCGTTAGCCTGCCCCTTGACTCCCTTGGCTATCAACCATCATAAATTCAATGATCCCGCCTCCACTGTTTTCTGGGGAAGAAAATTCCACAGACTAATGACCCTCTGAGAGATTTTTAAAAAGTCTCCTTATGCTTGTCTGAAGCCTCTAATTCTAAACCTGTACTCCTTAGTTCTAGCCTCTCCCACAAGTGGAAACATCCTCCTGGTGTCTACCCTTTTAAGTCCCCTTTGGATCGTAGATGGTTTAAACAAAATCATTTCTCATTCTTCTAAACTCCAATCTGCATAGATCCAACCTGTTCAACCTTACTTCATTAGAGAAGCCCTTCATCCCAGGAGTGAGTGGAGTGAATCCTCTCTGAACGCAATTATATCATTTTTCAGTAGCATTCAAATATTTAACAGTGAGAACAGCTCAATTTTTTACACAATTTTTTAACCAAGTACAGTGTAGAGAGTGCTGTATCATTGGAGGTACTACCTTTCAAATGATACATTAAACCAATGTTCCATCTGCCTGACCGAGTAGAAATAAAATATCCCATGGCACTATTCATTGAAGAGCACAGAGTTCTCGGAGCATCACCAAAAATAGATTAGCTGGTCATTCATCTCATCTGCTACTTTGTGAGATCTGTGCACGCAAATTTACAGCTGCATTTGTCTGCATAATGTCATCCATACTTCAAAAATAATTGTGAGTGTTTTGAAAGGGTTACATAGGATTCGATATAAATGCAAGTAATTTTTCTGTGCTGGTGCAAGCTTGTCTTTCATTTTCAAAATGATCAGAGTAAATAGTTACATCTATTTAGAATTTGTTTACCAGTCATATGGATTTGCCACTCACTTTTCTCTTTCTTTTTCTCAAATAATTTGTTGAAAAGTCCCTTGGCCAAGAAGCCTGGATATCTGAAATTTTTTAACCCAAAATTAAATAACCTCAATGCTGCAAAATCAGTCCTTGCAATAACGAACAAAAACAACAGGTTATGATGATTATAATATGTGCTGATAGCATTGTCTCAAGGCACTTGAATTAAATACATTACTTGTATAAAAAGATATCGTCTAGTTTTGAAGCTGAGGCTTCACTGATTTCAATCGGTCCACTTTATTTTTTCATACCATGAATAAAGAAACCAAAACAAACAAATTAAAAATTGAGTCAAACATTGCGATCGCAAGCAGAGTGGGTATTTAAAATGGCAGTCAGGCAGATTTCCCAATACATTCCTTTCTGGTGCCTTCTTACTCAGCAGAGGTATTTTTTTGAGAGGATAGCCCACCCAAGCTGAGAGGGCCTACTTCAGATTTAAAAGTGACCCAGTTGTATGTCCGGTAATTTTACCGATGTGAATTGGCATGGGTGTATGTTAACAAACTTGCTAATAAAAACTGGAGAGCTTCAGCAGTAGCCAGAAAAAGTTGGATAAGGTTTTCTGAAGATTCCCAGAGGGGCAAGGAAGCTTCTGTGCAACCTGCAAGAAGTCTATGGGCCTTCTCAATCCTGGTCTTTTGTCTGCCTCTCACCAACAGCAGCTCTTTTAAGACACCAGCATTAACCGTATGACAATGATTGTTGCCTTGGGGATGTCAGCCTCCTGACTTTCTGCTGTCAGAAACTGAACTGGATGAGCCACATTAATACTGTGGCTATCAGGACAGGTCAAAGGCTAGGAATCCTCTGGCGAGTAACTCACCTCCTGACCACCAACCCACTCCCCCCCCCACAAAGCCAGTCCACCATCTACAAGGCACAAGTCAGTAGTGTAATGGAATACTCTCCACTTGCCTGGATGTGTGCAGCTCCAATAACACTCAAGACACTCAACACCCACTTGATTGCTCCCCTTTCCACAATATTCAAACCCTCCACCACCGATGAACAGTGGCAGCCGTGTGTACCATCTACAAGAAGAATTGCAGTAACTCACCATGGTTCCTCAGACAGCAACTTCCAAACCCACTCCACTACCATCTAGAAGGGCAAGTGCAGCAGATACCTGGGAACCCCACCAGCTGGAGGTTCCCCTCGTAGTCACTCACCACCCTGAATATAGCACCGCTCTTTCACTGTCGCTGGGGCAAATTCCTGGAACTCCCTCCCTAACAGCATAGTGGGTGTACCTACACCTCATGGACTACAAGGGTTCAAGAAGGCAACTCACCACCACCCTCTGAAGGGCAACTAGGGATGGGCACATACCGTAAATGAATAAAAAAAGACTGCCAGCTCTTCCAACATTTACAGATTTTGCATGGGAGATACTGCTACTCGATTCAATTAGGGGAGATGGTGGTGCGGTGATAATGTCAATGGATTAGAAATCGTGAGACTCCAGGCTAATGCTCTGGGGTCAGAGTTTTAAATCTCACGATGGAAGCTCCCATCCAGGATAAAGCAGCCCACTTGATTGGCCGCCCCATCCACCACCTTAAATATTCACTCCCTCTACCACGAGATACAGTGGCCGCAGTGCGTGCACTTCAGCAACTCACCAAAGCTTCTTTGACAGCACCTTCCAAACCCACAACCTCTACCACCTGAAAGGACAAGGGCAGCAGATGCATGGGAACATACCACCGGCAATCTCCCTGCCAAATCACTCACCATCCTGATTTCTTCACTGTCGGCGGGTTAAAATTTTGGAACTGTCTTCCTCAGGAACACTGTGGCTGCAGCTACACCACATGGAAATTACCACCTTCTCAAGGGCAATTAGGGATGGGCAATAAACGCAGACCGAGCCAGGGACGCCCTTATCCCATTAATGAATAAAAATAAATGTATGGTGGTAGAGGGACAGGCCTGTGTGTCATCATTTCATTTCACTTTTACACATGATGGGGCGGGATTCTCCGACTTCCCACTGGGTCCCCCTTCCCCGCCGGCCAGCGGGGCGCAAACCCCGCACTTTTGGAGCGGCCCGACGCCAGAGTGGTTCACGCCACTCCTCGGCGCCGGGACCCCCCACCCCGCCGGGTAGGGGAGAATCCGGGCCAATGTTTCTGAAATATATGATTTAGACGGGAAACAGCAATGGGCCAAGACTGGAACCTGGAGGTGATTATACAGGCACAACAGGAATAAAATATTGGAGGATATGTGCAAACTTTAGTGGGATAGACAGGAATGGAATCCTGCGGTACTAAATCTCACTGGTAAGCACCGATGGAGGATTGACTGGTCAACCATAAATCAAAGAGTACAGTGAATGAAAGGGGTTAATGGATTTTACCAGAACTTTGGATGTAGGCTGAGTCACATCTCAGGCTGAAAGAAAGATACTCGGAGTTAAAGATTTAACTGCAAGAACAATTCCAGCACAGAAATCTTTCTCACTGGCATGCAGAGTCGGGAGATACAATGGTCTTTAATGGGGCTGCTCTCGTTGTGAAACTTCGGTATACTTTTGCCTGTTTTCCAGCACTGTCCTTAATTGCATTAACTTTTACAGTTATACAGTCAACCCTTATATCTTTCCCCATAAGAGAAAACCTAGCTCTCATCGTAGGGCGGCGCGGTGGCACAGTGGTTAGCACTGCTGCCTCACAGTGCCAGGAACCGGGGTTCAATTCCAGCCTCGGGTGACAGTCTGTGTGGAGTTTGCACTTTCTCCCCTGTCTTTCCCCCTGGATTTCCTCCGGCTGCCTTCCACAGTCCAAAGTGCAGGTTAGGTGGATTAGGCACGATCAACTTGCAGAGTTACGGGAATTGGGTGGGAAAATGGGCCTGAGTGCCCTTTTGGAGAGTGGGTGCAGACTCGATGGGCCGAACTGCCTCCTTCTGCACTGTCGGGATTCGCTAATTCTTCTTATGAAATGTTTTTTCTCTGCCTTAAAAACTATGGCCAAAGGTGAATATCTGGTTCTGATTGGTCAGTTGGATTCTGCTGGGGTGTTCTGATCGGCTGTGCAGCCTATCACTCAATCGCTGGAAGTAATGGGAGTAGTTGAACTTGTTAATCAAAGCAGGTCAATTTGGTCCCTGCCCAAATCAAGTCCTCCTAGTTTTCCATTCCCATCCAATTTCATTGGCAGTGATGACAGATCTGGCTTGTTCTTAAGGCAAACACCCTTTTCAATGCTAGAATTATTAGACGCCGCCTTGTCTCTCTGAGGGCCACGTCGATGCAAGGGTGATTAACTGTCTGAAAGAGCGGTGGAATCAGATTCAATAGTAGCTTCCATTGGAGATTTGGATTAAAATATTTGAAGGAGAAAATTGCAGACATATGGGGAAAGAACCGGGATTGAGAGTTCTTGGACTGAGCTAGCACAGATTCGATGGGCCGCATGACCTTATTTTGAGGAGGTGGTGTCATAGTGGTATTGTCACTGGACTAGAAATCCAAAGGTTCAGGTTAATGCTATTGGGACCCGGGTTCGAATCCCACCACGGCAGATGGTGGAAATGGAAGTCAATTTAAAAAATCATGGAATGAAAAGTCTAATGATGACCATGAAACCATGATCAATTGTCGTAAAAACCCACCTGGTTCATGAATGCCCTTTTGGGAAGTAAACCTTTTGGGAAGTAAACCTACTCTTACCTGCTCCAATCTACATGTGACTCCAGACCCACAAAAATGTGTGCTTAACTCGTAAATCCAGTCAGCTCAAGGGCAATTAGGGCTGCACAGTAAATGCTGGCCCAACAATCGACACTCCCGTCCCAAGAATTAATTATGATTCTATAACAGCGGCCAATCACGAAGGCCCAAGTGGATCACGATGCCATGACAGACAGCTAGACAACCAATGAAAATCAAGGGGTACATTAAACCATGGTCTTAACAGGGTGTGGAATTTCACATCTGGGACTAAGTCCCATTGTTGAGATGGAAATAGGGAGTGTTTCCCGCTACAAAGATCAATGAGAAACAACACCATGGCCGGGATTCTCCCCTACCCGGCGGGGTGGGGTGTCCCGGTGTGTTGGAGTGGCGTGAACCACTCCGGCGTCGGGCCGCCCAAAAGGTGCGGAAGTCCGCACCTTTAGGGGCCAAGCCCTCACATTGAGGGGCTAGGCCCGCGCCGGAGTGGTTGGCGCTCCGCCGGCTAGCGTGAACAGCCTTTGGCGCCCCACCAGCCGGGGCCAAAAGGACTTCGCCGGCCGGCATAAGTCCGCGCATGCGCTGGAGCATCAGTGGCTGCTGACGTCATCCCGGTGCATGCACAGGGGAGGGGGTCTCTTCCGCCTCCGCCATAGTGAAGACCATGGCGAAGGTGGAAGAAAAAGCGTGCCCCAACGGCACAGGCCCGCCTGCCGATTGGTGGGCCCCGATCGCGGGCCAGGCCACTGTGGGGGCACCCCGCGGGGTCAGATCGGCCCGCGCCCCCTCCCCAGGACCCCGGCGCCCGCCCGCGCCGCCAATCCCGCCGGTCAGGTAGGTGTTTTGATTCCCGCCGGTGGGAGAGGCTTGTCAGCGGCGGGACTTCAGCCCATCGCGGGCCGGAGAATCGCCGCGGGGGGCCCGCTGACCTGCACGGCGCGATTCCTGCCCCCGCCGAATCTCGGGTGGCGGAGAATTCGGGACACGCCGGGGGGGATTGACGCCGACCCCCGGCAATTCTCCAACTCGTATCTCCCTACTTCGACCTTGTTAATATGCATCCGGGGGTTTAACGCCATATACTGTGGCGAGGAGGACTTGATTGTGATTTCCAGCCTTCATATATGGGTGCTATATTTAGAAGCTTCCAACATCACTGACCCAATATTGAAGACGGAAGATGGAACTCCTGAAAAAGAACATGGATCTTCGGGAATACTCCAAGGCTGGAAGATGGACTCCTTGATGACACTGAAACTGGGAGACCCGCCTGATAGATGCTTCCCACATGCACTACTGTGTTGGTCTAGGATTGCTGGCACACTGCACTCCAGACTCAGGAGGCAGCACCAGGCATTGTTCAGGTGAGTCATGGCTTCTGCACATTAAGTTTTTCCAGAAGTGTTCTGGATTGGCATGTTTTCCCACTGACGTCGTGGAGGAACAGGCGTGCGGGACAAAGGGGGGAGGTGCAGGGATTCTGGTCAGGCCTTCATTGCATCCCATCAGCAGGATGCAAATGAGCTTCACAGCGGTCTCCATCAAGTATCCAGATCCACCATTTCCTGCGGAAAATTCACACCAACCTAAAACTACTTTTTGGGCCTTCCACTGAATTCTACCGCTCTACCATGTCTGTCATAAAGCGTCGAGACCATAAGACATAGGAGCAGAATTAGGCCACTCAGCCCATCAAATCTGCTCTGCCATTCAATCATGGCTGACATTTTCATCATCCCCATTCTCCTGCCTTCTCCCCATAACCCCTGATTAATCAAGAACTTATGTATCTCTGTCTTAAAGACACTCAGTCATTTGGCCTCTACAGCCTTCGGTGGCAAAGATTACCACAAATTCATCACGGGCTGGCTGAAGAAATTCCTCCTCATCTCTGTTTTAAAGGATCATACCTTCAGTCTTAGGCTGCGCCCTCTCATTCTAGTTTTTCTCACAAGTGGAATTCTCTCCATGTTCACTCTATCCAGGCCTCGTATATCTTGTAAGCTTCAATAAGATCCCCCCACATTCTTCTAAACTCCAGCGAGTACAGACCCAGAGTCCTCAACGCTCCTCATATGACAAGCTCTTCATTCCAGGGATCATTCTTGTGAACCACCTCTAGACCCTTTCCAAGGCCAGCACATCTTTCCTTAGATACGGAGCCCAAAACTGCTCACAATACTCCAAATAGGGTCTGACCTCTTATTGTTTTTTCAGTTGTCCTCTGCTCACTTTCAAAGGATTCCCAATCCTCTGGCTTCCCACTAATCTTCGCCACTTTGTATGCTTTTTCTTTTTATTTTATGCTGTCCTTGACTTCCTTCATCATCCATGGATGCCACATCCTCCCCTGAGCAGGTTTCCTCCTCCTTGGGATGAATTTCTGTTGTGCCTCCCGAATAACTCCCAAAAACCCCAGCCATTGCTGTTCCACTGTCTTCCCTGCTAGGCTCCCCTTCCAATCAACTCCTCCAGCTCCTCCCTCATGTCTTTGTAGTTACCCTTATTTAATTGTAATACCGTTACATCTGATTCCAGCTTCTCCTTTTCAAACTGCAGGGTAAATTCTATCATATTGTGGTCACTGCTCCCTAAGGGTTCCTTCACCTTAAGTTCCCTGATAAAGTCTGCCCCATGATACATCACAAAATCCAGAATTGCCTGATCCCTAGTAGGCTCTGTCACAAACTGCTCTGAAAAACCATCTCTTAGACGTTCCACAAATTCCTTTTCTTGGGATCCACTACCAACCTGATTTTCCCAGTCCACCAGCATATTGAAGTCTCCCATGATTATTGTAATATTGCCTTTTTTACATGCCTTTTCTATCTGCTGATTTATTTCCTGCCCCACATCCTGACTACTGCTACGGGCCTGTACATAACTCCCATCAGGGTCTTTTTACCTTTGCGGTTCCCCAACTCTACCCATACAGATTCTATGCCTTCTGATCCTATATCGCATCTCGCAATCGATTTAACTTCATTCCTGCCCCGTCCCCTTTACCATCTGCCTGTCCTTTCGATAGGACACATATCCTTTGATATTTAGATCCCCTTGCAGCCACAACATCGCACCAGCCAATTTCAACCTGCGCAACAAGCTCATTTACATTGTTCCGTATACTGCGTGCATTTGGGTGCAACACCCACAGTCCTGCACTGACTTCTCATATTTGTCACCTTTTTTGCTCTGCCGGAGGTTAGATTCCTGCCACCTTCTTTACTCTCTGTTCTATTACGTGGTCTGGAAACTTTACTAACTTCTCCTGAGGCCTCGGCCCCTTTAACTAGTTAAAGTCCTCATCATTAACCTGCACTTCTATCTCTCCTTTAACTTTGATTTTCTAATTCTCCATACAACTGAACCCTCCCCACCACTATTTAGTTTAAAGCCCTATCTACAACCCTAGTTATGTTATTTGCCAGGACTCTGGTCCCAGCATGATTCAGATGAAGACCGTCCCATGGGAACAGGTGCCCTCTTCCCCAGCACTGGTACCAATGTCCCATGAATTCAAATCCATTCCTCACACACCAATCTTTGAGCCACACATGTACCTCCTTAATCTTATTGACCCTGTGCCAGTTAGCTCATGGTTCAGGTAGTACTCCAGAGATTATTACCTTTTTGATTCTGTATTTTAATTTAGCAGAACCTCTGTTCATGTTCTACTTATGCCATTGGCGCCGATGTGGACCACAATAACTAGATATTTACCCTCCCATTCCAAGTTCCTCTGTAGTCCAGATGCCTGAGTCCGAGCACCAGGCAGGCAACACAACCTTCGGGATTCTCAATCCTGGTCACAGAGAACCGTGTCAGTGCCCCTAACTATAAGACCCAACTACATTTCTTTTCTCTCCCCCCACTTGAACGGCTCCCTGTACCACTCAGTTTGCTCATCCTCCCTGCATCCTGCCCCATTGCCGTCCACACAGGGTGCAAGAATCTCGATCGTGTTGCCTTTGAACCCACAGGCGGGAGCGTGGGAGCATTCCGCCGCAGGGTTGCCAACTCTTGTTGTACATATTCCAGAAGAAGTCTCACACATGACCCCCATCTTGAATTCTCCCCCAGACTCCTGCCATTGATCCTCCAACATGCATAACATCACGACACCCAGCCTTTCCAAGGCTTTTCAAAGTATCCCAGTTTTGACTTTTGGAAATCTGGTCACCCTACAAACTGCAGGCTATTCAGTCCAACCGCTCCACATGTATTACTCAGCTCTCCCACCTGCTTTCATCTAACCCCTACATATCCTTCTATTTGTTCCTTCCTCATGTGTTTTACTAGTTTCCACACATGCATCTCTACTAGTCACCTCAACACCTCTAGGCTTTCTGAGACAGACTCGCATTCACTTCTCATGCTCTTGATCCTACCCTCTGTCCTCCCTTGGATCCCTCTTGCACTCTTCCATGCTCCTGATCCCATCCCACTCCACACCCTCCCCACCCTGCTCACACCCCACTCACTTTTGCCAGTCCCCAGCCACCGGGCAAGCTGCCATTCACCTGCCCACCACCTTGGCACGGCAGAGTTCAACAAAGAAAATCGCTGACCTCAGAGACACCTGCACAAAGCCAACTGGTGCACACCACCTTTAAAACAAACATGAATCAGACACCACAAGATTCCCGTGTGCTGCTGACTTAATCTTAAAGGTTGGACATAATTACAAATGTTTCAATATAACCAGTATTCAATGTATGTCAAGTAGGAACCCACCATGAAACAGCATGAGGCCTGACATGCTGCAGGCTTAATCTCTGCATCTTAATTTGCTGTTGGGAAACCAAGGTTTTTGCTCCTGTTAAGTCAGCCGGCCCTCCACATTGCCCCTTATGAGCCCCATAAAATACTGCCCTCTATGTGTAAGCTGCCATGGGAGACAGATTTAAATAGCTGCTGCAATAGCACTGGCAACAGATCCATCACATTAACTGTGACTGCAAATAAACAGAACTCTCAAGCCAACCCTAATGGCATCCAGAAATACATTCACCACATCGCCAGCCATTATAAACATTCCGCAAATGCTGAGGAAAGCCAGAGGAAGAATTTCAAATGTAGTGCCTGCATGTAGCCCTGTAGCACTTCCTGCCATGAGAGGGAACCTTGGAAGGGAAAGGGGTATTTAGTCACCAATGGAGCGAACAAACACTTGTTGATTCTACTCACTTAAACTCATCTAAGCACAGATTGATTCAGCTGCAAGTGAAATTGTCCCCAAATATCAGTGCATCCAGTCAGAAAACCTTTAACTGCTTCTGTGCCTTGACTCTACTCTCATTTACAATGCTGCTTTTGTAAAACATCTCCAATCCTTCAGACAGTACGGGTGCGCATCTTTGGATAGTAATTGTTAATCGCAAACATGACCCTTGATTTTCATGCGGGATGGAGCCAGAAGAGTGTGAAGGAGCCCAGTAACAGGTAATAAGACCATCATGGCTGGGGCCATGAAAGCTCTGCTAATCTGACGGGTCGGGCCTCATTCCGTTAAATCCAACAATCCAGCAGCAGGAGGAAACAGCCAGCTGTGCTGTTTTAACAGCCTGCAGCAGTCAATATGGGCGGAAGGCTCTGGTTACTGCTCGGACGGTGAGACATGGGAAGGGAGAGTCAGCGAGGAATCTGCGACCACCATCAGGAGAAGGATTCATCAAAGATCAAGAGGGACAGTAGTGCAGCATAAGGGAGGCCCAAGGTCCTTGTGAGGCCTAGAGAACTAACCAGTCCTCCCCAGCCCAGGCCTCAAGTAGAAGAGCAGGTTAATACACAGCAGGAAGACATTGGGATTGAAGGGAGTAAGTGGAGTGGATTTTAACAGCAGTCACCACCCCACCACATCCAAGTCTGCTACATAAGCGCAGTTAATATCAGGGCCTATAAGTAATATCATCGCGTGGTTGCATTAGATGTTTTCTCTGAGTCATTGACAGTAGTCACTTCCTTAAGAGCCTTAGTTTTGAGAGATGGCTCACAGCCCTATCTCAACTTGTAAAATACATTACTCAGGTATGCAACAATAGCATTCCCGGTGGTCTGGACCAGATACACACATCTTTCTCAATTAATCTCTCTAAAAGCAAAATAAAGCAGCTTGATAAATCAAATCTAATTAGGTAAATATCCAGAATAATGACAATCAGGATCATTCAATTCCATCAATGCAATTTGTGTTCAAATAATGTAAAAGTAATGAACAGTGTACAGTACCCCAAGTCAATGGGTCATCTTACAATCATTAAATAATACAGCACAGCAGGAGGCCTATCAAGTCTGTGCTGGCTATTTCAAAGAACAATCCAATTGGTCCCACTGCCATGTTCATTCCCAATATCCATGCAATGTTTTATTTTTGAAGTGTTTATCCAAACCAAATCCTGTTTGAAGGCCACCATTGAGTCTGTATCCACTGCCTGCTTTCCAAATTCTACGCAATCTTTGCCTGAAGAGGTTTTCCCTCATATCGCCTCTGGTTCTTTTGCCAATAACCTAAATCTTTGCTCTCTCATCATTAGCGACCCGTCAGCCATAGGAAACAGTTTCTCTTTATTTAAACACCTCTATTAAATCTCCTCTTCCCCTTCTCTGCTACAAATAACCCCAGCTTCTCTAATCTGTCCCCCTAACTGTAATCTCTCATCACTGAAACCACACTCGCAAATCTCTTCTGTACCCTTCTCATAAATCCTGAAGTGTGACTCCCAGGATTGGACATAATACCCCAGTTAAGAGTGAATTAGTGTTGCATCTTGCTTATTTAAAGTTTATTTTCTAATTGTCCTGTCCGATATTCTATCCTCCTGGTTGCCAGGTGCTTCCTCTGGTTCTTGCAAATCTCCATAGGCATGATTTAACCACCGTGCTGTGTCCGGCGCAGGACTGGGCGTGCTGGTTAATTAGCGAAAAAGACCAAAATCGAGATACGGACTGGGCGTGAATCAGTTTGCTATCTGACCGTCCCACTCCCGATGGCGAGTTCTGGATCACACCCAAGTATGGCAAGCATATCAGTGACCCTCGTTTGCATTAATTTCCATCTCATTCGCAAAATTGAAGTCGAATGCAACGGCCTCCCGGGAATTAATCGGCTCCCAAGCGAGAAATCACGCGGGCGGCATTTAGTACTTCTTTTTAAAAACGAGAAACTGGAGTAATGGCTGCTGAGGAGAAGTGAGAAGGTGAGTAGCCATTTCCATTTTCCAGCATGCAGCTCAAAGGCTTTGCAGCTGCTGCCCCAGTTCCTCGGGAGGGAGGGGGAGGGGAACGGACCCTCAAGGGGGATTGGGCTTGGTTGGGGGCTGAAGCGTTCCAGGTTGGGATCATCCCTGGGCCGGCGTGGGGGGCAGGGGTGGGGGGGGGGGGGGGGGGGGAGGCCTTTTCATCTGTGAGACCTTGAAGCCATTTTTACATACTGTGGATACCCATGAAAGAGCCAACTACAACTATTGGCTGCCTGTCCTACCAAACACATCTAGGACACAGAGTCCTGGGGCAGGATTATCCGACACCCAGCCAGGTCGGAGAATCGCCGTGGGCCGGCGTCAAACCCGCCCCCGCCGTATCCCAAAGTCTCCGCCACCAGAGATTGGGCGGGGGCAGGAATCCCGCCGCGCCTGTCGGCAGCCCCCCCCCCCCCCCCCCCCCGGTGATTCTCCGGCCCGCGATGGGCCGAAGTCCCGCCTCTGTCAAGCCTCTCCCGCCGGCGTGGATCAAACTGCCTACCTTACCGGCGGGAGCAGGCGGCGTGGGAGGGCTCCGAAGTCCTGGGGGGGGCGCGGGACGGGCTGGCCCCGGGGGGTGTCCCCACGGTGGCCTGGCCCGCAATCGGGGCCCACCGATCGGCCATGTGCCATGGGGGCACTCTTTTCATTCCGCTTTCGCCATAGTCTTCACCATGGTGGCGGCGGAAGTGACCCCCTGCCCTGCGCATGCGCGGGGATGACGTCAGCAGCCGCTGACGCTCCGGCCCATGCGTGGACATCCGCCGGCCGACGAAGACCCTTCGGTCCCCGGCGCCAAAGGCCTTCCACGCCAGCCGGCAGAGCGCCAACCACTCCGGCGCAGGCCTAGTCCCTCAATGTTAGGACTTGGCCCCTAAAGGTGCGGCCCAATGCCGGAGTGGTTCACGCCACTCCAACACGCCGGGAACCCCACCCCCCCCCCCCCCCCCCCCCCGGCCGGGTAGGGGAGAATTCCGGCCCTGCTCTTTCTTCCATGCTCAAGGTCACTTAAACTCCCTTTGACTGTGAGCAGCCTCTAGCTTCACTGCTGAAGGCGATTTCTAATGCGGAATTCGCCTTGTTAGTTATGAGAGCACTTCACAGCTTCAGGTTGTGTTTGTTGCCTGCTCCAGTTGGTGGCTGCAAATGCTTGGTGGCTGCTGTTGCTGTTTCCTTCCTTTTCTGTAGCTGGAAAGAAGGTAATTTTTTTTCTAGGATGCCTGGTTCCTGGAACACAGGTTCAAGGGTTCGTATGAATCCAGAAGGGAATCCAGTTTGAAGCAAGAAGACTCTGTGACACCTGGGCCGGGATTCTCCCCTACCCCGCGGGGCGGGGGACCCGGCGGGACGGAGTGGTGTGAACCACTTTTCTCCGCACCTTTAGGGGCTAGGCCCGCGCCAGAGTGGCTCCCGCTCCGCTGGCCAGCGTGAACTGATTTTGGCGCCATGCCAGCTGGGGCCGAAAGGCGTTTGCCGACCGGCAGAAGTCCACGCATGCGCCGGTGCGTCAGCGGCTGCTGACGTCATACCGGCACATGCACAGGGAAGAAAAAAAAGAGTGCCCCCACGGCACAGGCCCGCCCGCCAATCGGTGGGCCCCGATCGCGGGCCAGGCCATCATGGGGGCATCCCCCAGGGCCAGATCGACCCGCGCCCCCCCCAAGACCCCGGCGCCCACACGCGCCGCCAATCCCGCCGGCACCAGACGTGCTTTGATTCCCGCCGGCGGGAACGGCCTGTCAGCGGCGGGACTTTGGCCCATCACGGGCCGGAGAATCGCCGCGGGGGGCCCGCCAACCAGCGCGGCGCGATTCCCGCCACTGCCGATTCCCGGGTGAAGGAGAATTCAGGCCACAAAGGGGGCGGGATTGACACCGGCCCCGGGTGATTCTCCGACCCCCCGGGGTGTCGGAGAATTCCGCCCCTGGTGTGTGACATTCATCCAAATGGGCCAGCCGATGATACCATCAAAGAAATGCTTTCGCAGATTGCTGATGCTCTTCATGCTGGTGTGGTGAGTGCTGCATGTAACTGGCACATCACCACGGGTTAAATACACTGGAAGTCAAGGATATTCTCAGGCTTATCCTCCATTTCTGTCGAGGAGCCTGCGGGGGGTGATACCATGGGCTGAATTCTCCGCCGTTGGGATTCTCCATTTTGCCGGCAGCCCATTGACCAGCCGGCGAAATAAAGAATCCCGGCGGCGTGCTGCACCAGAAATCTGGCATGGCGGGATGGAGAAACCCACCCCATGGGCGCGATTCTCCGCAAATGCCGTGGGACAGGCCGTGACCCACAGCAGCCTTCACGCCCACTTCCGGGGCCGATTCTTCCCCCCCCGGGCGGGGCTAGGAGCGCGGCCCCGTGCATCATGGCGGCGTGGCCTTGATGACGGTCGTCAAGGCCGCACATCAAGCGTCACGCCGGCTGACGCGGCCGATGACGCGGCCACGCATGCGCAGGTTGGATAACGCCAATCCGCGCATGCGCAGTTGGCGTCTTTTCCCTCAGCCGCCCCGCAAGACATGGCGGCTTGATCTTGCGGGGCGGCGGAGGGAAAATAGTGCGTCCGTTACGGACGCACGGGCCGCAATCGGTGCCCACCGATCGCGGGCCTATGCCCCCCTTGGCACGGCCATGGTACTGCCGTGCCAATCGGGCCCCCAGATGCCCCAAACGAGCATCTGGCACCCGTTTCACGACGGCAGTGAGCAGGTGTGTTTGCTGCCTTGTTGAAACGGGCGTGAAGGCACGGCCGCTCGGCCCATTGGCCTCGGAGAATCGCCGCTCGCCGTAAAAAACGGCAAGCAGCGATTCGTGGCGTGGGTCGGGCGTGGGGGGGGGGGAGAATAGCAGGAGGGCGTGAAAAAAATGGGGAGGCCCTCCCGCTATTCTCCCACCCGGCGTGGGGGGGCGGAGAATCGCGCCCCATGTGTTTGTTTTTTTGTGTGAAAACAAGATGATATAGCTTTGTATTGGTACCAATGTGGAACGGTGATGTTTCCTTGTTTTTTTATGGTTACTGTGGAATATTACATTGTTGATTTTCAAATCTTTTTTACTGTTGACCATTTAATAAACAAAAAATTCTCAAGTGGATTCCCGGGGGCAAACTGCCCATGTCACAGACGATGATTATTGCATCGCATTTCAATCAAACTTTGAAGCTTGGACACTTTGCCTGAACTCCAGAAGCATCAGCACCATAGAGGAAGCAGCCAACAGTCAAATACACAAGAGCTGGACTTCAGCACTGGGTATATCCTCGCAATCACAGAGTGAGGGTGTGGATCAGGAAAGGGCAACTGAGCACGGTCTCCCCAATGTTCCCAGCAGGGGTCTGGGGTCCAGGGGTGGCTGGGGGTGAGTGTGCAGAATGAGGTTATCCAGCACAATTGGCTTGATGGATGGCACTCAGAGAGAAGGCGGAACTTGTAAAGGTAGAGGAGGCGTGGGGGATTTGAGGGTCCCGGGGTGGAAACCATAACTGATTGACAGTCTCTCTCCAAAATATGGCTGGTTTTGTCGATGCCGCAGAGGCTGCCTTCGTGGTGCTGGTGGCAGCCCAGGCGGCCAGACACCAGGGAAGGCAGCAGCGTTGATGCAGACTGGAGGTGGCACCCCATGTGCAGGGGGTCGCTGCACACCCTGAAGACCCGACTGCCCATCAGGCCGAGGAGGAACACATTGTGACGGCCCAAGGTGTGCAGGCGGTGTTGGTCTTTCGAAGAGATGACGGACAGCATGTGCTGCAGGAGAGCCCGTCTGAACAAAGAGAAAGTGCAGCACTTGTGCCACGTCCTTGTGGACTTGGCACCCTGAGGAGGAGGAGGACACCCGCTCCCGGTGGCCGGGAAGCTCACCGCAGCCCTGAACCTCGATGCAACTGGTTCAATTCCAGCCTCTGGTCACTGTCTGTGTGGAGTTTTTACTTTCTCCCCGTGTCTGCGTGGGTTTCCTCCAGGTGCTCCGGTTTCCTCCCACAGTCCAAAGATGTGCAGGTTGGGAGCATGGCCATAGTAAATTGCCCTTAGTGACCAAAAAGATTAGGTAAGGTTACTGGGTTAAGGAAATAGGGTGGTGGCATGGGCTTAAGCTTAAAAAGGCTGCGCTTTCCAAGGGCCGGTGTAGACTCGATCGGCCAATTGGCCTCCTTCTGCACTGTAGGGATTCTCTGATCAGGCAAGAATGAATGTGAAATGTGGAAATTATCTTTCATTAACTACAGCACCCTCATTTATAGACATGGATGGTCTGAAAGCTGTGTATCTGCTCGTCCTGCAGTCCTGTGAAATTAATTCTAGAGATGCAGGTTTAGTTTAGTAGTCACTGTGAAGTACTTCAAAACAGGCTTCTGCAGTAGTCACACAATCTGAAATCCCTCAATGTGGCAAGGAGAATAGCAATTACTGACTGAACTGTTCTCTATAACTAAAATGTTTCAGTCTTATAAAAATCTCATGAAAAAACCTTGGGGATGGTCCTTCCATTTAGATTCACCGATTTAAAAAGGCACCTCCGGAATTAACAGGTGGCAATTTATGTTATAGAGGTGCTACTGTCATTGCATAAAGAGACCACGGTTCCATGATTTTAGCGAGGGCACAAGCTTTACTTATATCACCTCTTTGCAACACAAAAGAGCAGAGGCTTTGTTAAGTAACCGCCCTAGAATTTCAATCCATTGACGAAATGAGTGAGTGTTTTAAAACAATTATAGGCGAGATGAATAGAATCAAAAAGTTCAAAGCAACTTGCACAAACAATTCATCACTTTAGAAATATATTGTACAGCATCTTCAGGGTCGAATTGTGGTGTAATTCTGTAACAGCCAGCGATGGATATGTAATTGCACATTATAACTATATCGCTACATCAAGCCATCCAATATTTAGATGGCACAGAACAATTATTTCAATTTCAAATCAATAAAGCAAACCAGAGAAAAAAGAAGGCACACAATTGTAATCAAGGAAAACAAAGTCCATTCAAAACATTTTTGCTGGCTGCTGAAATTTGCAGTGAAAAATGTATGCCTCACAACACCACAACAGCGCAACATAACATTTTCCACACTATAACTTAATGATAATTGTGACAGTAGTTAATTAATATCTACAGACAGCTGAAAAGTTGAAAGGTTTCTGCCTAGTTAATCCTTAGGACTGTTTGTAGCCCCGTAAGATAATTGTAGAGAAAGAAAAGCAAGTTTTTAAAAAAGTAACCTTACATAATAAACGTGATCCCCATTTTAGATCAGATATCCGGAATAGATCAATGGAAGCCCTGAATTAAACTGTTTTTCCAACAGGGTTTTTTTCAGCCAGCCTTAGGGAACCAATAATGAAAGGAGACGTTGTTCCATTCTCCATTTTCAAATTAAAGTAGCAGCTTCAGCCTTCTGCAAAGTGATCCTATGGTAATTAGCCTCGACACTGATCCTCTCAGGGGGATGTGGAGGAACGTAACATGGGGTCAAAGGTCAGGCTTTCAGTGGGATCAAGTGGAAGAAGCAAGCAGTGATAACTCTGGGAATGCTCCCAGCAGAAATTTAAATTAAAAGTTTAGGATAATGTGCACCGTTAAACATATTAACTAGACGTCTTTTAAAAGCAGGCATGAACTATTAGCACATTCTTCCAATTTCTGACCGTTGAGTCCCAGATGGTCACGCATATGGATGCTGTATTTTCAAATGCAACTATTTTGACTACCATTGACCATCATAGTTCATAATGTCTGGGTGTGACACCTGGTGACCCACCTTAACAAGTGAAGGAGTGTGCAGCAATCTCCAGAGATTGACATCTACAAGAAGGCTAATAGGGAGAAGAGCATGGATATTCACTGACATACTACAAAATCAAGAACGCACTGCTAAATGATGGGGAGAGGGCTGGATGCAGACAGTAAGAAACTGGAAACTGTGGTGAGGCAGATAACGATGTCCAATAATGGTCTCATTTATAATGTGCAGCCCCATTTAGTATAAACTGCGTGGCCTCAGTGCCTCCTGATAGAAAGGTCACATTCTCTGTCAGCCAAATAAAAAGGTTCAAACAGTGTCTGGCAGCGAAAGCATGGAGGTTGCACAATGCTCAGGGTTTGTGCTTCATAAACATCCCTGAAGGGTTGGGTAGCAGAGCTGGGCTCTTCCTGTGCACATAGATGGCTGCATTTGGGTCAAAACTGAGGGATCCAGACACGAGTATCTTTGAAAGGTACCCTAAAGGACTATTCAGCATGAACTCCATCATTTGAAATCATTCTGTACCACTGGGAGTTTGAAATGTCCAATTCAGGTAAAATTTGGAAGCAAGTTTGAAACTATCACAAGAGCATGAGTACTGCAACAGCCAGAATCTTTCACTTGCCTCAAAGAACACTTCACCATAAACGTATTAGGATTGCTTTCGAAGATGTAGTTTCACATTTCGGGCCATAAAAGTTAATTAAACCTGTTAGCAGGAGTGGGGATCGTAATGCAAAATTACCCCGACCGCAGTGAGGCAGACAGGACGCAATCTTCATGCTCTTTGCCAGCATTGTGGCAATGCAACCCAGGGCTAAAAGCATTGCTGAGTGGCTGCACATTCAGCGGGAGGACCCAGGCATACGCTTGACTAGCACGAGTTACAGTTAGCCTGCATTTCTTAAAGGCGACTTGCACCTCTTAAAGGGAGGTGCATTCTGACTGCAGTAGCTGGTTGAATTATTGAAAATATTTCAGAGAAGAAAGAAGACCATCAATGGAGCAACTGGCTAGGGAGGGAGAGCTTTCAGGTTCTTCAGTGTGACAATAGAGGCCCATGTTCCCACAGGAGACTAAATGACTCTGCAGGAATTCACTGTGAGGCTAATGGGGGCATGAAGGGCCCTAACATACGAACATGTAATCATATGCACTAGGAGCACAAGTAGACCCCTCAGCTCTTCAAGCCTGTTCCGCCATTCAATAAGATCATGGCTTGATCTGATTGCAACCATTGTAACCTCCACTCCACATTTCTGCCGACCCCCATGTGGTGATCTCTACCACTGTACATATGTGTGTGCTTGCATTAGGGGATGTATGACAGTACCTGTATTACAGGTTTGCTGGTAAGCCCCTGCCAGCTAGCTCCACCCCCAGGGAGCCGGATGAATATGCATGCATTTCCCTGAGATACCATTCTACAGCTGCAGCCAGAGGACTCGCATCTCACTGTAATAAAACCTCTCTTGAACCTCATCGAGTCTTTCGTGTGCAATTGTTAGCGCCACACCCCAATAACCTTTCACCCCCTTGTTAATCAGGAAACTATCTGGCTCTGCCTTAACATATTCAAAGACCCTGTGGTGATATACATCACTGTAGATACACAAGGGGTTAATGTAAATACACTAGAACTAAATAAACACTAGAGGGAGCACCAGAGATGTCATGACACACAGACATTCAACCAATAGGCCAGTAAGATAGGACACGACCAATGGGCAGTCAAGACACACCCAGAGGTGACACTACCACAAGGGGGCTACCCATATAAAAGGACAGGGCACACATGCTCTTTCTCTTTCCATCGGCGACACTCAGAGAGAAGGACAGGGGCAGATCAGGAAGCATCACACCCACCGCATGGATTAGAGCAGACTGGTTAGTTAGATCGAGTTACTGTAGTTAGATTAGCAGGAGAGTCGAACCCAAGTAGGAGAATTGTTAACTGTTCAATAAATGTGTTAAACCTATCTCCAAGTCTGAACCTTCCTTTGTCAGAGTATACATCAAGGAAGCAGCTTACGCTACGTGAAGAAGCATAACACAACAGACCCTGTGCGGGATTCTCTGTTGGCTGACGCCGAAACCGCGAAACGCAATTAGGCGGAGAATAAGTTCCGAAGCCATAATCGCGGTGGACGCCGATTTGACGCCAAATTGCAATTCTCTGTTACCTCAACAGCAGCGTCAATGCAGTCCGGAACGCACGTACAGCATGTCAATAGCGGACCCGACCTGGTATTCTCCGGGGCCTCCGCGATTCTCCGCCTCTGATGGGCAGAGTTCCCGACGGCGCGGTTCACTTGTGCCTTTAAAAATCATGAAAGCGGCATTGTGGCTGCAGAGGGAGAGAGGGAGGGTACAGAAAGTGTCCAACATCGCCATAGTTTGCTGACAGTTGTGCTGCTGGCCAGGGGCCTTCTGGCAGGACCGAAGGGAGTAGCGGGGGGTGGCCAGGAGATGGGCTGTGGAGTCGAGGCGGATGGGCACAGAATACCATTGCCACAGCCAGCAAGGCAGCAATGCAGCTGCACACGCCGCTAACAGCCCACTGTGAACTTAGGGCATGGGTCGTATAGGTGTCCCCCCAGGCTACCCCCATAGGTGCCCTTTGGCCCCAGCCAACCCATCAACTGTATGGGTGCGCTCCAACATAACCAGTGCCATCTTGTTGACTGCAATGTGTATATTTTTAAAAATTCATTTATGGATGTATGGGATGTTGGCGTTGCTGGTTTGGCGAACATTTATTGCCCATCCCTAGTTGCCCTTCAGAAGGTGGTGAGTTGCCTTCTTGAACCTCTGCAGTCCTTGGGGTGTAGGTACACCCACTGTGCTGTTAGGGAGGGAGTTCCAGGATGTTTCCCCAGCGACAGTGAAGAAGCAGCGATATATTTCCAAATCAGGGTGGTGAGTGGCTGGGAGGGGAAGTTCCAGGTGGTGGGGTTACAAGGTATCTGTTACACTTGTCCTTCTAGATGGTAGTGGTCGTGGGTTTGGAAGGTGTTGTCTAAGGAACCTTGGTGAGTTGCTGCAGTGCATTTTGTAGATGGTGCACACGGCTGCTACTGTTTTTCGGTGGTGGAGGGATTGAATGTTTGTGTACGAGGGAGCAATCAAGAGGGCTGCTTTGTCCTGGGTGGTGTTGAGCTTCTTGGGTGTTTAATGGAGATGCACTCATCTAGACAAATGGAGAATATTCCATTACACTGCTGCGTTGTGCCTTGTAGATGGTGGACAAGCTTTGGGGGGTCAGGAGGTGAGTACATACCGTAGGATTTCTAGCCTTTAACCCGCCCTGGTAGCCACAGTATTAATGTGGCTAGTCCAGTTCAGTTTCTGATCAATGGTAACACCCAGGATGTTGATTGTGGGGGATTCAGCGATGGCAATGCCATTGAACGTCAAGGGGCGGTGGTTAGATATGCTCTTGTAGGCGATAGTCATTACCTGCCATTTGTTTGGTACGAATGCAACTTATGTCAGTAACCTACTTGTCAGCCCAAGCCTGGATATTGTCCACATCTTGCTGCATTTACACATGGACTGCGTCATTATCTGAGGAGTCGCAAATGGTGCTGAACATTGTGCAGTCATACACAAACATCCCCACTTCTGACATTATGAAGGAAGGGAGATCATTGATGAAGCAGCTGAAGATGGTTGGGCCTAGGACACTACCCTGAGAAACTCCTGCATTGATGCCCTGGAGTTGAGATGATTGACCTCCAACCACCACAGCCATCTTCCTTTGTGCCAGGTATGACTCCAACCAGCGGAGTTTCCCCCCTGATTCCCATTGACTCTAGTTTAGCTAGGGCTCCTTGATGCCAGACTCGGTCAAATGCTGCTTCGATGTCAGGGCAGTCACTCTCACCTCACCTTTGGCATTCAGCTCTTTTGAACCAAGGCTGTAATGAGGTCAAGAGCTGCGCGACCCTGACAGAACCCTAACTGAGCCTCTGTGTGCAGGTTATTGTTGAGTAAATGCCACCTGATAGCATTGTTGATGACTCCTTCCATCACTTTGCTGATGATGGAGAGTAGACTGATAGGGCGGTGATTGGCTGGGCTGGATTTGTCCCGTTTCATATGTACAGAACACACCTGGGCAATTTTCCACATTGCCGGGTAGATGCCAGTGTTGTAGCTGAACTGGGACAGCTTCACTAGGGGTGTGGCCAGTTCTGGAGCACAAATCTTCAGTACTATTGTCAGGATATTATCAGGGCCCATAGCTTTTTCAGTTTCCAGTGCCTTCAGCCATTTCTTGATATCATGTGGAGTGAATCGTTTTGGCTGAAGGCTGACATCTATGATGCTGGGGTCCTCAGGAGGAGACCAAGATGGATCATCCACTCGGCATTTCTGGCTGAAGATTCTTGCGAATGCCTCAGCCTTATCTTTTGCACATATGTGCTGGGCTCCTCTATCATTGAGGATGGGGATATTTGTGGAGCCTCCTGTCGCCATCTGAGATGGCCACCTGCAAAGGACCATGGGAATTATGGCCAACCCAGGAGTCAGACAGATACAGAGTTTGTGCGTATTTGCAACCCAGATAGCTAGACCTGGTCGAAACCCCCGCTCGTTTGCATTCTAATGGCCTATTTCCCCAGAACAATAGGACTGCACTCAAGAAACCGATACAGCCACAGACTGATCGGCGCCACTCCCTTTACTCAGAGAGCCAAACTGCCAAGGTCAATGACCGCTAAGGACCCGCCCAGCCACCAAGGCACCCACCTCTTTATTGGCCGAAATCGAAGGCAGTGATCGAAGCCCTGTCAAATTATTGGGTCCAAGATCAACGACCGCCCCAAAGAGCACGAAATCCCAGAGGGATAAAAAGAGATGCAGCCATGTGTTCTGCCTCTTTTTGACTCGGCCTGTGCCAGCCTCCTTTGAATCCGGCCTGTGCCAGCCCAACTGCAGCATGACGACCAGACAGCCAAGTTTAACATCAACGATCGCTACCTAATGGATAAGCCCAGCAGAGAGAGCCACTTCTTCAAACCAGCCACATGATCAAGACAAAGGCCTTATCCACTTGCACAGTGCCGGTTGCCTGAAGTTAAGTATAGGTTATTGTAGTTGATAGATGTAGTTTAACTTGTAGTATATTGTGCTTGCATGTCGAAGTAATCCTTGTGTGTAAATAAACCATTTTTGAACTTGAACTGGCTAATTGGTTGTGTGGTCATTTGACCGATAGACGGGAAAGCCTTGTGGTTCAGTAAGAGAAATAGAAATACCCACAGTATTGGCGACATTGTTGGGACATAACATCATATCATAAAAAGAACCTCAGTGTCATATTGGCGACTCGAAAGAGCAACATTTTTATAGTATTCCATTAAATTGGCAATACTCCTCCTCCATTGAGTTGTTTAATTGTCCACCACTATTCACGGCTTGATGTGGCAGGACTACAGAGCTTAGATCTGATGCATTCGTTGATGAATCATTGAGCTCTGTCTATTACTTGCTGCTTTTGCTGTTTGGCACACGTAGTCCTGTGTTGTAGCTTCACCAGGTTTTTTGGTATGCCTGATGTTGCTCCTGACATGCTGTCCTGCACTCTTCATTGAACCAGGTTGATCCCCTGGCTTGGTGGTAATGGTAGAGTGGAGGATATGCCAGGCCATGAGGTTACAGATTGTGGTTGAATACTTCATGGATGCCCAGTCTTGAGTTACTAGATCTGTTCAAAGTCTATCCCATTTAGCATAGTAGTAGTGCCACACAACATGATGGAGGGTATCCTCAATGTGAGGATGGGTCTTTGTCTCCACAAGTACTGTGCAGTGGTCACTTCTACAGATACTATCATGGACAGATGCATCTGCAGTAGGCAGATTGGTGAGGCTGAGGTCAAGTATGTTTTTCCTTCTTGTTGGTTCCCTCACCACCTGCTGCAGTTCCAGTCTAGCTGCTATGTCCTTTAGGACCTTGGTACAACAAAGCCATTCTATGCGGCTGCAGCTCATCAGCCTCCTGAGTGCCAATCCCGCACCGTTTTTCATTGGAATCGATGCTAGCCCCTCAATAGTAGCGGAACCGGTCGAGATGTGGCGCCAGTTTTGCTATCATGAAAGTCCACAAATTCTGCGTTGGTGTCAGCACTTGGTCTCAGAAATGAAGAATCCTGCCCCCTGCCTCCACTGCATTTTGAGGAAGAGAGTTCCAAAGACTAATGACCCTCACAAAGAATACTTCCTCATTTCTACTCGGTTTTAAACTGTGAGCCCAAGTTCTAGGTTCTCGGAGAAGAGGAAATATCCTTTCCACACCCACACTGTCACGACCCTTTAGGATTTTAAAGGTTTCGATCAAATCACCTAATTCTAAACTCCAGGAGATACAAGTCTAACCTGTCCAACCTTTCCTCGGTAAGACGTCTTACAACACCAGGTTAAAGTCCAACAGGTTTGTTTCAAACACGAGCTTTCGGAGTGCTCCGAAAGCTCGTGTTTGAAACAAACCTGTTGGACTTTAACCTGGTGTTGTAAGACTTCTTACTGTGCCCACCCCTGTCCAACGCCGGCATCTCCACATCATGGCAACCTTCCCTCATAAGAGAATGTGCCCATTCCAGGTATTAGTGTAGTTAGCCTTCTTTGAACTGCTTCTCATGGTTTTACATCTTTCCATAAATAAGACTATTACTATACACGGCAATCTGTGGTCTCACCAGTGCTCTCCACAACTGAAGCAATAAACTCCCTTCTTTTGTAACATATTGCCCTCACAATAAACAATAACATTCTATTAGCTTTCCTTGCTGTATCTATCTACTAATCTTTGGACCATTTCACAGTTGCCCACATTTAGTCCATTTCCCAGATCTTTGCCTACTCTTAACCTTTTATGCCACTTTGGAGCCTCCTTACATCTTCTTCAACCCTCTGCGGGCTGCAGAAACCAAATTCAAAAGGGACTGTGCAAGGGCCATCTACATTTCATAAGCTAGACCTGTGCAACCGGAGCTGATTTGTCCGTGTGGACAAAGGACCGAGCAACCTCTCAATCAAGGCTTAATGGTTGGAACACTAACAATTGCAGGCATGCAGACAATAGCAGAGTGGAGGTGGAATTCATGCGACATGAACCCTAGCTGGTGGAACCAGTAATATTGCCTTGCGGTACACAGTCTGCCATTTTCCTATTTACCTAGCAGCAGCAGCAGGTTTGAATGTCTGGCCCCATTTACAGTTTCGACTGAACTTTCCTACCATCACCTTCAAGGCTGAGTCCTCTCTGGATGCCTATCTCTTCCTGAACAAGCAGAATTCCATTTGCGCTTTGACAAAGAGTCATCGGACTCGAAACGTTAGCTCTTTTCTCCCCTTACAGATGCTGCCAGACTTGCTCAGATTTTCCAGCATTTTCTCTTTTGTTTCTGATTCCAGCATCCGCAGTAATTTGCTTTTAACTCTTCGTGGAAGTCAACTCCACTGGAAAAGTGAATGATCCAACATCAGTTCAGCCTGCCGATCGCTGTGAATGAAGACACGATTGGCCATTGATTCTGGACTATGGACACATGGACACATGTGAAACAATAATTATTTTCTCTCTGATCTTTGCCCTGTACATTTTTCTTTCCCCATCCCTCTTTTACTGTATGAATGTACAAGGGACTACGAAGCAACCCCCAACAGAGTTTTGAATGTGTGAAAATAAACTAACCCTCTAAGCTCGCCCTATGTTGGCACCGTGGGTGGAAGTGAGGGCTTAAGTGGGTTGGTGCACACTCGATGGGCCGAATGGCCTCCTTCTGCACTGTTCTATGTAATTCTCAGCAGGATAGATGGAATCATTCCCATTCAGTCCCAATAGCACTTGCATGGTTCCCCATTCCCCCCAAAGCACTAACTGAGGATTGTTACAAAACTAAACGTAATTAAAAACATGAAGGAATATATTAGAAAATGATAAACCTACCATTTGGGATCAACTCACCAGCAAAATGAACAACTTTCATGAACAGAAATGTTTATGACAGCAGTCAGCTTTCTTCAGCTCTGTGTAGCAGCAGCAATATAATACTAAATATTGCAACAAGAACTTAAATACAAATCAGGAACCTGGACCTGCCGCAGAATACACACCTGGAAAGTGTTGACTGCTTAGCACAGGCAGTTACAAGACTTTTCTTTGCAGTAATTACCAGCTCCTTGCGTGGACTCCATACAGTCACAAGATATAAATCATTGGTTAAAATCTGTTAAAGCTTCACATCTTGATTTAACCTTTTCTCCCCACTGATTTTGGGTGGGTCCTGTGTTGGTTTAATAAGAGGCTGCAGGCTGAGGTGAACAGTCAAGCACTCTTAAAATAGCCAAAAGATATTTAAAGTCTGCAAAAGAAATGTAGGCTAGCCATGTCAAAGAACGCAAACATCAAAACAGATGTTCCAAGAAATGAAAATACTTATCCCAGTAAATTAGGAGATTCTACAAGCTGCTGTTCTGCTTCAGTAAGGGAACCAGACTGCATACATAACCTATATTTAGGTGCTTCCTGCAATTGGAATGGAAATTAAAGTAGTTTATTTTTTTCAAATAGAGAGTAGAGGAGCTATTGCTTCTCATAATTATTTAAACAACGGACACTAGAAAGTGTAAGTCCAGAAGTGTGTCTGGGATCTGCCCGGTTGCCTGCCTTTTTTCGGTAGTTGACTCACACAGGCCGATATCTGCCAGAATGGTAGCGGGACCCAGGATTGTAATCATGGAAAATGCTGGAAACGCTCAGTGGGTTAGGCAGGCAATATCAGGGAAGAGTGAAAATAGAGAAAATGTCTGTGATCCTCCATCAGAAGGAGAAAATGTTACAGATTTAAATCGGTTTTAAGGAAGTACAGATGCAGGGACAAAAATAGAAGATTCTAGAAAAGCTCAGCAGGCCTGGCCGCATCTGTGGAGAGTGAAAGTAGAGTTAACATTTCGAGGCCAACGATGTCCAAGTTAGGTGGTTTGGTGACACTAAAGTGCCCCCAAAACTCAAGAACAGCTTCTTCCCTACTGCCATCAGACTTTTGAATGCACCTACCTCGTATTAAGTTGATCTTTTCTCTACACCTTGCTGGAACTGTAACATTATATTCTGCAGTCTCTCCTTCCTTCCCGATGTACGGTATGCATTGTTTGTACAGCATGCAAGAAACAATACTTTTCACTGTATACTAATACATGTGACAATAATAAATCAAAACAAAGAAGGAGACCATTCAGCCCGTTGAGCCTGTGCCGGCCCGCTGAAAGAGCATTATACCTAATCTCACTCCCCTGCCTTATGTCGTCAAAACCCAAATTCTCCCTGAACAGTATGCGAGTTCCATACTTGCAGCCTACTTCTTCCTGATCGCTGGGTACCATGTTGGTTATTAAACAGCATCCCATTGAAGACTCAAAAAGAACAAAGCTGGATATATTCTGAATGGCTTGAAATAATTAATAATTGCCCAATTGTTCTTCTGGACCTGTGTATAACATTGCTCATCACAATAACCTCCCATCTATCCGATGGACAACCCAGACTAGGCCTGAGGAAGTTACCTATTCCCTTTCAGGCAAACCTCTGCCTTAAACACTTATTAAAGTCATGCATGATCCAAAAAGACCATAGTATCCCAAACCATGATAACAATTAAAACAGTAGATTAGCAAAGTGCTACGGAAAGCTGGGGGAAGAAACTGAATAGAGTGAGGTGAAGCAGACTGAAATATGTACAAACAGCAATGAAAAGGTGGAAGCCATTCTTTTCCTATTTGTTAGCAGCTGCCATCACAAATATCTTAATTCCAACATTCACGAACAATATGGTCGGCTTTGTCAGAATCCATCACTCATTTCGAGGTGCGCAGTCTGAAAGTAAGTTGACAGCAAGCACAAAGTGGCAGATGGGTGTAGTTTTGACGAAAGATCCACACCCGAAATGTAGGTTTGTTTGTTCTCTTCAAAGACGCTGTCTGGACTTGCCGAATGCCTGGACTTACAGAACGTTTCTGGCACTTTCCTTTTTCTGACAGATGGCTGCAATTACTTGCACAGCTTGTGTTAAGAATCAAACAAAACAGTAACCCAATTTGGAAGCCTTCGCAATACAAATGTAATATAATACGATATGCCAGACCAAAGCAGTTACTATTACAAATTACTGTTCATTATAAATGTTGCTACGAGTCAGCTTTCATAATTTCTTCTGACAAGTTCCACTAAATAGAAATTCAGTCATTAAAATAAATCAAACTCGTCACTTCGCCACTGATGTTTGGTTTGCTTTTCCTGTAGCCCAAACATGACTAGAATTTCACTTCAAACATGTTAAGGATTAATTGTTATCCAGAGCAAATTATGTCCAGATTTCAGCAACTATAATTAATTGAAACAAAGGAAACTGCAGTCGTAAAACAACTGGTGGAGACTTTAAACGAATTAGACTGACACAATCAATTACTGATCCACGCAAAGCTCCACTGTACAAATGCTGCAAATTCCTGGAGGTGAGCATGATAAATAAAACGGACCAAAACAATTTAATCAGGGCATTAGAGTTTCATGGGAAATCCCGAATTATTAGGCAAGGATACCTCCATCTCCTAACGGAAGATTCGATACACCAATACTACGAAGTGTAAGTGAACATGGGAAGGAGAAAGAAAAAGGAGATTCAAAGAGAGAGATGCACACGTGGCCAGAACTTTCTTGCCATTCACGCCAAAAGGATCTTCCGGTCCCGCCGTTGGCACGGTGAGGGGTGCGTTCAATGAGAAACTCCATTGACAATGTCAGGACCAGAAGCTCCTGCCAATGGCCAATGGTGGGCTACCCCACCGCTGCGGAACACGCGGCAGTTTGCATGGAAAATGGGTTAGGGTAAATTAATACATTTGTAATGTCTTAGAGTAAGATCACGTGCTGGTCAAATACTGATTCACCAGTGAACCTTAGCATACCATAAGTTCCCATATCAGTAGCAAGGTAAAAAGGTAAAGATAAGGTCGCCATAGTTCCAGGCGACCATAGGCTGCTTTCCCCCTTGAGAGGAAAGAGCTGACTGGTGGTGGTTTAACCGAAGGGTCACCACACCTCAAGCGAGGGGCAAGGTTGAGAAGTCGAGGCCTTCATGAATAACTGTAGACGGTACGGGAATTGAACATACGCTACTGGTCTTGCTCTGGATCACGAGCCAGTTGTCTAGCGTTAGTGCAGTTGATGTAGTTGATATGGATTTCAGCAAAGCCTTTGAAAAGGTGCCATAAGAAGGCTTATAAAGAAGGCAAATACATATGGAATACAGGGTAATTTGATAAGGTGCATTCAAAATTGGCTTAGTTGTAGGAGACAGAGGGTGATGACAGACGGCTGCTTTAGTGACTCGAAGCCAGTTTCCAATGGCATACTACCCAACTGTATTGGGTTCCTTATTATTCATTATTTATAGAAACAACATAGATGACTGTGGGGGGTAGGATCTGTAAGTTTGCTGATGACGGAAAGATTGCCGGGAGGTTAACAGTGAGGTTGAGTGTCTTGGGCTACAGGAAGATATCGTCAGTTGAGCAGATATGTGGCAGATGGAATTTAACCCTGAAAAATGTGAGCTGATATGCTTTGGACGGAGTAATTTGATAAGGAATTAGTCAATGAATGGCATGACACAAGGATGTTCTGAGGAACAAAGGAACCTTGGGGTTGTGCATAGGTCTTTGAAGGGGTGAGGGCAGGTTAATAGGGTGGTGAAAAAGACAAATAGGACACTTGTCTTTATCAATCGAGACATCGATTACAAAAGCAGGGAGGCCATGTTGGAGTTGTACAGAACTTTGGTAAGGCCACAGCTGGAGTACTGTATGCAATTCTGATTGCCACATTATAAGAAGGATGTGATTGCACTGGAGGAGGTGCAGAGGAGATTAACCAGGGATTTGCCTGGGATGGAACATTTAAGTTATGAAGAGAGATTG
The DNA here is from genome assembly GCF_902713615.1 of Scyliorhinus canicula. Lineage (NCBI taxonomy): Eukaryota > Metazoa > Chordata > Chondrichthyes > Carcharhiniformes > Scyliorhinidae > Scyliorhinus > Scyliorhinus canicula. The sequence goes on from NC_052154.1 coordinate 164,131,897, forward strand.
GATGGGCTTCGGTCGTTTTCGTCAAAGCAGAGAAGACTGAGGGGCAACCTGATCGAGGTGTACAAGATTGAGGGGCATGGACGGGGTGAATAGGGAGCAGCTGTCTCCGTTAGCTGAAGGGTCTGTCACGAGTCGACACAAGTTCAAGGTGAGGGGCTGGAGTTTTAGGGGGGAACGTAAGTGGAAAATCCTGGCACTGTCAAGGTATCCGTGTGCCAGAGGGAGAGCCAGGGTATAATCCTGCCCTGTTCCCAACCACCCATGGGTCTCCAATGCCTGGGAGACCCCCTCCCCCGCCATTACACCTGGTCCATGTTTGTTTGGACCAGTATTAAACAGCACCATGACGAGGTCTCCCATGCGGTGTTCATTCCCAGAACTCAGGAGAATTGGGCAGCGGCAGATCACAGCATCTCGCAAGATCTCGTTAGACCTTGTGAGGCGTTTCGAGCGTTGCAATCTCACGAGATTTAACAGCCTCGTCACATCACCAGTCGGACGCGATGAGTTCACTCAATCGCACTCAGTGACACAGCAGCTCAACTGACCATATGGTCTCCACTCGCTACTATTTCTTGTGTTCTTGTAATATTTCTCAAAACACAGTTGCCGCACTCTGGAACCATGGACTGATCTAACAGCCCACTCAAGGCCCTCCTATCAACCATTCCTCGAACTGCTGCTGGCTGCCTGTCTCAGGGTTCCCCTCTCACCCACTCCTCAAGGTGTTGCTGACTACATGTCTCAGGGTCTTCCCCCCACCCGCTCCTCGAGGCGTTGCTGACTGCCTGTCTCAGGGTCTTCCTCCCACCCACTCCTCGAGGTGTTGCGGACTGCCTGTCTCAGGGTCTTCCCCCCACCCACTCCTCGAGGTGTTGCTGACTGCCTGTCTCAAGGTCTTCCTCCCACCCACTCCTCGAGGCGTTGCTGACTGCCTGTCTCAGGGTCTTCCCCCCACCCACTCCTCGAGGCGTTGCTGACTGCCTGTCTCAGGGTCTTCCTCCTACCCACTCCTCGAGGCGTTGCTGACTGCCTGTCTCAGGGTCTTCCCCCCACCCACTCCTCGAGGCGTTGCTGACTGCCTGTCTCAGGGTCTTCCTCCCACCCACTCCTCGAGGTGTTGCGGACTGCCTGTCTCAGGGTCTTCCTCCCACCCACTCCTCGAGGTGTTGCGGACTGCCTGTCTCAGGGTCTTCCTCCCACCCACACCTCAAGGTGTTGCTGACTACGTGTCTCAGGGTCCTCCTCTCAGCTGCTGCTCTCAGCACTCCTTTACTGACTGTTTTTAATAACAACCTGTATCTATGTAGCACCCTCAGCATGTAAAATGTCCCAATGTTAATTGCATATTAATTGAGTATTTATTTACTTCTATTCAGGTGGTGGGTATGAACTGGGGAGTCACTTATACTCCTGTATGTGGGAGCAGAGTGAACAGTGGTGGTTTGACTTGGGGTGTATATTGTTTTATGCTTCCCTGTAAATAACAGCTTAACAAACTGTGTAAAGGCCATGCTCCAGCTCAGTCCTTTACCACCTGGCATTCTGAAGAAAAACACGGGCCGGGATTCTCCCCTACCCAGCGGGGCGGGGGGTCCCGGCGTGATGGAGTGGCGTGAACCACTCTGGCGTCAGGCCGCCCCAAAGGTGCGAAAGTCTCCGCACCTTTAGCGGCCAAGCCATCACCTTCCGGAGCTACGCCCGCGCCGGAGTGGTTGGCGTTCCATCGGCTGGCGGGAACGGCCTTTGGCACCATGCCACCCGGGGCGAAGGGACTTCGCCAGCCGGCGGAAGTCCGCACATGCGCCGGAGCGTCAGCGGCTGCTGATGTCATCCCTGCGCATGCGCAGGAGAGAGGGTTACTTCCGTCTCCGCCATGGTGAAGACCATGGCGAAGGCGGAAGGAAAAGAGTGCCCCCACGGCACAGGCCCGCCCGCCGATCGGTGGGCCCTGATCGCGGGCCAGGCTACTGTGGGAGCACCCCCAGGGCCAGATCGCCCTGCGCCCCCCCCAGGACCCCGGAGCCCGCCCGCGCCACCTGCTCCCGCCGGTAAGGTAGGTGGTTTGATCCACGCCAGCGGGAGAGGGTTGACAGTGGCGGGACTTCATCCCATCGCAGGCCGGAGAATGCCGAATCTCTGGTGGTGGAGAATTCGGGACACGCCGGGGGCGGGATTGACGCCGGCCCCCGGCAATTATCCGATCAGGGGGGTCAGAGAATCCCGCCCACAAAACTAAAAACCATGTGCTCATTGTGGGGCAAGTTTAAATTGTTGGAGTATGATTTCCTGCCAATGCTCTTGTAGCCTGTTCTTTGTCTGCTCATGTGGTTCAAAGTGGATATGTGGATATGGGGGACAACAAGGCTTGATCTTGTTATTAAACCTTCTTTCAGAAGTGAACTCAGAAGTGAAGTATTTTATAAGAAGAATGGCCACCGGATGGACAGTGATGAAGGTTATTTGCACTTTTGATGAGAAGAGTTCCTGGATTAAATCTACAAGTAGATGATCAGTTGGATGCTTATCAGTCATGGTCAACTTTTTGTAACTTTAGAAACACAGGTAGTCATTCCATGGAAGAATACATCATGGCCTTTAACATGCAAGTTCAATTTGGGGAAACCTCAATTTGGACGAATGTTTCAATTATTGATTGTGCGAATGTGCCTGAAAAGGCCGGGCGACTAGCTCCAGCTGATGCTCAGTTCTTGGAGAAGGAGACTCTGCTGACTCAGATTTATGACGCCTTAAAGAAAAGTCCTGTGTCTTTTCCTTCAGCTGCCATGGAGTAAATGAGAGATTCTGCTGTGAAATAAAGAATGGAGGACTCAATGGTTTGTTAGACGGAGCGGAAGGCATTACCTCTAAAATTAAATGGGTGGATTCAAGCCACCAGCTGTCAGGTTGTTTCACTAAAGTAAATGCATTTATGAACTATTTTTTAAAGAGATAGTGTCATATTAATTGCATATTTATTTGTATTCCAATGGTGGGCATAAACGGTGGATTCATTTATGATCTTATATACGAGAACGGACTGAGACTGGTAGTCAGGTTTGGAGGTGCATGTTTGTATGTCTGGAAATAAAACAAAATCTTAAAAAGTGTACAGAGATTAAACTCCAAGGGCTGGATTCTCCGATTCTGGGGCTATGTTCCCACACCGGTGTGGGAACAGTGGTGTTTTATGCCAGAAAAACTGGCGCAAAACGGCCGTCGATTCCCCGTTTTGCTGGGGGCTAGTATGTCTGGAAATAAAACAAAATCTTAAAAAGTGTACAGAGATTAAACTCCAGGGGCTGGATTCTCCGATTCTGGGGCTATGTTCCCACACCGGTGTGGGAACAGTGGTGTTTTACGCCAGAAAAACTGGCGCAAAACGGCCGTCGATTCCCCGTTTTGCTGGGGGCTAGTATGTCTGGAAATAAAACAAAATCTTAAAAAGTGTACAGAGATTAAACTCCAAGGGCTGGATTCTCCGATTCTGGGGCTATGTTCCCACACCGGTGTGGGAACAGTGGTGTTTTACGCCAGAAAAACTGGCGCAAAACGGCCGTCGATTCCCCGTTTTGCTGGGGGCTAGCAGGACGGCAGCGTAGAGTACCCAGTTCTAGCTGCCAGTATGGCTCGGAGAATTACCGGGTCTGTGGCCGTGCTTGCGCATAGTGGCGGCCACTCGCGGACCCGGCCCGCAAAATAATACCCCCACTTCGGCCAGTTCATGGGCCCCGGACCACCCCTCCCACAGTGCCCCCAGCCCCGAATAATGTCCCTCCCTGCAGATCAGCCCTCCCTCGACTGTGGCGGCGCTGGACTGAATCCGCAGCCGCCACACCGAGTTCCCGAGGGGCGAGACCATGAGAGACCCACGCCATCGGAAATTCGACCGGTCGGGGGTGGAGCATCGAGGGGCGGGCCTCAGGCAATGTCCTGAGGCCATCGATACGTGGCGGGGCGTACTCGCAGGGCACGCCGCTTTGGAGGGGGTGGAGCGTCGTGAAAGCGGCGCCGCGCCCGATTACGTCGGAAATTTGGATTCTCCGGCCAGCCGCCGGACGCGATTTCGGCGACCGGAGAATCCAGCCCCTGATCTATGTTTCGTTAACTGGGACTTTGGGATAAAAGAGCTATTGATACATGGTGCATGATCCTTCTAGATCTGTTACCATAACTTTAAATCAATGAACTTTGTTTGGCCCATTTGCTTGGCAGAATATCTGCTCTACCATAATCTCTCATTAATCTGTAGTCTTCTATTGGGTATTTTATTAATCTTCTCCGTTCCATGGAGAATATTCCTAACTTTTCAAATCTCTCCTCATAATTAAGGCCCCTCCTTTAATTACAATCGGAGAATGAAAAGTAAACTTTGTTATCTTATGAACCTCGCAATTTTGAGTTGCCAAAGTAATTAAGCATCTCTTGATTTAAAAGAATGGTCTTGCCTCTAACTTAACTGCACCTAACATATTCCCAGGGCAGAATTCTCCATTTTTCAGTCTACGTGTGGAGATGGGTGGAACTGGCACCTTTTCCAACGGCAAGAACGGTCGGGTCCCATGTTCGATTCTGTGCTCGGAACCTCATTAATTCAGCACAAACGAGTTCCCGTCTGAATCACTTTGTGGGCTGGCTGCTGATTCACCCACCCACTATCAGCTGGCAGGTTCAAAGGTCCCGGCGCCACACTTTCCAGCACACTCATATCACTCTCTCCTGCCCACCTGTCTTTACCAGACCATGTAGGATGTCAGCAACCCAGAGGAAAAATGCTAGCAACCTCCAGAAGAAATCCAATCCTCAATTGAACCACCCTTCCCTTGAGCCCATCACCTGTGAAGCTCCCCTGTCCCTCTTGGACCTCTGCCCACCATATCTGGAGTCTAAAAGCATTCCCTTCCAGGAAACAAAGTGGTATCCTTTTGAGCCCTTGTTTGTGAGCTTTTCATGCAGCCTTGTCGGGGCCCAGGTTTCCTGCTCTCCGTCTTCCCTCTGCCTTCCATTGTTTGTCTATATCAGTCAGCTCCTCATCCCTCTCTATGCCATCGTGAGCCCTTTCCCTACTCCTCAGTACACAGCTCTCCTTTGACCTCAACTCCCATTCCACCTCCGGTCGAACTTCGGTCCTTTGTGGTGGGAGCTGTCTGAGTCCCTCAGCACAGTGCTGTCCTGATACACACTGGTATGTGGCACTGGGTGGGGGGGGGGGGGGGGGGGGGGGGAACCCCTGTACTCCTCAGTCCCAGGCACAGTACTGCTCTGAGTCTGTGACACAGGAGGTCCTTGGGTCCAGCAGCAAGTTGCTGTCCATGATGATCAGCTCAGCATGGAGAGCAGGAGAGTGCTGAACAGTGTATCAGGATCAAGGGAGCACTATGGCAGAAAGGCTTTGCTGCACTTACCTGTAAGTCTCTTGTGAATTGAGGACAACCTTGTGCATCCCACTTCTTAGAAAATGGGTTCCAGGCCAATGTTATTTCCCACCGGCGTGACGCAAGATGGGAAGACCTGACAGAATGCTGGTGGCCTGCTGTTTTAATGAACATTCATGAGATGCAAAGGAATGCAAATGGTGTTCATGCCACCAGCCGACAAATAGACCGCCCTCCACTAATCCGCCACTGGGAGAATTCCAACGTGGGTTTCCGATTTTTTCGGTCCTGCTAGATTCTCCATTCCTGCCCGCAACATAACCCACTACAAGATGGGCAAATTCCGCCCCTGGAAACAGGTATTGGATACATACACAGACACACATCATTGACCACGAAGCACTTTGAGGAGTCTAGAAGTTTTGAAAGGTGCTGTACAAAGTAACGTCTTCCTTTAATTGTAAATAAGATTTCAAATAAAATATGAATGAGTATATAATTTACTTTAACTGAAGGAATGATGCAATAGTAAATGACAAAAGGCCACTGAACTACGAAACTTAGGATTTTGCAATAAATGAATTTGACCCTGTAGGTTTATTAATAAAGCCTTGTAAAATCTTGGGTGTGACTTAATGGCCTCGATGCGTCTGACTTGGTGTCGGGATGACACAGTTGAATCTCGTAAGAAACCGGAGTCCTGTGCAGTAACTCCTGCTGGGCATGGTATGTTGGCAAAATTATTCTTCCACCAATTGTTAAATAGGATGGCAATGCTCCATTAGTAATGGGTACTTGATCAAGATGCCAATGAAACCAAGTAAGGATCAACAGTGCAGGAAGTGAATGGCACAGTTTCTTTTTTAGATTCACTGTGAACACCAAAGACCTCAAAATGGCAAGTGAGAATCAAATCACCCACCATATTGAGTAAGGACAAACAAGCCAAGCCTCTTACTCAGACAAGTAACAGCTGTTAGACCTTTTACAAAAGGGGACCTAATGCCTTCCTGAGGTTTCCCTTCCAAGGTTGGTGTGGGCTGCATCGAGCAAATCATTGCCACTGCATTCAAGGAAACCTGACCAAGGGTTTGCTGGTAATAAAGAGGATAAGCAATTTACCAGAACGTGGAGCCAGGAAGGGCAGGGATGCTCCTCCAATCGCACGTCAAATGATACTCCTGACTGCTGCTATGCCAGGCTACGAGACAGTTGATCCATAGAATTCCTACAGTGCAGATGGAGGCTAATCAGCCCATTGGGTCTACACCGACCTTCCGATGGAGCACTCTACCTCGGCCTACTCCCCCACCCTATCCCCGTAACCCCGCACATTGATCATGGCCAATACACCTAACACGCACATGTCTGGACACAAAGGGAAAATTTAGCTTGGCCAATCCTCCTAACCTGCACATCTTTGGATTGTGGGAGGAAACCAGAGCGTTCGGAGGAAACCCACGCAGACACGGGCCGAACGTGCAGACTCCACAGAGACAGTCACCCAAAGCTACAATCGCACCCGGGTCCCTGGCACTGTGCGGCAGCAATATTAAAAACTGTGCCACTGTGATCTTTAACTTGTTGCCCTCATTCCCCTTGGGCATACACCCCGGAACACAATTTCTCTTCCTCCGGTCAGAGATTCCCTGTTCCATGGACTTGATCAACCTCCCCATCTACAATCTCCCTCCCCAAATCTCCCTCCTCCACTTTACCTCATCATTCTAGCATATGATATTTACCTTGTTCCACTAACCCTGCCACTCACAAATATGGGAATTCCTGAATTTCTTGGCCTAGGCCGTGAAAGAGAATAAATTGGCAGAAATTTCCTCTCCAGGTTTGATACAGTATTTAAAAGTTCGCCATGAATCAAACTTTATCACATGTTATTATCTCCAAAGAGATTAAAAAGAAAATAATTTAATTTGAGCTTCCAGTTAATAGCTGAATGGACGACACGAGATTCCATGTTTTAAAACAATTACTCTAACAAGCAGACTAAAAGCATCCTTGACCAAACACTAATTTTATAGGCAATTTATATTTTAAACAACAAAACAGACCTTCCAACTGAAAAACCCACTTTCAAGTATATGCTGCACTTTTCTTTAAGTAAACAGCCAATTTCTCAGAAACAGTCCAAAATGATTTTTAGCTCCTGGGGATTTATTTCCAAACTTTTCCTGCCCCAGCCTGGAAAATTTTAACTTCAGGACAGTCTTTCAAAGTGTGAGCGTTTCTGGAGACTGCTCTCTCCGGCTAAAGCTAGGCAAATCTTCCAGACTCATTTTAATTCTGTAGCCATCTGGGTTGGCCACTTTCAATATACAAAAGGGACACTTGCAGAGCCTATAGGAAAATATGGACAATACGAAGCAACAAGCAGGCACAGAGCCTGAATGTATATTTGGGAAGCAGTCACCAGACGGAACCGAAACTCTGGGTCGATTAACATATTGAGGGCCCATCTCCGAGGAACAAAGGACTATTTGAAGGAACCCCCGCCAAAGATTCAGCCTCTTGGATTTGGCTCTCAAGCGGAGAGACCCTTCCACCAGCATCACCAGAAGCAGTAAGTTCAAGGTCAACGCGCGCTACCAGACAGACGACCTTAGCTGTACTCCTGTTACCTCTTCGAACCCAACAGCCTCAGATCCGAACAACGGCCATTGTTCCTCTGACCTCAGTGGGTACCCGAAGTTAAGTATAGGTGTTAGTGATAGAGATAGTTTAGTTTGTAGTGTTATTGCGCATGAGTAAACCATACTGTGTGTAAATAAATACCATTGACTTTGAACCAACTAACTGGTGTATTGGCTCTTTGATTGGTATTCGGGTTAAAACTTGTGGCGGTATAGAGAGATACCTGGCGACTCTGAAAGTATACTCATAATTAGGATTAAGAGAGGCGACCTTATTAACTGCTATATTTATAGCAAGTAAACAGAGCAACAATTCCCCATGAATGTTTCCCCTTTCGAATCCGAGTATGAGCTCCCACCTGAATCCTGCATGGTGAGCCATAAAGACTTTCAGCCTTGGGTGCGCTCTCCATCTCCCCCAGACCCTGATCTTTCCCTCACGAAGCCCATCTCCATGGAAATGTGAACCACATGGGCCTTGTATCCAGGTAGAAATGCTGATTAACTATCCTTGAGAGCTGAACTCTTTGATCGTGGATCTAAATTGACAACCTGACATTCTCAACAATTTAGAGACTCCCAGTCTATCCACTGTTAGCACACTGGCTGTTGCCATTGTCTTCAAATGTAAACAGCTTGCAACTTCTTCCCAGTATTACAATCTGGGCCCTCTTTAACCTCTAACACAATGGTTTCAATCTGTGGTCCACAGAACAAATAACAATACAACACAAGAACAGGCCCTTCGGCCCTTCAAGCCTGTGCCGATTACTGTTGGTCCACGCGAGTATTGCAGGTACAATTGTTGTACCTTGTATGTATCACAATCGATGTTACATTATGTAATTTAAATGTAATTTGTTTAATAAAATAGCAGCGTTTTTAATAACCGTTGGTATATAAGTTTGACTCCCATCAACCATCGCCTATGTAACAATAATATATAATACTTTTTGAGTATGTTGTGGTCCACAAAAACCTTTGATGACGATCTATGGTGTGCATAAAGGAAAGGGTTGGGAACCACTGCTCCAACAATTAACCATCCAGACTAGCCGTGGGTCAGATTTCAGAACAGGTCACATTATCTCCTTTCATTTTAATTTACGTAATTGTCAGTTGGAATCCTAAATCCAGGCGCAATTTTCCCTCAAGCCCCCAATGAAAAGAAAAGGCTTCTTTGTGAAGAATCGAAATCAAACAATTTTCTGCAAAAAACTATTGGCAGCGGAACATTTTCGGCATCCAGAAAAGATACTACTGCAAAGTAACAAGTTTTGAAAAGGCAATAGGAAGCAAACATCATTGGCTATTTTCCATAAGGTCCATGGGGACTAAACTCCGTAAACAATATTGTATTCATGGCTTTCGTAAACATCTTCCAGCAACCATCACTTAACTGAATTTATACTATGTACATTCAAAAATTATCCGCCCTTTACAAGTAAGCATGTACAAAGCATTGTAATTTTGCTATGTTTTTTGTTCTCCCCCACCCCCGCCTCCACAAGGTGAAACAATGCTGGAAATAAATAAACAGTATTATATCTCAGAAACAAATGCAGCAGTGGAAGGGTTTTGGATGATGAATAACAATTGCTCAAACAATATTATCAGCTTTCCAGTGGGAGCGTTTCCATTCGTCTACAAAAGGCATAATTTAATATCTGACGGAATGCTCCATTGCCCACAAAGACACCAGTTGACATGAAAATGCAAACACATCCAAAAGTCGAGCAGCACAGTAAAGGCCCCCGTCAAAAAGGCTTACCCAAGAGTAAATGAAAATTCAGAGCTGAATCAGGACTCTGCTGTTTTCCTGCTTCCACATGTCTCCTGCCGCTTGTTTCCCTACTGGAAGCAGAGTTTGTGTGAACTCTGAAAGAGGAAGATAGTTTTCATATGCACAGGAAAATCTTGGTCAGACATCACAAGGGTTCTGAAGAATTTAAGTTTTCACCAACCACTTTACCACTCTTATTTATTCCCTACCCTCCCCCCCCCCCCCCCCCCCAGAATACTTCTGCACTCCAGACAAGCCTCAGAATTCTTGCTTTGGTTAAAAGGCCACATCATGCTGTCGGATAAGCAGTGCACAGCTTTGACTGGGCTTCAGTCCAAACAGACATAAAACTATTCCATTTGTGTCTACTGTTACAGCAGAAATGTTCAAAAGGATTTTCTCGTGAAATCCCTAATAGTCTGGCTGCTGGTTAATAGAGGATGCATTTGGAAGATTAGATGGTTCAGCGAGTTTCTCGTCTTCAGGATAAAAAGTTCAAGTGCAAAGTAAACGGGCATCAGGCTGACAGAAATGACTGGTGCTGTGAAAAGTATAAGGCGGCAGTTGTACAACATAAGCAGATATTCTGGGGAATGCTTTGGAAGGGAAGGTGCAGATCATTTCAGGAAAGCTTTACGCGTGGAAAAGAATCCCATACTGTACAAAAGATGAATGATGGAAATCTCGATTTAAAGAGGGCAAACCCAAACACACACATTATTCACTTACTCATAGCTTTCATCTAGATTTCTATGCAGAGAGCTTGAGCAGTGAGGCGACTCCTGGAATGTTATATTAAAGTCAGGTGCTTCCTCTTAAAGTTGCAATGTTGGCAGTTGCTAATTTAATGTCTGTTCAAGTTTTCTCCTGAAGGCTGTGCACATTTCACTGTCAGTCAATTTCCAAAATCAGGTTAAACAATACTAGTAAAATATTTATTGATGCGTTTATGAACAAGTTCAGAGAACAGGGCGATTGCATTAAATGTTACCAATCACATTAAATCCTACATTTACTTTTTAGTGATAGATTATCGGCATTGCATTTTCATGGGACACCTCATCTGTCTGAAGCATATTCTGGAAACTTGAATGCCCCGTCACCTGGTCAGTGCAATGAAGGGTGGACTATAAACATCCCCTATCAACTTCCTGGGGCTTATTACCATTGACCAGAAGCTAAACTGGACCAATCAGCTACTATGGCAACAAGAGCAGGCTTGGAATTCTGCGGTGAGTAACTCACCTTCTGACTCCCCAAAGCCTGTCCACCATCTAAAAGGTACAGTCAAGAGTGTGATGGAATACTCTCCACTTGGCTGGTTGAGTGCAGCTCCAACAACACTCAAGAAAGAACCTTGACACCATTTAAGAAAACACAACCCTCTTGACTGGCATCCCATCCACGCCTTCAACATTCACCCCCTCGATGGCCAATGTACATTAGCAACAGTGTGTACCATCTACAAGATGCATTGCAGGAACTCTCCAAGGCACCTTCTCAACCCACAACTTCTACCACCCAGAAAGACAAGCACAATCTCGTAAATAGAGCCAGAGACATTTGCCCACCATTCAAGCATGATGCCAAAGTAGAGAGCAACAAAGCTATCTTGTGGGATAATGACAATCATGATTAGATCATTGCTTGCTGTGTATCACACCTACTCACAAAGTGGCCCAACGCCACCACTTTTAGACCTGAAGTCTACCTGAAACTCTCCTGGAAGGATAAAATATCTCAAAGATTTGAGCAGCCGGTGAAGCGAGTCATTTCAGTGGTTACTATGCAGTGGTAGCACAAGTAGTGTTTTCCACTAACAGGATGCGGCTGTCAAGTTAAAAAGACCTTCTGCCTACCACACAAATGGGTGATATGGTATCAAATTCAGTGCAATGCCAGGTACGTAGACTGTACGTTCCAAAGGTTGGTGGATCGTATCGAATAGCACATCCCTTCAGCTGTCCACTGGCCATACTCAACCAACCATTGCTTGTAAAACTCAGAACATAATGGGCGGGATTCTCCGACGCCCCGCCGGGCCGGAGAATCGGCAGGGGGCGGCGTGAATCCCGTCCCGACGCCAGATGCCAGATTCTCCGGCACAGGTTTTTCGGCGGGGGCGGGAATTGCATCGGGCCGGTCGGGGGCCGTTGGCAGTGGCCTCCCCGACAATTCTCCGCTCCACGATGGGCCGAGTGGCTACCCGTTTTCGGCCAGTCCCGCCGGCGTAAATCAAACAAGGTCCTTACCAGCGGGACCTGGCTCTGCGGGCGGCCTGCGGAGTCCTCGGGGTGGCACAGGGGGTTCTGGCCCCGGGGGGCCCCCACTGTGGCCTGGCCCGCGATCGGGGCCCACCGATCTGCGGGTGGGCCTGTGCCTTGGGAGCACTCTTTCCCTCCGCGCTGGCCGCTGTAACGGTCTGCCATGGCCGGCGCGAGAAGAACCCCTCCTGTGCATGCGCTGGGATCACGCCAGAACACGCTGGCGCTCCTGCGCATGTGCCAATCCCGCCGGCGCCAGCCTAGCCCCTGAAGGTGCAGAGGATTCCGCACCTTCTGGGCGGCCCGACGCCGGAGTGCTTCATGCCACTCCTCGGCGCTCGTACGGCCTGCCCCGCCGGATAGCGGGGAATCCCAGCCAATGTCTATTGTTACATTTGATTCCATGTTTGGGCAGAATTTGCTGAACAATCCCAAATGTGTTAAGAATTACACCAACAATCAATTTAAGATTATCTGTCGGGCTTGCAACGTGGTTCACTTATGCTTGTGGGAAGCCACATATATTCATATGTAGTGACCTGTCTTCTGCAGGCAAAAGGAATATGTCCAGACAGTGCAGCTTCTTTGAATAAACAAAAGCATGGGTGACAAAAGCTGCCTGGTACACTCGCAATGACAACATCTTGACCAATCAGTGTCAACCAATCAGCACCCCTTTTCCCATGTAGTACAAATTGTTGGTCCCTTTCAAATTCTTGCATTTGCCCTGATGAATACAAGATGAAAAACTTTGACAGCATGTCTCTTTTTTCAGCAATACTCAAGATTCAAATTCTGTCCAACTAATTTAATTGATCTGCATTCCTGGCATGTGAAGTTCCTCACCTGAAATTTAAAGTCATGATATCATGACAGGACAGGAGTAGAACATTCAGAACCCAGCCTATCTTTCATTCATAGTGTCATAGAGTTTTGCAGCACAAAAAGTGGCCTTTTGGCCTATTATGTCTGCGCCGGCCACCTGGCACCTATCTATTCTCATCCCATTTTCCAGAACTTTGTCCGTAGCCTTGTATGATTTGGCATTTCAAATGCTCACCTGAATGTTTTTTTAAGTTTTGTGAGGGTTCTCGCCTCTATCACCTTTTCAGACAGTGAGTTCCAAATTCCCACCACCGTCTGGGGGAAAAAGATTTACCTCAAATCCCCTTTAAATATCCTGCTCCTTACCTTAAGCCTATGCTCCTGGTTATTGACTCCTCTACTAAGCAAAAACGTTCTTTCCCTTCTACCCCACCTACGCCCGTCATAATGTTGTGCATCTCAATTAGCTCCCCCCTCAGCCTTCTCTGCTCTAAGGAAAACAACCCTGGCCGAGCTAACCTCTCTTTGTCGCTGAAACACTCCGGCCCAGGCAACAGCTTTGTGAATCCCCTCTGCACTCTCTCCAGTGCAATCAAATCCTTCCTGTAGTGTGGCAACTAGAACGGCACACGGTACTCCAATTGTGGCCTGATAAGCATTTTATACAGCTCCATCATAACCTCCCTGCTCTTATATTCTATGCCTCGGCTAATAAAGGCAATTATCCCATATGCCTTTTTAATCATCTTATCCACCTTTCCTGCTGTTTTCAGGGATCTATGGACATTCACACCAAGGTCCCTCCGGTCCTCTGCACTTCCTAGCGTCTTACCATTCATTTGTATTCTTTTGCCTTGTTAGACCTCTAAAAATGCATCACCCCACACTTTTCAGGGTTAAATTCTATTTGCCACTGTTCTGCCCATCTGACCAGTCCATCTGATCACGGCTTATCAATATCTCAACGTCACTTGTCCACCTTTGTTCTGTATCTCATGCATATTTAATTCTTTTTTCTATTCAAAATGTTCAGTGCAGTTTCACAAAAATGCCCATGTAAATGTTAGACAATGAAAAGAATGAGTGAAATTCTGTTCTATTTAATATATTATCTTACTGGAGACCAGTATAATTGAGATAAGACAGTGTAATATGCTTTGAAATTATTAATGTGCTTATACTTCCATCACCGTCACAGATGCATTGTATACTGTCAGGATTTAATTAGGACAAGTGTTTGGCCTGCCATTTCTACTCCAATAATAATGCACTTCCGCAAATTGGTTTTATTTTGGTAAAAATAAATAGCTCGTGGCTCATTTTAGAGCTGGTTGCACACATTTCCTTGGGTTCCAGGGGGCTGGAGTGTTTTCATTTGACAATATCTTTAATATTTTCTCCTTGAGTAACTGCAGATGTATTAATAACCTCTGAAGTCCTCCAAAGGTTTATTCTCGACTCCCTCCTATTTCTTGATTATGCAAAATTAGAAAATACATCTCAGTACATAAGTTGGTGAAAATTTGATATTCTCTTCTGCAATGGCAATAGATCAGTTGTTAAGTTTAAAACTGAGTCAGATAGTTTTTTGTTAACTATGGGTACATTACGGGATATGGGGCAAAATCATGTACATGGAATTAGGTCACAGATTAGCCATGAAATGTGGAACCGCCTCAAGGGCTCATTCCTGTTGCTCTTTTTCTTGTACATCTATATCCTACCCATTGGAAACAACATTCAGAAATGTGATTTTGGTTCCATGTGCCCAGTATAATGTCACTACAACCTCATTTGACCTGTCCACTATCTCTGTGTTACCAAGCTGCTTGTTCTACCATCCAATCCTGGATGAGGCCCAGTTTCCTCCAATTAAACACTGAGAAAATGAAAGCCGTTGTCATCGTCTCCCTCGACCAACCCTATTCCCTCAGCACAAATTCCAACACCTCCCTGGTTACGGTTTCAGGCTGGCCAAGACTGTTTGCAACTTGCTATCCATTGATCCTGAACTGCACTTCAGTCCCCACTCCCGTGCAAAGGCTGGAGACCTCCTTCCTCTTCAATATCAGCTTTCTCAACTTATCCACTGCAAAGCCCCTTGCCCATGCTTTTGGTGTCATCAGTCTCAACTAGTTCAATAATTTCCTGGTTAGCCTCCCACCTTTCACCCTCGGTGGTCCCATTCACCCATCACCTTGCGTTCATTGGTTCCTAATGCTGTAACCATCTAAAATGGCCACCTGCAAAGGACCATGGGAATTGTGGTCAGCTTGGACACAGACTGGTACACAGCCCCTGTGTATTGTGCAAAGAAGCCAGACCTGACTGAAACTTGTATCCATTAAGAGTCAATCACCATTTCCCCCAGTGCACTAGAGTTTGAATCAAGGAGTTACAACAGTAGCAGACTTCCCCTTATTTGGAAAGGTCTACGTGCCTATGACAATGGTAGCTAGGACCCGCCCAGCAACCGAGGTATCCACCCCCTAATTGGCCAAGATCAATGAGGGTGATCAAAGCCCTATTGATCCGTTGGAGCTGGAGATAGGACCACCCAAAAGGGCGCAAAAGCCCAGGGGGATAAGAAGAACTGCAAACCGAAAGATCGGCCTCTTTTGGACCGGCCTGTGTGTGACCAACTGCAGCATATCAACTAGCCAAGTTCAAGGACCCGTGATCGCTACCTGAAGGACGAGCCAAACTGAGACGAACCTGAAGACTTCCAACCGACCCACATGGACACAGATAAAGGCCTTATCTCTCGCACAGAGCCGATCACCCCAAAGTTAAGTAAAGGTCATCTTATTTATTAGATCTAGTTTAGTGTGTAGTCGCGTGTATTATTGCATATAGAAATAAGTCTTGTGTTATTAATAAACTGTCTTTGAACTAATACACTAGTTGTGTGGTCATTCGGTCAATATAAGAAACAGCTTCTGGTTCACATCAAAATATAGAAGTCAACAATACATTAATGCCTCAATTTTAAAATTCCCTCATGTTCAAATTCCTCCATAGCCAGACCCTTCCCCAGCCCACAAACCTGAGAATTCCGCACTTCTCCAAATCTGGCCTCTTCGGCATTTCCAAGGATGGAATACCGTGTCGAAAATGTTCTGTCATCCACTTTGGTAGAAAAACAAACATAGCGACAATTTCTTAAATGGATAGTGGCTGGGAAGTGTTGAACTCCAAAGATACTCTGGTGTCGTCGTTCATGAGTCACTGAAAGGTAACATGCTGCAGGTACAGCAAGCAATTAAGAAGGTACATGTTATGTTGGCCTTTATTTCAAGAGGATTTGAGCGAAAGAGTAACGATGTCTTACTGCAATTATATAGAGCCTTGGTGAGACCACACCTGGAGGATCATGTGCAGTTTTGGTCTCCTTACCTAAGAAAATGTAGACTTACTAGAGGGAGTTCATACAAGGTTCACCAAAATAATTCCTGGGATAGAAGGATTATCCCGTAAAGACAGATTAAATTGACTGGGCCTTTATTCTCTGGTGTTTTGAAGAATGAGAGGTGTTCTCATTCAAACATACAAAATTCTGCAGGGACCAACATAACCGATGTGAATTCTCTACCATGGCTCAGTCAGCCATTCCCACGGATACATGCTTTCAATGGTACAACCTCTTTAAAGTACGTTCTTAGGATCACATTTGGCGGTTTTAGAGGCAGATGTCTCAGCTTTTGATGATAAATTGTCTCAGGTATTAGAGATACTGCTGCACCCGTATCCACTATTAATTTAATGACCGTCAAGTTTTGGATATGCCCAAAACCATTGTTGACCTCCCTGCATTAACTAAACATCTATCTTTAACTCTTGCTGTAGCTTGGTTTCACTGTCTTTTGAGTGACCTTGAGCTATATCCATTAATTTGTAGACAGAGCTAAATTGTTTACTTGTATTGTTCTTCTTGCACTTCCTTGATGTAGAAGTTTTCTGAGCCCAGCATGCTTTGGCAATGTGGCCCTTCTTCCCACAGTTCTTGCATGTATTCAATTTACTCCAGTATTTCCCTGCTGGGTGTCTAGCCTGTGTAAAACAGTGACATGGTTGCCGCTTTGCAGCCATGTTCCATGAGGTTTCCATTTTGTGCATCTTTGCTCCAGCCCCCATCTAGGAAGCTTCTTTTATGACCATAAGACAATAAGACACAGGAGCAGAATTAGGCCACTCGGTCCATCAAGACTGCTCCACCATTCAATCATGGCTGATATTTTCGCATCCCAATTCTCCTAACTTCTCCCCATAACCCCTGATCACCTTATTAATCAAGAACCTATCTATCTCTGTCTTAAAGACACTCAGTAATTTAGCCTCCACAGCCTTCTGCGGCAAAGATTCCACAGATTCACCACCCTCTGGCTGAAGAAATTCCTCCTCAACTCTGTTTTAAAGGATCATCTCTTTAGTCTGAGATGGTGTCCTCTGGTTCTAGTTTTTCCTACAAGTGGAAACATCCTCTCCACGTCCACTCTATCCAGGCCTCGCAGTATCCTGTAAGTTTCAATAAGATCCCCCCTCATCCTTCTAAACTCCAACGAGTACAGACCCAGAGTCCTCAACCGTGCCTCATACAACAAGTTCTTCATTCCAGGGATCATCCTTGTGAACCACCTCTGGACTCTTTCCAAGGCCAGCACATCCTTCCTTCGATACGGGGAACTGCAAGCTCCATAGATGTGGTAACTTCCACACAGTTTTCAGAATTAAATGACTTACAATGAGCAGCTTCCTCTGAATAGCTTTACTTTGTAATCCACAAACCAGCCTATCTTGAAGAGTATCATCAAGTGTTATACCAAATTCACAATATCTAGCTAATCTTCTTAAAGAAGCTATGAACTGTAAAATGGTTTCACCTTCTTCCTGACGACAGTGCTGGAATCAGAGCCTTTCTGCAATCAATAATGGTTCACGAGAGAAATGTCCCTCTACGATTTTCATTAATTCACCGAAGGACTTGTCTCCTGGTTCTCCTGGGTGAACAAAATTCTGCAGCAGCAAAAATGTTTTACAGCCAACCGAGCTGAGAAATGTTGCAACCTTTAGGTCCTCTGGTGTCTGATTATCTATTAAAATCACTTGGAATCCTTTCATAACCCTCAACAAACGGGTCCATGGTGCCTGTTTTTCCTGCCATTATTGGAGCCCGGTTCCTCGGGTCTACATTTACTTCCGACTATGCTAGAAAGCATGGCACAAACTGTCCCGAGAACAAGCAACCCTTTTACGCCTGAATATGTAGACTTTTCTACCTAGTAGTGACCCATGCAGTCAGCAGACTAAAATTCCCGTTTCCCACAGCCCATGGAACTTCGCCACCTGAACAGTCCCTACAGCCCAGACGCCACTCACTCCAATGCAAGATATTCTTCCACCCCAATTCTTACTCACAATTGCTGTCGGAAATTTATTTGATATCCACGGCAGTGCTTCGCCTGATGTCTGTGGGTACGTGCAAGTCCGGATCGAAAATCTTCTCTTACTCCCGATGCCATCCCATAATTATTTCACAAAAATCTTCCTTCCAGCGACTTTTCTGCCTCAGTCCTCGTCGGCAGTTTTCTCTCCTGTGATATTACTTTGTTGCCGCAAAGGGAGATGGCATGGAGGTGCCCATGCTCTGGATTCTTGTGAAACACGATGAGAGGTTTATTAAGAGAGTTGCTCCTACAACCAAGGTGCCAATCTGCTCAAAGCCCACTACACATCACGTACACAACCAGCAAGAATGTATTGCCAAATACCTAACAAAGATATATTGAGCTCATAGCAAGAACAGCATATATTCACCAGAATGATACTGGGGCTAAAAGGGATCAATCTTAAGGAGTGGTGGCATAGACTAGGCTTGTATTCCCTTATGTACTTAAGATTAAGGGGTGATCTAATTGATCTTTTTGAGATGATTAAAGGAGTTGTTACAGAAGACCAAGAGCAAGGGTGCAATACCCTAAAATTAAGCTAAACTCCTCAAGAGTGATGCCAGAAAGCATTTTGTTTTCACACAAAGGGCACTTGAAATCTGAAACTATCTCCTCTATAAAGTTGTTGAGGTTCGGACTAAATGTTACTGTGACTGATAGTTCTTTGTTAGGGAAGGATAGTAAGGGAAATTAACAAGAAGTTAAGGTATAGATCAGCCGAGATTCAATTGAATGGCAGAAAAGGCCCAAGTGCTAGTGCTCTTCGTCATGCTTTATTCTACTGAAATTATGGGACATATTTGCAGCTTTAATTACTCCTTCTGAATGTTTTCCCCTCTAATTGTTATAGCTGACATCAGTAAAGTGATATGCTCATTGCCTGTTACAGCTTCCCTAGAATGAGGAGGCTGCTGTATGCTTCAGGTCAATCTTCGCAAAACCCAGCTGCCCCCCATCATGCCGGTAGCTGGAGGGGGGGGGTACTGTGTCCTCTGTAATTTCTGGAACATCATTGGAGGGCTTGACAAATCTGAAGCTGGTTGAAAGAGAAAGCAGCCTAAATATTTTGTTACTCAGCTAATAGAAAGTCCCCAAAGTCTGTGCAACTAAATAGTCCCCTGGGGTCCAGAAACACACTGCAAAGTGGATAATGATCCTTGCATTAAGCTGCAATTATGTTAGCATCTGTTAGTCACATCTGCAGTGCTATTTTCTAAAACAAGAATCAGGCAGGTTGCAAGCAAGAAATACTGGGAGGGATTCTCCGGTGACTGATGACAAAATCGGGAAAAGCAATTGGACGGAGAATAGTTTCCAAAACCAAAATTGCGGCCGGTGCCGATTTGGCGGCAAATCGCAATTCTCCAGCACCTACAGTAAACACCGTTTGCATACATTTAGCGGGCCTGACCCGGTATTCTCCGGTGCCTCCGCGATTCTCCGCCTCCGATGGGCCGGGTTCCCAGCAGCGCGGTTCACTTCTGCTTTTAAAAATCGTGCAATCGATATCGTGGCGGGTGCTGTGGGAGAGAGAGTGGGCATAAAAAGTATCCAATATCGCCATAGTTTGCTGACAGTTGTGCCGCTGGCCCGGGGGGGGGGGATGCTTCTGCCAGGGCCGCAGGGAGTAGCGGAGATTGGCTGGGAGGTGGGCCGTGGGGTTGGGGTGGACGGGCATGGAATACCATTGCTGCAGCTGGAAAGGCAGCTCAGGAACAGAGAATCCAGCCCACTAACGTTTGGATGACTGTACATTCCAATAATTTATCTTCAACCCACAAATAGCGCAGGCATTCCTAACTTTTATTTAAGCCCTTCACGCCATCTGGTTTAGTAACTCTTTTCAACTTAATTTTTCTCTTTTCCTCAAAAGAGTAGCACGGTGGCACATTGGTTAGCACTGCTGCCTCACAGTGCCAGTGACCCGGGTTCGATTCCAGCCTTGGGTGGATGTCTGTGAGGAGCTTTCACTTTCTCCCCATGTCTGCGTTGGTGTCCTCCAGGTGCTCCGGTTTCCTCCCACTGTCTGAAGATGTGTGGCTTGGGTGGATCGGCCACGCTAAATTATCCTTTTGTTTCTAAAGGTTAGGTGGGTTTATGGGGTAACAGGGATAGAGTGGGAGTGTGGGCCAAGTTAGGGTGCTCTTTCAGAGAGTCAGTGTGGATTCAATCAGCCGAATGGCCTCCTTCTGCACAGTAGGGATTCTATGAAAAGTGACACAATTCATATTCCTTCAATAGATATACAAAAAAATCCAAATTTCAGCTAATTAAAAATTTATACCATTACTAATTATAATTTTGGTGTTCAATTTGAATAGTTAATATGGTATCAAACAGCAACTTAAAAGCTCCGACTTAGTGTCCATCAAGCTCCTAAAAACTCCACAGGGCATATGTGATGGTCAATAACTGTCTCAACAAATGTTACAAGAGAATGAGGAGGAGAACACAAAAAATGGGAAGACATCACAGGTAGTGACAAAAGTTGCAATCACATTGTGCTTAGGGGAGACTTTAATAGTAAGGAGAGGATAGCCTGATGGATAGACTTAGGGAGAGGTGCCAAAACAGTGGGTGGGGTGGATGGGGCGGCTCATGGTAAATAACAAAGGGATCCATGATTGGGCACACACTGTAGACCACAGCTGGAAACATGTGGAGTTGGGAATGCTAGCAACAGTAGGATGAAGCAAAATTTGGTGAAGAAAACTTGAAATGAAGAATCTCCCTCTTCTGCTTTCAGTTTTTTCCATCAAACATGGAAGCTGTGCCAATGTATCTTTGTCAACAGAGACCGTTGGAAGTCAACAAGTGTCTAGGTTTATAAGGTCACCATCCTCTGTAGTAATGAAACCTGAACTGTCTATTGACGCATGTGAAAACCCTTGAGAACTTCCATCAACAGTACCTGTGTCAAATCCTCGAGATCAAGTAGGAGAACCGCCGAAACAATGCCAGCATCCTCCGTTAAGCTGCATTTACCAGTATAGAAGCCCTGCACCTGGGGCAGCATGGTGGCACAGTGGTTAGCAATGCTGCCTCACAGCGCTGAGGACCCGGGTTCGATCACTGCCCCTGCTCACCGTGTGGAGTTTGCACATTCTCCCCGTGTCTGCGTGAGTCCCACCCCCACAATCCAAAAAGATGTGCAGGGTAGGTGGATTGGCTACGCTAAATTGTCACTTAATTGGAAAAAAAATAATTGGGTACTCTAAATTTTTATTCAGAAAAAGAAGTCCTGCACCTGCCAAACCAACTCCAATGGATGAGCCGTTGCGTCCGAATGCCTGGAAACTACTTCCCCCAGCAGGTTCTCTTCTCCCAGGTTTCCATTGGCCAATGCTCTAAGGGTGGCTAAAGGAAATGGTATGTTGATATGCTTAAGGCTGTGCTAAAGCATGGAGGCGTTAACACCAAAGACTGGGAGGACAAGGCTGCGAACCGCTCGGCATGGCCCAATCTGGTCCATCAAGGCGCAAGTGTCTTTGAGGCTCAGCAACCTAACAACGAGGTTGCCCGGTGGCAACAGAGGAAGGATCTGGGGCTTCCAGGGTCAATTAGACTTATTAGTAAGCCAATTTCCCTGATAAGGCACTGCCCACGCCACCTGTTACAGCCCTTGGAGTGTCCACTAATGTGCTCTTCATGCTGTCGGGACTGACCGAGTTGTTGGTCAATTTGACTTCCTTTTCAGTGAGGGACAGAAGCCCTACACTGGCCCTGTCTAGCCTGCCCGCAGTGCGTTATGGATGTGGGGTGAGCGGGGGTGGGGCAGTTTAGCTCCATGCCAACTTTGCATCTGGCGGGACTTCCAGTGATGAGGTGTGCAGAGTGGACACATGAAAGGTAACTCTTCTCCTAAGAACCTGAAATTAGGCTCTTATACTCAAATTAGCCCGCAAGAATTGGGAAAAAAAACACCCCTCACCCTAATCAACAGCACCACATGTTCCAACAGTAGTTCCAAAGGCCGCAAAGAGGCAAAAAGTGGCAGAAGCCGAGGGAAGCGAGCGATCGAGACGGCAAGCGCACGAGGTGAAGATACGACGGCCACACCAGAACGAGAAACATAGAATTTACAGTGCAGAAGGAGGCCATTCTGCCCATCGAGTCTGCACCGGCTCTTGGAAAGAGCACCCTACCCAAGGTCAACACCTCCACTCTATCCCCATAACCCCAGTAACCCCACCCAACACTAAGGACAATTTTGGACACTGTGGGCAATTTATCATGGCCAATCCACCTAACCTGCACAGCTTCCCAAACCCGCCAGAGATAGACAAAGCCCACAGGTCGCTATGCCGAAACCCATGCCAGAGAGCAGCCGAGGGTGGTAATCACAAAAATGCACTGGTACCAGGACTGGGGAAGAATCCTGCGCTGGGCCAGGCAAAAAAAATTCCTGCAACTGGGAAGAACACCAGATCAGGATTTACCAGGACATTGAGGTAGGCTTGGTCAAACGCTGGCCGGAGTTCAACAGAGCTAAGGCGGTTCTGTACAAAAGCAAGGTGAAGCTTAGGATGCTGTACCCAGCCAAACTCTGGATCACATTCCAAGGCAGGGAGCATGACTTCACAGCCCCACCGGGCCCCGGACAAATTTCTCCAGGAGAACGGGCTGGGAAACCAGCAACAATGGCAGCGATGAAAGGATCAGCCGAAAAGAATAAAATTACCAAAGAGACCATTTGTGTGTGTAATACCCTCAATACGAGAGTGTGGAATGGTAAATGAAGGCTTTAAAAAGCAGAGAACTAGCCAGTTACCGAGACGTGTGCTTACTGAGTGCCACCTAAAGGGCGTCACCTTATATACGGCTCCCTGGTGGGCAGAGCCAGAGGCGGAGTCCCCCAGGGTTCCAAACCCAGTCTTAAAGGGGCATCACCGACATGGTGCTAAGGGTACAGTAACCATTCATCACATTCACCCCCCGTTTAAAAAAAACGCAAAGACCGTCGGGGGTGAAGTGCAATCACATGTCTAGTCTATTTGGCGGCCGGATCGACCTCGTCTCGGTTCGGGCGGTGGTGCGGCGGACGCGGCCGTCTTTGGTGAGGGTACACCCGGGAGCACAGTGGTTGGAGCTTTTGTCCAGGTCGGGGTAGGGGGTCGGGGGTAGGGGTAATAGCGGGGCAAATAGCTGGGGCTGGGGGTAGTGGTGCCGGCGGGGAGTGTGGGGGGCGCTGGGGGGGGCACGGTCGGTGTCTACAGATGGGTTGGGGGTCCTGAGGGGGGCATCAGTAGGGGGACCAGCGGGTACCAGGTCCCGCGCGAGGGGGGACATCAGTAGTGGGGGAACCAGCGGGCGGAGAGGTGCGGGAGGATATAGAGCCTGAAACGGGTGTATTCGCCGCCCTGGATCGCGAGATCCGCAATATAATATCCCTTGATTTGGACCGGGTGGGACCCGAAGGCGAGGGCTATGGTTTGGAAGGCGGGGTAGGTGCACAAGGAGCAGCACCTTACCGTTTCTGGGTGGATAAAGCTCTCCGTGCTCCCGGAGTCGAAGATGCAGGGCCTGTCGCGCCCGTTGATCTGGACCTGCGTCATGGAATTCTGCAGGTGTTTTGGCCGCAATGGGTCAAGGGTGATCGCTCCCAGTTGCGGGTAGTCCGAGTCCTCAGCCAAGTCGGATTCACAAAATGGCCACCGCCGTCGGTTGCATGTGTCAGGTCTAGAATATGGCCGCCGCCAAGATGGGCGCCCCATGACTTGCATGAGGCCGATGACGCGTCAGAGCTTGATTTTCGGATCCGATGATCTTTTTGTTTCTGGGCCTTGGGCCTGGCCAGGCAGACCCTCGCGAAATGCCCCTTCTTCCCGCAGTCACTGCAGAATGCGGAGCGGGCTGGGCAGCGGGACGTGGGTGCTGGCCCTGCCCACAGAAATAGCACGGTGTGCCCCCGGTCTGGGCGGGTCACCATGCAGCCCAGGCCCGTAACGTGGCCGAGTCTGGGGAAGTCCGAGGGAGGCTTACAGGGTCCGCAGGATACGTACCTAGGTTGTGGTGAGCCACTTCCAGTGAGGTGGTGAGCGTTACCATATCCTGAAGGTCTTTTGCTCCATTTTTGAGGAGTCGCTCCCTGATATAGGTGGAACGGATGCCGGACACGAACGCGTCTCGGATGTGCAGGCTCATGTGAACTTCCGCCGTCACGTCCTGATGGTTGCAGTTCCTGGCGAGCTCGGTAAGCTTTTCCACGTACTCGTCTAGCGTTTCCCCTGAGCGCTGCCGGCAGGTAGAGAGCAGGTGCCGTGCATGTACCTCATTTATGAGTTTGACGAAACGCTTTCGCAGGATCTCAATTGCTTCATCATAAGTGGCTTCCTTCTCGATCATGGTGGAGATTCTATGGCTCACCCGGGCGTGGAGTAGGCGCAGCTTGCGAGGCCCTAGGATGGGAGTCTCCGAGGATTCCAGGTCGGCCTCGAAGCAGCGGAGCCAGTACTTAAACGTTTCTTTGGCCTCTGGTGTCCACGCTTCCAGGTTGAGCTTTTCAGGCTTGGGACCGGCGTCCATCCTAACGTAATCTGCCTATTAAATTGTCGTACCCTCAATAACAAAACAGTGTGGAATGGTAAATGAAGGCTTTAATAAGCAGAGAACTATCCAGTTACCGAGACGTGTGCTTACTGAGTGCCACCTACAGGGCGTCACCTTATATACGGCTCACTGGTGGGCGGAGCCAGAGGCGGAGTCCCCCAAGGTTCCAAACCCGGTCTTAAAGGGGCATCACCTACATGGTGTTAAGGGTACAGTAACCATTCATCACAGCGTGGGACTGTATTACCACGCTCTGAACCTGGATGCAAAAATGTAGGAAGGAAGGGGCGAGGACAGCGGAGCGCTGGAAAGGGTGAGAAGGAAGAAGAGGGGGAGGCTAGGCACTGGGTGAAGGGTCGGCTTAAAACTGACCCAAGAAGGGAGGCCACTACACTAGTGGGAAAGCTAGCGCCAGGAGGTATGATTGAGGGGGGTGCCACCAGGGAGAGAACACCTGGCAACAGGGGGGTACACACCACCAGTAGGGAGATACCTAGGGGGTAATGGGGGAGGGGGTGTGGTGGGGGGTCAACGATAGGAGGGGGCAAGGAGACAAACCCATTAAGGAAAGAAAGAGACAAGAGGGGAAGGGCTCTGGGCTATCTACAATAGGCCACAGGTGGTGGCAAAGAACAAAATAGCACCGCAGACAATCACTTTGGAGGATCCGAAACAAAGGAAAATCCCAGAGCGCAGGGGATACACACGGTTGGTGGTCATGTTAGGTGGCCCCTGGACAAAAGGAAATCCCGGAGCACAGGGTCCTGGCCTCATGGTGAGTACGGTGACCGTGGCCATCTTGGATGGCCCCCTAACAAAGGGAAACCTCGGAGTGCAGGGCGCATCCTCAAGGTAAGTATGGTTCATCCTGCAGTGGGGGGGAGCAAAAAACATCAAAATAGTCACCTGGAACGTCAGGCGACTTAAAAGCCCAGTGAAAAGATCCAGAGTCTTCACCCACCTGTAAAGTATGAAAGCCGACACAGTCTTCCTCCAAGATACACACCTGAAGGAGAAGGACCGACTGCGGATAAGAAAGCACTGGGTGGGACAGACGTACCATAGATACCCACTAATCATGGAGACTGGGGGACTTTAACTGTGTACAGGACCCACGAATGGGCAGATCAAACTCTACATCGGGGAAGATCTCAAATATGGCTAAAGAACTGAATGCATTTTTGGAGCAGATGGGGGCAGTGGACCCATGGAGGTTCACACACCCAGGGGAGAAGAAGTACACCGATTATACTCACGTATCGACTTCTTTGTAGTGAGGAAAGTGGTGCTTCCAGGGATAGTAGGAGCGGAATATTCCAAAATCGTAATCTCTGACCATTCGCCACACTACATGGATGTGAGGTTGGGGACAGACCGTGACCAACGACCCCATGGAGATCGGACATGGCCCTCCTCGCCAATAAAACATTTTGCAAGAAGATATCATAGGCCATAGACGGGTATATTACCAATAATGAGAACGGGGAGGATCTCATCCTCCATGTTCTGAGAAGTACTGAGGCTATGATCAGGGGTGAAATTATCACCCACAAAGACGGAGAGATAGGGAAGAGGGGCAGCTAGGTAGAAACTGGTCGACTCCATACTGGAGGTGGACTGGCGTTACTCTGAGGTCCCGACCGTAGAGCCTTTGGCGGAGAGGAAAAAGTTCCCCATGGACTTTGACCTGCTCTCCACTAGGAAGGCAGTACACCAGCTCCGCCAGACATGGGGGAACCTTCTATGAACACGAAGACAAAGTCAGCTGACTCAGCAACTGAGAAAGCAGGCAGCCGCAAGGGAAATAGCCCAGATTAGGGACAACAATGGAAGACTAGTAACTGAGCTGGAAAAGATCAGCAAAGCATTCGAGGCCTTCTACTGGGGACTTTACACCTCTGGGCTCCGAAGAATCCTGCTCAGCTGGTGACCAGCAACGCCACTCAAAGCTGCAGGCTGGCTGTTTGACATGTCGGGATTTCTCCAACTGGAGAAAATCAAATTCGCCATCCGGGGGTCGGGAGAGGGCTTCCACAAGACGTGGAAGCCATTCACTAACTTGTTCCAGGACCTGTTTGCAGCCAATAGAGGGGTTGGGTGGGGGGGTGGGGTTGGGTGGGGGGGGGGGGGGGGAGCGAGCAGCAGGTGGGGGAACACAGTTGAGCTGTAGATAACAAAGGAAGGGGAAGGGGGAAGGGGAGGAGGGGGTGGAGGGAGAGGGGGTGTAAAAACCCACAAGAAGACTGTGAAACACAAGGGGCACAGCTGCAGGTGGATAGACCCAAGGACAAAAGGAGGAGCAGAGGGAGCAGCAACAAGTGGAGAAGCACAAGCCAGGGCCTGTCATAATATCCACTCATGTATATCATGAGATGCAGACAGGCAGTGATTGACACACAGGATAACCAATGAACACACACGACACAGAACAACCAATCACCAGACAGGACACCACCACTACAAAACCCACAGGGCATTATGGCTCTCCCTCTCTCACAGGACACGGCCAGGATGATAGTCGCAGTGCACAGGCCAATGATCATCATCACCATGTGATGGAGAGCTAGTCTGGTCAAGCCAGTAGGAGATTATCAGTTAGGTTAATGGAGTGTCAACCCACAGCAGATTATGTACAGCAATCAACAGGTTCAATAAAACAGTGTTGCACCATCTCCTGTGTCGGAAGCCTGTTTCTCGTTTTACTGCATCCAGTTGCAGTCGATGTTAGACCAACACAGATAACACATCAGGGCCAACAACAGGCAGGGCAGCAGAGGCAGACTGGCCAAATCAGGCCCACAGCCACCAAGAGGAGATGAAGCAGGCAATTGTAAATGTGTATAGTGAGTCTCGCATGTTCGTACTTTGGTTGACTTTTTAATTTTCTCTCTTGTATAAACCAGAACCACACCACACCCTGATTGCCTTTGTAAAATACTAGTCGCAGATACAACACCTATAATTCAACATTCAAACTATGTGATATAAAATGTGAAACCAATAAAGTTTTTTTTTAAACTTTGTGTCTGCCTGCCCCTGCTAAAGGATTCAGTCTTCAAACTGGCTGCTTAGAATTGAGATGGTTACTTACTATTGAGCATTGTGAGTATTTCCTCCATCCAGTACACAATACAGATAGCATGAAAATGAACGCAAAATACTTTTAGGAATAAAAAGTAAAAAGGATAGTTAAAGGAATGGTGAGGCTAATTTGGAACCAAAAAGGAAATGTTAGCTTGTAGAGGCTGAGGACTTGCCTAAGGTACTATCCTTTGCATCTGGCTTCATAAAAGAAAAGCAAGTTAATGTTACGTGTTCCCATACCCTCTCCCCCTCCCCCATGGAAAACACGCCCAGGAGAGACATCGGAAATGTAGCCATTTAGTTACACTTCCTCAACAAGAAGGACAATTTAACAAAAGGCTCAGGTCATTCAATTTACTACAACCCATTCATCTTATCTCATGCTCTCTCTTTGCACTTGCATCCAATTTTCACTTTCCCTTCGCAGTCTGTATCCTGCCCCATTTTCAAATATATTCTGTACCTCACATTTGTCCTAAACCTCCTTTTCTATTTATTAACCACTGCCTGCATTGTCATTCAAGGAGCTCTGGCTTTGGATAGCCGCTGTTCTTTCTGAGAATATATTAAGTTTGCACCCAAAGTATATTTGCCTTAACAGTCTGCTATTGCTCATTTGCTGTTTACCTAGCCAATCTTCATTTCCAATCCACCTCTACTAGATTCCTCTCAAATCTCTGGAATTTGGTCTCTTCCAGTTAAGTACTTGCACCTTTTTTGTGCTTTTCCGTAAATATTTTAAACTTAATAATGTTATGACGACTATGTTCTCCAGCTGCAGCATCATCTACTTGTCCAGAACAAGGTCCAGCACTTCTTTGATGGGCTAACAATAAGAAACATCTCCTGCACACATTTCAGGAATTCGTCATCCTCCTTACCTTTTGTATTGTATTTTTTCCCAGTCGATGTGAGAAGAAATAAAGGCACCAACTAATTGCTGCTCTTTCACTTTTATACTTCACTGAAATTTGCCTACAGACTTTCTCTGCTATTTCTCTTTCACCACGTGGCCGCTGTAATCATGGAGCCAACTCCCCCTATTCCTTAGTGGATTTAATTAAATACAGAAGCACTAAATTCTTTGAAAAATGATTCTGCATCTTTGCAAATTTGTAAGCAACTTGGGTTTTCAAGTTGTTTTTTCACAAGTAAAAGAGGCGATTTTTAAAAAATGACAAACCTTAGCAGTAAGTTCGAGATACTCACCCGAGATGTTGCAACGAAGAACTGAACTCATGGCAGTAAAAAGGTTGTTTTCAAATCAGACAGTGAGGTTATTTCTAAAAATTGCGCAGAAGTAGTCTAGTAGATTACCAGTAATTACAGCTCTGATGAAAAAGTTAGACGTTATGTGTCTCATACTGTGCATAATTATATTTTTCTTTACGCAAAACATTATCCTAGTCTATAGAAACCAACCTTCGAAACAACATTGAACCAATACTTTAAAAAAAATCTAGACTCAATGACTGACATGACTTAACCCCAATCCAGTCCACAAACATTCTTCAGTAGCTGGAAGATCATATGCATCTATAAATGCCATATCACATGCCAATCCACTTCAGCGATGCATCCTGAGACATCAATTTAACATTTAATCAAGTACAGGTTTTCACACTCCTCAGTTCTGGTCCTGATACATGAATTTCAGATCACACGATAGTCAGCCCAACACCCACAAGGCAATAGGATTGAAAATACCCATTTGGCTGTGATCATATTTCAATAGTGCTGCTTAAAATCAATCTATTTTCTGTGACAAAATGATGACTTTCAAATTTCTGGGTCTTCAACAATTGTCACACTCTTCAAATGGAGCTGAACTTTGGTTAGTAAGAATCAATTGAAGTGGGATCCTGCTTCAGGAAAAAATGTTGCTGCCTTTGCCTACATACGTGACTGCGCTTCAAAATAAATTCATTGCTTATGAAGTGGTTTTGGATGGCATGAGCATGTGGTGAGGTACGCATTAAGGCTGTCATTGTTCCCAATTAAAACCTTCCTCTTGCCACCCTCTTTTTTAAAATTGATTCATGGGTTGTGGGCATCATTGACATTTGTTGCCCATCTCAAATGGCCCTCGAGAGGGTGATGATGAACCACTGCCATCTTTATGGTGTCCCCACAATGCTGTTAGAGAGTTCCCGATATTTGAGCTCGAGATAGTTAAAGGAACTGCAATATATAACAGGTCAGGGTGGGGTGTGGTATGGAGGGGACTGTGTGGGTAGTGGTCCCCACATATCCTAAATCGTTCTAGTTGGCCGAGGTTACAGATTTTGAAGGAGCCTTGGTGACTCGCCAAGGTGACTTGCCGAGTTGCAGCAATGCATCTTGTAGATGATGCACACAGCTGCTACTCTCTGAGGATACGCGGTAGACCATTTAGGACTGAGATGAGGAGAAATTTCTTCACCCAGAGAGTGGGGAAGCAATGGAATTCACTACCACAAGAAGCAGTTGAGGCCAAAACATTGTCTGTTTTCAAGCAAGAGTTTGATATGACTCTTGGGGCTAAAGGGATCAAAAGATATGGTGGGGAAAGCGGGAATAGGTGTTGGATGATCAGCAGACTCAAAGGGCTGAATGGCCTACTCTTGCACCTATTTTCTATGTTTCTATGTTTACTGTGCACTGGTGATGGAGGGAACAACTTTTGATCGAGAGTGCTGCTTTGTTTTGAATGTGTTGAGTTTCTTCAGCCTTGTTGGAGTCGCACCCGTTCCTGGAAGTGGAGAGTCCTGGAGCTGACATGGTATGCCTCCAACAACCACAATTATTTTCCTTTGTGGTAGTTAAAACTCCAACCAGTGGAGCATTTTTCCCTGATTCCCACTGCGTTTATTTTTTCTTGAGCTCCTTCATGCCACACTTCGAGAAATGCTGCCTTGATGCTCAGTCAGTGGCTTTTGCCCAGGTTTTTGATTCCATTCAGACTCCAGAAGCAAACAATAGAACAAGCGTAAACTATAAAAAAGGAAGCAAATTTGTCAAATAAAAACTTCATATTTTGAAGACTGCATTGAGTTCTAAACCCCCAAAATACAAGAGAGATGGAAAGAATGAGCATCATAGTCATTCTGGCACCATTGATGACTGATATTTGAGTGTACAAGGCAATTTCAAAATTTTTAGACAACCCAACAATTAGGAGTATTGCAAACTGCGAGGAGGACAGTGGTAAGCTTCAAGAGGACATGGATAGGCTGGTGGAATGGGAAGACACCCAACAGATGCAGTAGCACAGCGGTTAGCCCTGTTGCTTCACAGCACCAGGGACCCGGGTTCGATTCCCGGCTGGGGTCACTGTCAGTGCGGAGTATGCAAGTTCTCCCCGAGTCTGCTTGGGTTTCCTCCAGGTGTTCCAGTTTCTTCCCACAAGTCCAGGTGGCCCTGGTACATAGCTGCCTGTGGCAGGTTCAGCCCTTTCCTGAACCTCGGCCACGGCCCACACAGAGTGCCCCAGGCTTTGGACATCCTGACCCATGGCCGATACCTTCGCTGTCAAGGCGTCCACCCAAGCTGTGTCGGCCTGGGTGCCACGCATGGTCAGCACTACCTCCTGCCCCTTCAAACAGTTCAACTACTCCAACAGCAACTGCAGGCGCTAGATGGTTGCCGACACCCCGTCGTGTATTCCTGGCCCTGTGTCTGCATCTCCATTACTAATGGGAATGCTCTATCCAGAACCCTGAGACCGTCTGGGCGCAGCTGGTCCCTGGAGTTGAGCTGCCCTCCGACCGTCCGTCCCCTCCTACCTCCACCTGATGTACCATGTGTGGTGCACACCTGATAGTGCCCCAGGAGCCCCTTCACTAATATGCCCAACCGAGGAGACTGTCTCTGGGATGGTGGAGGGTATTGGAGACAGCTGTGACGGAAAGTCAGTGTCGCCCCGGACTGCAAGTCCGAGGTTTCTCAAGCTCATGTTTGGGAGGCCCCATTGCTATCCGTTGTTGACTCCTCACTGGAGTCCACTTGGGGTTGTGGCAGCAGACACCAGAAGGGACTGCCTCGTCGGCAGGCAATTCTGCAGGTCACATGATTGGATTGTGGTTTTGAATGGTGTGGAGGAGGTTGAGTGGTGAAGGGCTGGTGAGGGGGTGGTGAGGAGAACTTGCCACACGTGGCATTTAAAGATGTCTGCACCAGATTCCCCCAGAGCCCGGGACACCTAAGGGCCATGCCTGGGAGACCTTGTCAGGGAGCCACACTGGACCAATGCTAAACAGCAACTGGGGGGGGGGGGGGCGTCTCCCAGGCCATTAGAGACCTCCAGGTGGTCGGGTTCTGGGCAGGGTGGCACCCTGGCATTCCCGCTGGCACCGGGGCCACTTGGATGCCACCCAGGCACTGGGATGCCCACGTGCCAGGTTCTCTGTGCCGGGGTCGGGCCCGGAGTGCCTTGCCCATAAGAGGTGGGGTTCGGGGGGGGGGGGGGGGGCTCAAGGACCCTGGAAGAGGTGTGTTGGGTGCAGTGGGGGGGGGGGGGGGTTTGGAGGCTCTGGTGGGGTCTCTGAGTGATGTCTAAAGATTGGGGCTGCCTTTAGAAATTATGCCCCGATCCATGAGTCGTCTTCCTGAACTGGTGAGCTGATCCCGTCAGTGCAGGAAATAATGTCAGTGTGGCCTCGACTAATAAAAACAATTTTTTTTTAAATGCGGCGTCGACGGGGCGTTACCCGCCAAGATTAAAAAAAGGTAAAATGCCATTAAATAGCAGGGGGCTAGATCCTCCAGAGCATCCGTGGGGTTTTACGTGGGAAAATTCGGCTCCGTCCCAGCACCGATCCTCTGCCCGGTGAGGCACTAGCAGCCGCACCACGAAAAACGCACGGCCTCCACAAAATAAATGGCCAGAGAATTGCCGGGTCCATGGCCGCGCATGCGCATGGCGACGACCTGCAGCTGCCCACAGATAGAGTCACAGACTAACGACACAGACTCTCATTGGTTGCGGCAAGGCTTAAACAACATAATGGGCTACAAAGCAAAGCCGAGTAGAATCTCCGGCAAAAGC
Source organism: Scyliorhinus canicula (assembly GCF_902713615.1). Classification (NCBI taxonomy): domain Eukaryota; kingdom Metazoa; phylum Chordata; class Chondrichthyes; order Carcharhiniformes; family Scyliorhinidae; genus Scyliorhinus; species Scyliorhinus canicula. Next base: position 164,164,898 of record NC_052154.1, read on the forward strand.
ACACCCCTCCCTGATGAACTCAATGCATTCTATGCTTGTTTCGAGCAAGAAACCAACAAACTGTTGTCAACTTCCCCAACAGACCCAAAAACACCCATACCTACCATCACAGACTCCAAAGTCAAATCAGCTTTCTTGAAACTGAAACTTCGGATAGCAGCGGGTCCTGACGGAGTGCTTGGTCGTGCACTTAGATCCTACACAATCCAACTGCCGTGTCCACAGACACCTTCAACATCTGTCTACTCCATTCCAAGGTTCCTGCCTGCTTCAAGAAGACCACCATCATATCAATGCCAAAGAAGAATCAGGTACCGTGCCTCAACACCTACTGTTCGGTGGCCTTGACATCTATCATTATGAAGTGCTTTGAAAGGTTGGTCGTGAGACACATAAACTCCATACTCCCAGAATGCCTTGATCCACTGCAATTCACATACCGCCACAACTGGCCCACAGCAGATGCTATCTCCCTGGCCCTAAACTCATTCCCTGGAGCATCTCAACAAGGACTCTTACGTCAGACTCCTATTTATTGACTACAACTCCGCCTTCAACACTATAATCCCAGCCAATGTCATATCAAAGCTCCAAAACCTAGAATTTGGCTCCTCCCTCTCCAACTGGAACCTCGACTTCCAGACCCATCGACCACATTCAGTAAGGATAAACAATAATACCTCCTCCACGATAATCCTCAATACCGAGCTCCGCAAGGCTGTGTACTTTTACTTCCTATACACACACAACTGTGTGGAAAAATTTGGCTCCAACTCCATCTGCAAGTTTGTTGATGGCACGACCGAAGCTGGTCAGATCTCAAACAACGATGCGTCAGAGTACAAGAGGGAGATAGAGAACCTAATGGCATGGTGCAACAACAATTGTTCCCTCAATGTCAGAAAAACTAAGGAGTTGGTCATTGCCTTCAGGAAGCAAAGTATCGTACATGTTCCCATCTGCATCAATGGTGCCAAGGTGGAGATGGTTGACAGCTTCAAATTCCAAGGTGTGTACATCACCAACAATCTGTCCTGGTCCACCGAAGTCGATGCTATGACCAAGAAAGCACAACAGCACCTATATTTCCTGAGGAAACTAAGGAAATTCGGCTTGTCCACATTGACTCATACCAATTTTTACAGATGCACCAGAGAAAGCATCCTATCTGGCTGCATCACAGCCTGGTATAGTAACTGCTTGGCCCAAGACAGTAAGAAACTACAGAGAGTCGTGAACACAGCCAAGTCCATTGCGTACACCCGACTCCCATCTGTCTACACCTCCCGCTGCCTTGGGAAAGTGTGCAACATAATCAAAGACTCCTCCCACCCGTGTTATTCCCTCTTCCAACTTTGTCCATTGGACAGGAGACACAAAGGTCTGAGAACAAGCACCAACAGATTCAAAAACAGATTGTTCGCCGCTGTGACCAGACTCCTGACTGACCCTCTTATGGATTGAACTGACCTCATCACGTATCTTCTCTACTGCGCAGCACTACACTCTGTATGCTTCACTCGATGTCTATGTCTAAGTATTAACATTGTGTATCTATCATATGTTTTTCATGTATGGAACAATCTGCCTGGCCTGTACGCAGAACAATACTTTTCACCATATCTCGGTACGCGTGACAATAAATCTAAATCTCCTCTCAGCCGTCATCTCTCCAAGGAGAACAATCCCAGCCTCTTCAATCTATCCTCATAACTAAAGTTTCTAATCCCTGGAGCCAGAAACCTCTTGTGCATTCTCTCCCTATAGAGTGGTGCCCAGAGTTATATACAATATACCGGCAGCATTCCGGTCGAGGGTCTGGCATAAAAAACAGAAACATAGTCGGTGATATCTCTATCGCGGAAATATTAATCAGCCGCTGAAAGAGCAAAACTTAAATCAATCAATGTGGGAGATGTATTTTCCAATTTGGGGAAGTTTTTTTACAGTAACCATGAAGTACTTGGTTTTATATAGTTTCATTAACATAGGAGATGTTTGCAAGGGATTTCACAAAAGGGCAATAAAGAAAAACAAAGTAAACCAATGGAAGAGATAAAAGTGGGTAGCCAAAAGCTATATCAAAGAGTAACGGTGACAGAGTTGCAGGAACAGAGAGTTGTTGGGGTGTGAGGTGAAGGGGTTCTAGGGGTATGTTAGGTAATAGACATAGGAAAGGCTAGGCCAGCAAAATATCATAACACAAGGATAAACTATAATGCTGGTAGCCAATGCAGGTCAATGAGGGCAGGAGCAGCGGACAAGCTAACTTATTGTGGGGTGGGATAGCATATGACCAGCAGAGCTTTGGATGAGCTGAAATGTAGAGAGAATGGGAGGCCTACCAGCAGGTCACTGGAGTCACATCTGGAGGGTTCTGAAGAAGCAGAAGTAGGTAATGTTGCAGAGGTGGAAATAGATGGTGTAGGGTGATAGAGAGAATATAGGAAGCTCAACAAATGATCAAATCAGAGGTTGATGCTGTAAACAGTCCAGTTTAACCTGAGTAAGTGGCGAGGGAGGATGTCGGAATTAGTAACAATAAAGATATGTCTGTGTCTTACCATACAGCGGGAGAAAACTGGAGTTCATATCGAATGAATGTCAGACAAGTAAACTGATAACACGGTGGCAGTCGAGCGATCACACGAGAGGTCCTTGAGAGATAGGGCTGGGTGTTGTGTGCATAAATATGGGAACTGACCTAATTTCTGTAGGTGATATGCTGAGAGGCAACATATAGATGAGGAAGAATTCAGAGCTGAAGAATGATATTCTTTTAATGCTGCATTATTTTCAGACAGATAAGAGCTTTTCACTCACAACCAGAGCCAGCATTGGTGATTAGAATCTAATTAAGTTTGTACAGAAAGATAGCGCAGTGGAAATGCACTTGCTTATAATGTTCAGGACTTAATTTCTAGTCCAAGCTGAAACTAAACTCAAAGAATCGGGAATTATGATGTCAGATACTAGTGCATGAGCACTTAAAATATTTGACTTAAACTCATCATTATTATTTTAGTGAAAGGTTTGCCGATTTGACTTATTGGCCAACACAGCCATTAATACATTGAAAATGGAAATTACAGATAAAGAAATTAAGCACTCATATGCAATTATTCTCAATGTAATTTCAAAATTGAAGAGATTCAAAGCAGAAATTATAGATGGGAATATTTTCAGCGTATACTACTTCCTCCTTATACTTGGCAGATAATTAACTTCAAAGTTAAGTTTCTGTCATTATTAAAAGGCAAAAATTAGTAAAATATTAGTAATTCAGCTGTTTCCTCAAAATTCATGTGCTCAGCTTGGTCTAATCCAGTTTAAGGTGGCACACCAGACCAAAACTAGGATGAGTGGCTTTATTCCAGAGGTATATTCTGGGGGGACAGCCAATCACACACAAATGTTCTGGTGTTGCCCCAAACTGGTAAGTTTTTGGGTCTCCTTCTTCAACACCATGTCGGCAATTCTGAGTATCAAGCCTTGTCCTTTGGTGGCCATTTTTAGGGTGTTGGACTCACCAGGGGTGCAGTCTGGAGTGAAGGTAGATGTCCTTGCCTTCACCATGCAGATTGACCAGAGGCGAGTTCTGCTGGGGTAGAGGCCTTCTTCTCCACCCAATGCCTCGGTATGGTTGGGTGACCAAATAGAATTCTTGTACCCGGGGAAAGTCAAGTACACCGTCAGGGGCCGGTTGAAGGGTTCGACTGCAGGTGGCAGCCATTTATTACCTACTTTAAGGAACTAATCACTGTCAGTTGCTGGGGGGTGGGGTTTGTTTTGTTTGTTTTTTTGCGGTTGTCTTCTTATTTTGGTGGATGGAGTGGTATGGTTGGTTGAGGTTTTTGTTTTGTTGGTTTTGGATATCATCTACTGTGGGTAATATAGGTTTTGCTGCATTTATTGTAAAAATTGAAAATCTATTTTTTTTTAGTGCCCGCTGAAGTAGCTAGCAAGCCACTTAGTTGTATTAAATTTCTCCAGGAAAGCTGATACAGAATGAAACTAGATGGAATACCTGGTGTTGACGTCGTCACCGGAAACGATAATGGCACACCTTAGCCTGTCGTCCCTGTAAAGTCCTCTTAACCATTAGCTGGGGATTTGTGCCTCTGTCTAGTCAAGTAGCACTCTGCTACTCAACTCAACTCAAAACTGGGCATCAGTGGCAGCAGAATTGGACTCAATCACAATCTGTCACCTCACAGCCTGGCATATCCCCAAATCTAGCATTACAATAAAGCTGCGGGCTCATCCGTGGTTCAATGAAGAGTGCAGGGCAGCATGCCAGGAGCAGCACCAGAGATATCTAAAAGTATCTACCTGGTGAAGCTACAACAGAGGACTAATTGCCTGCCAAACAGCATAATCATCAGGTGATAGAATGAGCGAAGAATACATACAGTGCAAAAGGAGGCCTTTGGCCCTTCGAGTCTGCACTGAACCTCCGAAAGGTGATCCTACCTAGGCCCGCTCCCTCACCCTATCCCCATAACCCCACCTAACCTGCACAGCTTTGGATAGTGGGAGGGAAGCAGTGGAAACCCACACAGTCATGGTGAGAACATGCAAACTCCACACAGGCATCCAAAGCTGAAATTGAACTCGGGTCCCTGGTACCGTGAGGCAGTTGTGCTAACTGCTGTACCACCGTGCCACCCTAATGTTTACCACATTTCTCAGTCACAGTTCCATTAAGCAGGTCAACAATGCACTTTTTGACAGGTCTAACCTTACATCACCTGCCACACTGACCTCAATATTCAACAGCAGAAGAAGCTGGAATACCTTGCAGCCAGAGATGTGTAAAAGGAGTTGATTTCCCTTTGATTTATATCCCAGCCTGGAAATCTTACACAAAGCCCCTTGGTATTAACTGTCATTATTAAACTCTTCACCAATCCCTTAATCCCACATTAAAAGACATTGAAACCATTCAGCCAACTTTATAACAATTAAACCCTGACAATGCAGTCTCAGAAGCTACTAGAAAAACATATTGCAGACTAAATGTGATAAAGGTGATAACGTCATTCTGAGAAATGTGATTGCCTTCATTTCATTTTTCATCCAAGTATTAACCAGTGGAGCCTTTCCTGTAAGGAGGTTTCCAGACCTTCATTGTCAACAAGACGCATATACTTCCAAACCAATGTGCTTAAAGTGCAGCCAATGACCAGTTTCAACTTAAAATGAAAATCGGGATCCTAAGCTGTGTTAGAAGTCACGTTTCCATATTAAAGGCTTATCACCTGAAAGAGATGGGGGTTTGGATTCCTGATGGGAGGTCCCCTTTCAAGCTGGAGCCAGCTAAACACCAGGCCTTGCTCTGGTGTAAATGGAATGGTCAGAATATCAATCCCATTGCCAGGCTCCGATTGTCCCATTAATTCCAGGTGAAGACATTGAAAATTGCCACAACTCACTTTATCCAGGAGGACTAAAATAGAACATAATTCTGAAATGCATCTGTTCGTGATTTTATTCTATTCTTTCATGGGATCTGAGCATCGCCAGCAAGGTCAGCAATTGTCTCCAATCCCTAATTTTACTTGAGAAAGTAGCGATGAGCCACCTTTCCGAACTACTGCAGTACACCTCCAGTGCTGCTAGGGAGTCAGTTCCAAAGTTTTGACCCAGTGATACTGAAGGAAGGGTGATATCGTTTCCAAGTCCAGATGGTGCATAACTTGGAGTGAAACTTGCAGGTGAAGATGTTCCAATGTGCCGCTGTCCTTATCCTTCTCGGTGGCAAACAATGTGGGCTTGGAAGTGCTATCTAAGGGGGCTTATCACGTTGTGGCATTGCGCATGATAAATGGTACACCCTGCTGCCACTTGTTCTGACTGCTAGACATTATAAGACGGCTATGTTTTAAATTGTCTCTTGAATTTCAAATTCCCTGGATTGGGGATGGTGTGAAGTGTCCTGAACTCTGTCTGGTGACAGGCCTATGTTATTCTGTTGCCATTGAGATAGGGGCCCATGTCAAACCCTATTGAAATTCAGGTGCCAGATGTAACAGCTGAAAACCAAGGCGAAGTCAGCGACTCACTTCTTGCTATTCACAGACTTAAAAACTCGCAGAAGCAGTCAGGACGAAAGCAGGTGCTGTGATGCCAAGCAGAAGAAAAGGATGGCTTTGGGGTTAATCAACAAGTGGAGTACTGGTGAGGACAGGAACCCCTGTTAGAAGGAACATGTAAAGGAATGCGGCTGTAAATACAAGCTGCGGGATTCTCCGTGGGCAGGATCTCTGCTTCGCCGGCAGTGTACCCACGCCTGCGAGTTTCCCGACAGCGTGGGCTGGCCATTATGGAAAACCCATTGGCCGGCTGCCGTAACGAAGGATCCCACTGCTGGTGGGGGCCCGTCGCACCGAAAAACAGGCGCAGCAGAATGGAGAATCCTGCCCGAGGGATCTTGTCAGGGTGGATGTGGAAACGATGTTTTCTCTTGTCAGAGAATCTAGAACTAGGGATCACTGTTTAAAAATAAGGGGTCTCTCATTTAAGATGGAGATGAGGAGAAATAATTTCTCTCAGAAGGTCGTGCGTCTCTGGAACTGTCTTCCTCAAAGGGCAGGGGAAGCCGAATATTTGAAGACAGAACTAGATAGATTTTTGATTAGCAAGAGGGTTGAAGGGTATCAGGACTAAGCAGGAATGTGGGGTTGAAGTTACAATCAGATCAACCATGATCATATTGAATGGCAGAGTAAAATCACCATTATCCCAGATGACTATAGGCTGCTTCCCCCTTTGAGGATTTAACCTGAGGATCACCACACCTCAGACGAGGGGCAAGGTTGAGTAGTTGGGCCTTCATGAAAGACCTCAGCCGGTACAAGAATTGAACCCGCGTTGTTGGACTCACTCTTACATCACAAACCAGCTGTCCAGCCAACTGAGCTAAACTGGGCTGGTCCTTACCTGGTCTGGCCGACATGTGACTCCAGGCCCATAGGCAATGTGGTTGACTCTTAATTGCCCTTTGAAGAAGGGAAATTATGGATGTGGTGGTGATCAAGCTTTATCCGGATGGTGTCGAGCATCTTGAGGATTGTTGGAGCTGCACTCATTGAGGCAAGTAGAGACTATTCCACCACATTCCTGGCTTGTGCCTTGCAGAGGGTGGACATGCTTTCAGGTGTCAATCGATTCGTTTATTTTTGCAGCATTCCCAGCCTCAGAACTGGTATTGTAGCCACGGTAACTATAAGGCTGCTCCTGTTGAGTTCCTGGTTAATAATGACCCCTTTGATGTTGAGGAACATAGAACATAGAACAGTACAGCACAGAACAGGCCCTTCAGCCCTCGATGTTGAAACCGGAGCACCCGGAGGAAACCCACGCACACACGGGGAGGACGTGCAGACTCCACACAGACAGTGACCCAGCCGGGAATCAAACCTGGGACCCTGGAGCTGTGAAGCATTTATGCTAACCACCATGCTGCCCCTTAAAGTGCAGCAGTTTTGGGGTGTCCCATCACCAAGTTATCGTCTATCGTCAGCGTAAGCAAGTTCCAGTCAATGGGAGAACCATTAACCGAGTCACTGTTGGTCTCCCTGCTTAGTACATCCCTAAGTACAATAACATGGGCGATTGATGTCTGTCATGCATTTCAATTGCAATTGTATTCGCTGCAAACGGGTCCGTTACCCGAATGTTACCCATATTCAGTAAAATTCCTGCTCCAGGTGAGGATCGAACTCACAACCTCGGCATAGCTCGCCGTCTGCACTGCTGTATAAGTACCGCGCGCTAACCGATTGCGCCACTGGAACAGACAGTTCAAGCAGGAAGTCAGTAATAGTATTGAACATCAAGGAAATCAATCTTAATTTTGAAGCACCCTAATCACCATTCAGTGATTTACCATTTACTGCAGCCGGATTGTCCTCTGAAGCCGAAGGGCCTCTTGCTTCGAGAACCCACTTGCCCCTAGTTGGTCAGGACCAAGTCAATTAAGGGGCCGCTCTAGTCACAGTTCCTGTTCAGTGGCTGTTCCCATCCCAACTCACACCATTTCTCCTCCACCAACATGGTAGGTTCAGGACATGGAACAGCCCCAGCTCCCATTTCCCGCCTCCACGGTGAAAAGTCAGTGCAATGTGTACGAAATAAAGGTTAGTGGTCTCATTTGCAAATGTAAATTTATACTTTTACTAATTGTCAATTTTTGTTAAAACAAAGCTGTATAATAGAAATCAAAAAACATATAACTCACCTCCTAGCACCAGAGGCTTCCTGAATCACATTGATGCCTCAATTTAATGCCCCAGATGTGTTTTCGCCACATTGAATAGAACAATCTGCTCCCACCAAGTGAATTACACAGGAGACACCATGTCACTTACAAATATATTTTGTTATAGAATATCTTCATATCAGAGAACATCATTATCTAGTGACCTCTGCTGGACATTAACATGTGTGTGGACACAGAGTGTCAACAGGATAAGGTTCAGCTATGATCCTCTTCATAGTCAAATCGAAGCAGACACAAGCCGGGAGATGTGACCGCAAGATAGATATCGTGGCAAAAGACCATTCGGCCCATCTATCCAGAAACGTCTGTCACATTACGGTAGCCTGATTGTAGTAACATAGAATCATAAAATAGTTATACCGAGGAGAAATGAAGACAATTATTTTCTGACAGGTGAAAGGTTTCAAGAAAACTGCACCCGATTTCAAACCTGCTTCCTCTTTAAGTATGGAAGAGAAGTGTTACTTTTCCATACTTTCGAGGAGAAAACATGCAAAAAAGCTTCTATCCCTTTTGTCAATTCTCTTTTAGACAACAGAAGGTACAATTGGGACAGAATAACACCCATCACATAGTAGATCAAAGTTCAGGTCGCAAATAATGCTTGCAGACAGAACATGCCAGCTCATTTCCAAAGTGCAGCCACTGGGAGGGAAGTGGTTTGGTTGGAGTTGGGTCTGGGGTGTCGGGGATGTGGGGGTGCAGGCTGCAATGTTGGTGATTACTAATGCAGGGCTGCAAGATGTCAGGACTAAGAATTGAATATCCAAGGTTACAAGCTCAACAGGAAGGATAGAAAATCCGGTAGAGGGAGAGGAGTCGCACTAATGATTAAGGATGAAGTGATTTATATGATGGGTGGATGTATCAAGAGGTAGGCAGATAGCAGAAAGTTTATGAGAAGAATTTTAAAATATAAAAGGCCTCACGGTAGCATGGTGGTTAGCATCAATGCTTCACAGCTCTAGGGTCCCAGGTTCGATTCCCGGCTGGGTCACTGTCTGTGTGGAGTCTGCACGTCCTCCCTGTGTGTGCGTGGGTTTCCTCCGGGTGCTCCGGTTTCCTCCCACAGTCCAAAGATGTGCGGGTTAGGTGGATTGGCCATGCTAAATTGCCCGTAGTGTAAGGTTAATGGGGGGATTGTTGGGTTACGGGTATACGGGTTACGTGGGTTTAAGTAGGGTGATCTTTGCTCGGCACAACATCGAGGGCCGAAGGGCCTGTTCTGTGCTGTACTGTTCTATGTTTATGACTGTGGCTGTATAGGCCCCCAGTTGCAGCTCTGAAATGGCAAAATGTATCAATGCAAAGATTTGGCAAGCATGTGATAAAGGCAGGGTGGTTATAGTGAGCGATTTTGGGCAGGAGTTTCCGTCCAGCGAATCCAGAATCGCAAGGCACGATCGGGCAGAGAATCGTGTGTCAGCGGAAAATCGAAGCTAGCGCCGTGCATCTGGCGGAATACCATGCTCCGGTGCCTCGACAGCGGTGTGAGTGCATTCAACTTCGCACATACAATAAACGCTGTTAGCATATCATTAACGGACCCATCCCATGATTCTCCAGGCCTCCCACAATGATGCGCTCCTGCGTCCTGCCAGTGTGAATAACTGATGGCAGGGTTCACCTGTGGTTTCAAAATCGGGGAACAGGCGCAGTGGCTGCTGAGGGAGAGAGAGAGGAGGTAGGACAGGTTCCCAGACCATGGTCTTCCGGTCTGTCCTGGCATGGCTAGCTGGGGGTTGCGTCTGCCAAGGCTGGGGGGAGTAGCTGCGGGTGACCATGGGACGGGCTGTGTGGTTGGGATGTCCCCCCATGACCAGGCTGTCTGCCTTTGTCGCGGCCTGCAAGGCAGCCACCCTGCTACGCCTCCCACACGACCGCCCACCGTGGCCCTTAGTTGCACATAGCGACACCGGCCATATGGGTGCCCACGCCCCACCTCCACCCCTCCTCCATCCCAACAGACCCCCTCCCCACCTACCTCCTCCCCCCCACACCACAACTGGACTTCACCAGTGGGGCATCAAGCGGCCCACACTAGAACAACGGCCACATTTGCCTCTACAGGGAGGTGCCGAATTGGGGCTGTAGAGAGTACCACTGACAGGGGTAGCATCAGCCACTGGTACCCCTAATGGCAGGGACGGACACTGGGTCCAAGGGCCCCCACAGTTCCGGGCACTGACGGGACCAGGGGTGTGGTACAGAGGGCAGAGTGCCAGAAAGAATGGCCTGGGATGGGTGTGTGAGAAGAGGGAGGGAGGCAGGGGCTGCCATGTGTACTGTTGAGTCTGGTTGGGCACGGGGGTATGCACCATGCATGCCTGCCTTCCACCCCCTGCAGACAATGGGTTTCGGAATCCAACCAGGAATGGTTGGCATCTGACTTGCCGCTGCAGCCGTGGGGGTTGCACTGAGGCTGTACCTGCAGCAGCTGCTCGGGGAGGTCTCTCCAGAGAAACAGGAGTCAGCCGGTGAGACTGGAGAGATGGCCACCCAACAGGTTGAGGAGGAGATCGAAAGGAGGCACCGCATCAGACCTCGTGTGTACCGGCAACGCCTGTCATTCGCGAACCTGTGGGACCGGGCATGCCGTTGAAGACTCTGGCTGAGCAGGGGGACCGCACGGCATATATGCTGCATCATGGCACACCTGGAACTGCGAGGATATGGGGGAGGACACCCACTCCCAGTGGCTGTCAAGGTGAACGTTTTTGCCACGGGGTCCTTTCAGGCGTCGAGTGGGGATCTGTCTGGGATCTCATAGGCCTCGTGCACAGGTGCATCCCTGCCATCTCAGAGGTCCTATATGCCCAGTCGGCACAATATATCAGCTTCAATGTGGACCAGATCCACCAGGCCAGCGGGGTCTGCCACCATCCCCGATGTATCCCAGGTCCAGTGGTTGATCGACAGGATGCATGTTCCCCTATGAGCACTGGCTCATGAGGGGCTGACCTTTACAGACCACAAGAGGTACCATTCAATGAACATGCAGCTGGTGTGTGACCAAAAGGTGCACATCATGCATGTCTGGGCCCGATACCCAGGCAGCGTGCACAACGCCTTCATCCTGGCAAGCTCGATGGTACACGATACCTTTGAAATGTACGCCTGGGTGAGGGGTTGGCTCTTGGGCATTAGGGACTATCTGCTTCGGTCGTGGCTGATGACCCCTATCTGGAGGCCACAGACCAACACAGAGACCCACTTCAATGAGACCAATGCCACGACCGGGTCTTTTGTCGAGCAGTGAATCGGCGTCCTAAAGATGCAGTTCAGGTGCCTAGACCACTAGGAGATTAGCACCAGGAGAGACTCCCACATTGTGCTGCCCTGTTGCGTCCTCCACAACATTGTACAGCAGAGCGGCGACATGCCAGAGGAGGCAGATGAACGGCAGGCTTCGTCCGACGATGAGGATGCAGAGGAGGGCCAGGATGGGCAGGGAATGGGGACCATGCAGGCACAGGAGCCCACACAGCTTGTGCGGCAGGGCTGCCATGCACGAGACGCTCTAATTGCCTCCAGGTTCACCGACTAGGGGGCTTGGATGACGGTGACACAAATATACAGCCCCCCCCCAACAACCCACCCTCCCAAGCTGACCACCCCCTCCCATGTTCACTCTCCCAGCACCATTTCACTGGCTGATCAATAGGGTTTCCCATTGTGGGGCAGCCGCACGCTATTGAGAAACCCCCCGGGCTGCCGGCAAAACAGAGAATCCCGACAGCGGAGAATTCAGCCCAATGTTTTTTGTATCCCGAAGTGGACCACACAGGATCAGCCAATGCAATTGATGAGATGTCCGTTGGAGACCTATTTTTCGTTGATCTGACAGTCCAGTTCTCCAACGAAAGACGAGGCGTGTATCATTATATCAGATGAGGATGAGCCGCTCATTGAGGCTAAAACACAAAGTGAAGAAGCAATGCCTAATGTTGAGGACATTGATCCAACTAAGACACCAGAGTGCGAGGGTGTGCAGATCATTCCTGAAGTCGCAGACTTGCCTGCAAGTGCGAAAGGGTCCAAAAGTATGCCAACAGTGAATGCCTCACCAGTTGAGGGGCATGCAGCACAGTGTTCGAGCGCAAGCACCATAGATCAACCAAAACTCCCCAATCCAACAAAGGCCCCAGAATCAGCTATTGTGACAGAAGAGCCAGAGTCAGCTTGCACAGTAAAAGATCCAGAAGCAGACATTACAGCAAGGGATCCTGAACTGGCTAATCACATAGCAGAGTCCAGCAGCAAGAAGGATACCACTAGAGTCAAAAAGAAAAGGAGACAGAATCAGCAAATGAGAAGGAAGGGGAAGAGTTGAGGACACAGTTGGTCGACCAGGTTGCACCCACGACAGTGAAGGCACAACCAGCAGTAAATATGCAAGAAAAAGCACTGAGGCAGAGTAGGAAGCATCGCTTCAAAAGTTTAATAAAGTTGGTGACGCAAAAAAGACACCGGCCAAGATTTGCTGCTCAAGATCCAAATTAGCTTGAACCCATGATGCCCTCACATAAGCAAATGAGCCAACCTGACTCCACACTGCAGACTAGTATGGCAGTCACAAACCTTTCTACTGCATTTGTTTTTTTTTTTTAAATAAATTTAGAGTACGAATTAAGGGTCAATTTAGCTTGGCAAAACCACCTATCTTTGGGTTGTGGGGACAAGACCCACGCAAACATGGGGAGAATGTGCAAACTCCACACGGACAGTGACACAGAGCCGGGATCGAACCTGGGACCTCGACGCCATGAGGTGGCAGTGTTAACCACTGCGTCACCGTACTGCCCTACCCCACCTTACCTTTGGACACTAAGGTTCAATTTAGCATGGCCAAACCTCCTAGTCTGCACGTCTTTAGACTGTGGGACGAAACCGGAGCACCTGGAGGAAACTTCGGCAGACACGGCGAGAACATGCAAACTCTGCAGAGACAGTCACCCAAGGTCGAAATCAAACCCGGGTCCCTGGCGGTGTAAGGCAGCAATGATAACCACTGTGCCTTGTGCCACCTTGCCGTACTTTGTGCCACCTGGTTATCTGACAGCCACTTGGAAGCAGCCCGGGATCTAGATATTCAGATCGAGACACATACACTTGGCCCAATTTAAGGAGAACTGCCTTCTGAGATGTTACTCAATAGGGAGTCAGCACTGAATTTTGCCAGCTGCTGCAACTATCAGGGATTGGGACAGGGTCAATTCCACCAGTAGCTATGAAGGTCAGCACATTGAACTTTTACGTCTCATCACTGGCCTCCACATTAAACAGACTTCAGTTCATTTAGCATAAAACAGGCCATGGAAAAATTGGTTCCCAAGTGAGATATTTTTTTTCAATTTCCAAATGGAAAGAAGGCAACAGTGCAAACATATTTTCCAACTGGCAGACTTATCTGACATGTAGGGCCTCTATGGTGGCATCCGGAGTGACTACCGTGTGGTCCCCGAACAACTATTCTAATAATCCATGTTGTGTTGCTTCCATTAATAATCTTTGTACTGTTTAATAAGCTTATTTTGCAGTTAAGGCGTACGTCAAAAACCGGTGTAATATTATTCTGCCAACTAAAAAGTATACCTAAGGATATATCATAAAATTAGAACCTGAAGATAATTTTCTATTTTTTCCTCAGGCATACTGTGAAGTTACCCAGCTGTCTGAGTAAGCGTAAACACTGTTCGGGACTTAGGGACGTAGAGCAATTCAAATCACAGCACAGAAAAAAAAAAGTCTTAGATGATGTCACAAATGTACTATCCTCCTACATGTCTCTTTAAGTGAATTTGATATATCGATCAGTTCCCAGAGCCATGAATGCCCTTATTTTAGATGAATCTGCAGATGAATCAGTGCCAAACACCACAACAATGATAGGAGGGTGACGTCGACATTTAAATGGCAGCTAATTGAGACAATAGCCAAATGAAGTTTATGAATCTTGCCGGCTATTGTTTCTAATTCAGTGGTTTGTCAGGACTCAGAAACTCTCATCCTTACCACAGTATCAAACTGAAATTTATTCTTGTTTTGATATTTTAAAATGTTGAAAAACGAACAACGCTGGCCTTTACAAAACACCCCATTAGCATTGCCTTTTCGTTTTTCTCTTTGTCCAACCATCTTCTCCATTTAAGCTAATGCCTCAATTGGGAAAATGCACTCACATGCTCAAAGGGGTACTTTGCGTTCGGTGCAATGCAGTGTGCCGAGAATAGTGTTAACACCATTTAAGAGGAAAATTGTGTCCACTGTCTGAGTGATGGCTTTCATTTGCCGGCATTATGACGACCACAGTTCAAGCACAAGATGCATTCATCATTTAAATGAGCGATCATTTTTCTGGGCTTAAAAGCCGAGTGTTGAATTGTGTTGTGTGCTGCCTCATGTGGATGTAATAGCTCCAAGGATTTCCAGAATTTATTTAATATTTAATCAGAAAGCACGGCAATTGAATCAATGCATGTAATAAATTTAAGAAAATCAAATGGATGCAAACATGAAACAGGGGGAGGGATTCTCCGACACCCCGCCGGGTCGGAGAATCCCCGGGGCCTGGCGTGAATCCAACCCCGCCGCTCCGCCGCCGGCCGCCATATTCTCAGCCGGCGTAAAATCGCACCACGCGCCTGACAGAATGGCGAGAATCAGCGCAACGCGATGGGCCCCAGGGCTGCTTCAAATCTCCGGCCCAGGTGGTCCCGCTGACATGACACTAGGTCACGCCGGCGTAAATTAAACATGCTTTTTAACGGCGTCAACCAGTCGTGCTGGCTGACACCGGCAGGCAAGGAGGTAGGGGTCGGCGTGGGGCGGTCGCCGGAGAGGAGACGGCACGGCCGTAGCTGGTGGGGGGGTCGCGGGTGCCGGTGGAGGGTGCTCCCCAGGGCCGAGGGTGCGTGCCGGTTATCGGGGTCGGTGCCGGGGGTTGGGGGGTGGGTTTGGGTTGGGGTGGAGAGGGGATGGGGGGTGCCGTGGGGAGGGAGTGCTGGGGATCGGAATGTGCCAGGGATCGGAGTGCCGTGGCTCGGGGGTGACGGGGATGGGGGGTGCCTGGGATGAGGGCTGCCGTGATTCGGGAGTGCCGGGGATTGGTGTGCCGGATGGTGGGTGCCGGGGTTCGGAGTGCCGGGGGTTAGAGTGCCAGGTATGGGGGCTGCCGTGGCTCGAGAGTGCTGTGGCTCGGGAGTGCCGGGGATTGGAGTGCCAGGGATGGGGGGGGGGGGCATGCCGGGGTTTGGAGTGCCAGGGATCAGAGTGCCGGGCATGGGGGCTGCCGTGGCTCGAGAGTTCCGTGGCTCGGAGTGCCGGGATGGGTGTGCCGGGGATGGGGAAGGGGGGAGGGGGCGGGGGGGTGCCAGGGTTTGGAGTGCCGGAGATCAGAGTGCCGGGCATGGGGGTTGCCGTGGCTCGAGAGTGCTGTGGCTCGGGAGTGCCGGGGATTGGAGTGCCAGGGATGGGGGGGGGGGGGGGGGGTGCAGGGGTTTGGAGTGCCGGAGATCAGAGTGCCAGGGATGGGGGGGGGGGGGCGGGGTTTGGAGTGCCAGGGATCAGAGTGCCGGGCATGGGGGCTGCCGTGGCTCGAGAGTTCCGTGGCTCGGGAGTGCCGGGATGGGTGTGCCGGGGATGGGTGGTGCCGTGGCTCTGGAGTGCCGGGGATGGGGGGGGGGGGGGGGGGCGGGGGTTTGCCTGGCCAGGTGCCAGCTGACAACAGTGGCGACCATGCAGCCCATGGCACCTGGTTGCGGAGGGGGGTTATGGGCAATGATGACATGTCGTCTACCCCCACGCCCCACCCCCTGCAGACCGTTATGTTTGGGCATCACCCAGCAATGTTGGCCCCCGTGGCGGGAGCCGCCCTTCTACATGTTGCTTACGGGATCTGGAGCAGGAGCGTGCCAGGGAGGCAGCAGAGGCTGCCACAGAGGAGCACGTCGCAGAGGGGCAGGTGGCAGCCATCCAGGCTGGAGGGCCGCCCGCCCAACAGGACGAGGAGGAACATAGAACATAGAACACTACAGCACAGAACAGGCCCTTCGGCCCTCGATGTTGTGCCGAGCAATGATCACCCTACTCAAACCCACGTATCCACCCTATACCCGTAACCCAACCGCCCCCCCCCCCTTTAACCTTACTTTTTAGGACACTACGGGCAATTTAGCATGGCCAATCCACCTAACCCGCACATCTTTGGACTGTGGGAGGAAACCGGAGCACCCGGAGGAAACCCACGCACACACGGGGAGGACGTGCAGACTCCGCACAGACAGTGACCCAGCGGGGATCCGAACCTGGGACCCTGGAGCTGTGAAGCATTTATGTTAACCACCATGCTACCGTGCTGCCCATTGCTACCGTGCGGAAGAGGAGGAGGAGGTGCCACGGTGACGGACATGCCCGATGAGGCCCCACCGCTACTCGTGTTTACCAGGACCTCACGGACCGGGCATGCAGGAGGAGACTCAGGATGAGCCTGGAAACCGTCGCCCATATCTGCCAGCTCATGATACACTTGGCACCGCACGGCACTAGGGGCGGACACCCTCTCCCGGTGGCGTCAATGTTACGGTGGCCCAGAACTTCTACGTGACAGGGTGGTTCCTGTCCCACATCTCCCAGGCATCGGTGCACAAGTGCATCCGTGTAGTGACTGACGCCCTGTACGACATAGCAGACCGTTATATTCAGTTCCCTGTGGACTGCGCCCACCAGGATGCCCGGGCAGCGGGCTTCGCTGCCATGGCCAGGATACCCATGGTCCAGGGGGCAATCGATGGGATGCACGTCGCCATGCAGCCACCAGCGAATAACAAGGCTGTGTTCACGAACAGGAAGGGGACCTACTCCATGAACGTGCGGGTGGTCTGTGACCACCGGATGAGGATCATGCGCGTCTGTGCCCGGTACCCGGCAGTCGTGCATATTGGCACAATCGTTCATCCCTACCATGTTCGAGGGATGCCCCCCCCCCTCTCCCCCGCGGCTGACGGGCTGGTTGCTGGGCGACAGGGGCTACCCGTTGCGGTCATGGCTGATGACGCCTATACGGAGACCACAGACTGACGCGGAGAACGGCTACAACAATGCCCATGCAGCGACCAGGGGTGTGATAGAGAGGTGCTTTGGGCTGCTGAAAATGTGCTTCAGGTGTCTGGACCGCTCTGGAGGGGCCCTCCAGTACCCGTCAGATAGGGTCGGCCGCATCGTTGTGGTCTGCTGCGTCTGTACAACATAGCCCAGCAGAGGGGCGATGTGCTGGAGGCAGAGGAGGGGGAGGAGGAGCAACACGATGAAGGGCAGGCCCCCCCAGATGAGGAGGATGGGGGAAATGTACAGGACAGACAGGCTGGACATGGACGGGAGGCTGCTCACCGTTACCGGCTGGGCCAGTGGGCACGGGATGGGTTGATAGCCACACGAGTCACAGACTAGGGGGTTGTGGGAATCACCGAGTATGGGCACGGACAGCACAGTACGGCACCAGCCCACCACTCTCACCCCAACCACCCACCAACAAGAGCAGTCGACCTGTAGGCAGTTCTCAGTATTGGATCAGCCGCAGGCAGGCACTGTTCTAAGTTGATTAAAGCCACGGTTTACTTCTACTCTTGTCTCGAGTGAATTGATGGTGGCATAAATTTAATCAACTTAAACGCAAATATGGAATCGGCCCTCAAACCTGACCGACTGAATCGATCCGCAGGCCGCGGAGGTTAAATAAATTTTTTCGCAATGGCTCCACTGCTTCAAGGTCTATCTCACAGCCTTCTCCACGCCTTCCATCACTGACGAACAGAAGCTGAGCCTCCTCCATGAACAAGTGAGCCAACGAATCTCTGCTCAACTCGACGGGGCCTCCTCCTAAGCAGACGCCCTCGCGATGCTCGAACGCCTCTATGTACGGCACGTGAACGAGGTCTACGCGCGACACATCCTCACCACTCGCTGCCAGCGTCCCGGGGAATCTCTAGAAGACTACCTACGCGACCTCAAAGTCCTCGCACGCAGCTGCAACTAACAGGCCGTTACGGTGACTCAACATATGGAACTCGTCGTCCGAGGCGTCTATGTGGTGGGAGCCCAGTCCATCTACGTGAGACAGCGCCTACTCGAAAAGGGGGCCCTGGACCTGGACCAGACGGCAAAATTAGCCTCCTCTCTGGAAGTAGCGTTCCAGAGCCTTAACCCGTTCCCGACTGACCACGCGACCCCCTTGTGGACCCCTGACCAAAGACTACCCCAGGCCTGTGCCGCGCGGCCGCCCGCCCACCATGGGGGGCTACCCTGCTATTTCTGCAGCCAGTCCCAACACCCCCAGCAGCACTGCCCGGCCCGTAACGCAAACTGCAGCAGCTGCGGGAGAAAAGGACATTTCGCCAAAGTTTGCCTGGCCAGGTCCAAGAACTCTAACTCACAGGCCCGCAGACCCCGCAGTGTGGCAGCGGGTCTCCCGACTCCGCCCCCTGCGGACACATCATCAGCCTCGTGCTATCCGTGGGGGCATCCATCTTACAGCCCTCACAGCACGTGTGACTCACGGGGGCCACCATCTTGGCCATGCTCCCCCACGCAGCCGGCCACGTGCGATCCTTGGGGGCCGCCATCTTAGACACCTTCTTCCTCACCGCCCGCCTCGCTCGACCAACGGGGGCCACCATCTTGACCGCCATCTGCTACGCCGCTCGACGTATACGATCAACAAGGGCAGCCATCGCGGAGCCGCCGCAGCACCACCAACCACGCCGCTACCCACAACTCAGCGCGGTCACGCTGGATTAGTCACGACCCAAGCACCTCCGGAGCTCTATGATGACCGTCCGGGTAAACGTGCACGAGACATCTTGCCTTTTCGACTCCGGGAGTACAGAGAGCTTCATTCACCCGGACATGAAGATCCACCTCAGGGGCCTCGCTTCCTTCCTGGCCAGTCCTACTCAGAAAGCACGTCAGGAGCCATAAGTCCGATCCTCTGGTAGAGAGGGTCCAGCTCCTACAATCCAACCCCCAGTACGCTTACATCGAACACCCCGATGGCCGACAGGATACGGTCTCACTCCGGGACCTGGTGCCCGCCGGTTCCACCACCACCACCACCGCCCTGCCACCATATCCCGCCCATCCTACCATGACCAGCGCCCCGCCCCATATGGCTCCCGCACTCCCTCCCGCCCGCCATCCCCCCTTCACCGATCCACAGGAATGAAGCTCCAGAAGAGACGCTCCCGGAGTCCATGTCTGTAGCCGCCCTGGCGCCCTCACTACCAATGCCAGCACGGATGAGTTCGACACCTGGGCCAGCAACAACGCCAGAGCTTCGGCAATCACAGCGCACAATCTGTGCGCCGGACCGGCTGAACTTATGAACCTGTCACCCCCGCCAGACTTCATTTTTTTAACAGGGGGTGAATATGGTGAATGTATTATACCAATAACCCACCAGTGTATTTGTATCTGTGCTGTTGCCCTTGTATTTGTATCTGTGCTATGCTGTTGCCCTTGTGGGCTTCTCCGATGGGCCATTGTATGGCATTATCCATAGGGGAACATGTTGGGGCATGTATGGGCTCCGCCCATGGCTCCTCCCCTTGAAGGGAGGTATAAAGAGCAGTCGACCTGTAGGCAGTTCTCAGTATTGAATCAGTCACAGGCACTGTTCTAAGTTGATTAAAGCCACGCTTTATTCTACTCTTGTCTCGAGTGAATTGATGGTCGCATCAATTCACCGCCCCTCCACCATATCCCGCCCAACCTACCATAACCAGCGCCCCGCCCCTATATGGCTCCCGCACTCCCACCCACCCGCCATCCCCCCTTCACCGATCCACAGGAATGAAGCTCCAGAAGAGACGCTCCCGGAGTCCACGTCTGTACCCGCGATGAGCTGCAAGCTCTACATTGTTAGACAATGTCTGACTCATGGCCACAGTAACACCCTCCACCTGGACCGTCCCTGCATGCAGCCCTGACACTGCAGCCAGACACCGTCATCTGCCCGGGGTCGCTGCACTGGCACTAGATGGGGGTGGCGTATGCCTGACGGCCCAGGTCGGTCCCTGTCCTGTGGGCGCCCTGGCACTGGGTGGGGGCGTTGTATGCCTGATGGTCCGGGTCTATCCCTGCCTTGTGGGCGCCCTGGCACTGAGTGGGGGTGTTGTATGCCTGACGGCCCAGGTAAACGCCTGTCCTGTGGGCGCCCTGGCACTGAGTGGGGGCGTTGTATGCCTGACGGCCCAGGTAAACGCCTGTCCTGTGGGCGCCCTGGCCCTCGGTGGGGGCGTTGTATGCCTGACGGCCCGGGTCGTTCCATGTCCTGTGGGTGCCCTGGCTTGTCCTGGGGGGTGGTCGGCATCCGCAGGGACGAGTGGGTCGACGTTTGATCCTGCAATACACAATACAGCATGCATGGTTAGACATGCAGATGGGGATGGGGGATGGGGGGATGGGTGGTAGGGGGATGGGGAAGGGGGCATGGAGGAAAGAGGGAAGGGGATGGGGAAGGGGGATGGGGGAAAGGGGGGCATGCAGTGAGGGGTCTCACTTGGTGTTGTGCCCCCGATCTCTGCATCTGCAATCTCCCGGTCCTCGGGTCAGCCTGCCAGGTCCAGGGCACTCTCTTCATGAACGGTGATGAGGCGCAATTCAGGTGGACCCCCTCCAGTCCTCTCACACTCCGGTTTGATATGGGCGCGCTTCTCCTGTGGGGGGGGGGGGGGGAGACTGGGGTGAGGGGGGGAGACGGAATTGGGGGGGGGGGGGGGGAGGTGGTACTCAACCTAGCTGCCCTGACTAGGTCATTGACCTTCTTGAGGCACCGGATGCCTATCCTGGCTGTTACGGCCACGACGATGACGGCCTCTGCCACCTCCCTCCACAAGCGGCGGCTGAGGTTAGGTGCGACCCTGCGGCCGTGTCCGGGATACAGGGCCTCCCTCCTCTGCTCCACTGCGTCCAGGAGCGCCTCGGTGTCCCACTCCTGGAGCCTCGGCGCTGCGCGGTGGGCGGCCATTTTGTCGAATCTCCGGCGGTGGTGTATTTTGTGCTACGACGCCATCTGTGATGGGTGACGCCATCACGATTGGCATCACGCCGCTGCTGGCCCCTTCCAGGTCAAAGGTTTCCAGAAGGTCCGGTTGGCCGGGGTGGTTCGCGCCTTCCTTGGCGCCGGCCTCGGGCCATCCCGCTGATTGCGGGAGAATCCCGCCCAATGGCTTTTTTTAGTTTTTTACATTTAGGATTGTAAGTGGGTGGCCATCCAGGAGAGAGAGGAGGAAGAATCTGTCGGTGCAGGAATTCACTGGGGTTGTGACATTGTCAAACAATGTTTCAATAACAGCCTCGAGGACTCTAGTCTTGAGCAGATTCATTCGCCCACTGAAGCAACTGCACAGTGGTGGGGCACCGAGAACTATAGAATTGTTGTTGTCATCGAAGATTCAATAGTCAGGAGGACAGACTCGAGTATCTGTAGCCACCGATATGAGTCTTGTGTGATACATTAACCCCCTGATGCCGAGCTGAAAGGACATCACCGATGGGATGCAGACTATTTTGTAGGGGGGAAAAGGGAATGGACAGAAGTTGTGATGCCTGTTGGAACTAATGACATATACAGGAAAAAAGATGCTTTCTTAAGCAGAGTTTAGAAGCTGGGGAGGAAGTTAAAGAGCAGGACTGCGATCTCTGGATTGCTCCCAGTGCCACGTTGTAGTAACCCAGGAGACATGAATAAGACTAAACAGGTTTATTTTAACTGAAAAGATAAAACCGCTACCTCAGTGTACAACAGTAATGTCCCAGCCCGGGACTATCGGAACTCCCAGTCCAGATCTGGGAGCAGCATTTAAAGGCCTCGCTGACGGGGTCCAGCTGGGCAGGCCTCTACCCGCTACCATGGGAACACGTAATTTACGAGTCCCACTAGGAGGTAGATTAGTGATCCCCGTGGTTCTTGTGAGGGTTATCACATCCCTCGCCCAAGTCCAGATCACATCCCCCACTCCTACAACGATAAGGCCTCCTTCGCATCTTGACGCTTGGCCTTTGGCCAAGTGTCAGTGGAGTCGGATTGCGGGGTGGGGGGGGGGGGGGGGGCGGTGAAGCGGATAGACAATCATCACTTCCTGGCAGAGCATCGAAGGGCCACTAATGGGGGCTCCTCTTCGACACTGACCTCCGGCTGACGGTCAGTCGTCTCAGTCTCCATTTCTGATCCCGAGTCTCCATCCTCGAGGGGAGTGACTCTTGTGTTTCTCATGGACTGAGTCTCCTGCCTGGAGGGGAACGCATAGGATGTTGAGGATATTGTCCCGTCCAGAGTTGTTTCAACAGTGGAGAGTTCTTTACTCCGGCGATGGATCACGTGATTCCTTATGGTCTGCCCTCTAGTCTTGACCTTGTATAAACGGGGCCAGTCTTTTCTACTACAACTCCTGGGATCCAAGGAGATCCATCTCCAAAGTTATATCTGCTGGATTAAAGTTCCTATCGGGCATTCAGGTTTCAGCATATCTTTTCTAAGCTTCTTGTCTTGACTCCGTCTTTCCTCCTAGATTGGGAAAAAATAGGCTGAGTCTGGTCTGGAGTCGACGTCCCATGAGCAGCTCCACGGCGGAATTCCCGTTGTACTTTCTGGCCTGGCCCTGCAGTCAAAGAGGAACTGGGCCAATTTGGTGTCTGGAGAACCAGCGGTCTGTTTCTTCATGCCGTTATTAAGTGTTTGGACCGCCCACTTGGCTAGGGCGTTGGAGGATGGATGGTATGGCGCCATTCGGATATGTTTAATCCTTCACAAGTGCCTGGAATTGCTGCTGGCGAAGGGAGTTCCATTATCTGATACGAGGACCTCTGGTATCCCATGAACACAAAATGTTTGCTGGAGTTTCTCTATGGTCATGTTGGAAGTCATGGAGGACATCCAGTGTATGCCCATTCATTTAGAATGGGCGCTGACCAAGATTAAAAACATCAATCCCTTGAGCGGCCCGGCGAGTTCCGCATGTACCCATACCTAAGGTTTCCCCGGCAATTCCCACGGTTGCAGTGAGGCCGAAGGTGGGAGCTTCTGGCTCTACTGACACAAAGGGCACTGTTTCAACAAGTTCTCAATGTCAGTGCCAAGCCCAGGCCACCAGACAAAGCTCGTTGCAAGCATCTTCACCTTGGAGACCCCTGGGTGACCATTGTGTAACTCTGTCAAGATTGGGCACTGGCCTGGGTGGGGGACAACCATTTGGGCTACCCATAGCATGATGCATCTTCCATGATGGATCCAAGCCCAGGCAATGGGGGGGGGGGGGGAGGGGGGGGGTGCTTTGTCTTCCTTAAAAAGGGGCTTATGGTATGTGATTATCATAAAGTGTTGGTTGTAGTCTTACGGATTGAATTTCTTTATTCCAAATATCATGGCCAGTCCCTCTTTTTTGATTTGGGTATAGCATCATTCCGCATCTGCCAAGATTCATGATGCATTTGCAATTGGTCGCTCGGCACCAGCGTCACATTGATGGGAGAGAGTTGCCTCAGCTCCATATGGAGAGGCATCACACGTTAGTACCAGCTGATTGTGGATTCATTCAAGATGTTGAACCATAACAGCTGTGTTTCACTTTCATGAATGTTTTGTCCTGTGCTGCCTGCCAGCACCACTTTTGGTGCTTCTTCAACAGTGCCTGTAGGGATGCCAGGAAAGTAGCTAAGTTGAGGATGAATTTCCCATAATAATTCATGAGATCTAGGAACGACTTCAGTTCAGTCATGTTTTACAGGGTTTGTGCCCGTTTTATGCCCGTCTTTATCGACGCAGTACCTGAGATATGTTACCTTGCCTGTCTGCAACCCCCACTTGATGTGGATGCTCACATTAGAGAATCATCGTAGGACTTCCTCCAGGTTTTCCAGATGTTCTTTTTTGATGGCTCCAGTGATTAGCGCATCATCTAGCTACCTCCTTAGGCAGCCCTTGAAGGATATTTTCCATTATGCGTTGGAAAATGCCGCACACCAACGAGACTCCAAAAGGCAGGTCGGTGTATTCATACAAGCTCTTATGGGTATTGATAGTTACATATTTTCTAGATGCCACATCGAGCTCTAGCTGGAGGTATGGGTCGCTCATATTCATTCATAATCTTTATTGTCACAAGTAGGCTTACATCAACGCTGCAATGAAATTACTCTGAAAAGCCCAAATGGCCACGTTCTGGCGCCTGTTCGGGTACACAGAGGGAGAATTCAGAATGCCCAAATTACCTGACAGCACATCTTTCGGGACTTGTGGAAGGAAACCGGAGCACCCGGAGGAAACCCACGCAGACACGGGGAGAATGTGCAGACTGCACACAGATAGTGACCGAAGCCAGGAATCAAACCTGGGACCTGGCGCTGTGAAGCAACAGTGCTAACCACTGTGCTACCAGGCCGCCCAGTACATATCAAGCTTGGTGAAAGGGTGGCCTCCTGCCAATTTTGCATAGAGGCCCACGGTGTACAGAACAGTATACTGGCCAAGACGGGAAGCTCTGTTAACAGTTTATAGTCCCCGCAAAGGTGGACCAACTTGTTGGGCTTGAGTTCCAGGACTACTGGCAGAAATTGGACGGGGCGTATGATGCCAAGATGTTCCAATTGTTCAATTTTGGTCTCCACCTTGATGGGAAAGGCATAGGGGACCGATATTTCCCTGAAATACTTGGGTCGGGTATCAGGGTCTACATAGATTTCTGCCCTTGCTCCCTTGATTTTATTGAGGCCTTCCTAAAATACCTCAGGGTATTTCCCGATGGCCTTGTATAGACTGGCAGTTCCCAATTTTAAAATTTGTTGCCCACCCATACAGATCCATTGGAGCCAGCCTCTACCCAAGAGACTAAGCCCTGGTCCTTCTACGACTATCAGAGGAGTCGGACCATCTGCTGCCTATGGGTAATCAGTGATTCCTACAATCCAGCAGGGTTCCCCCACGTAGCATCCAGGCTCTAGTGTCTCAGGCCCAGGGGCACAATGCCTGTTCAGAGGCACCTGAAAGTCTGTTCCCCAATAATGGAGACAACGGCTCCTGTGTTCATGTCCATTTCCAGAGAGTGACCGTTGACCTGGAGTTTGATTTTAATTGGGGCAACCTTGGGGGTGGTGATACAGTCCTGTTTGGGCTGGTGGATTTGTTAGACCTGGGTCTGAGGTGCTTTGGCTTCCAGATTGGGCGGCACACGTGCTGACAATTCTGGCAGCCTTGCCTTGGGTGTGTCCTTCGGCCAGAGGTACAACAGCCTGACGACTGTTCCCTGAAGTCCTCTGGGGAAGCCTCCTTAATATTTGTGGCATTTCTCAGCCTTCATTCATATTCTTGGGTGCTGTGACTGAGTGGCGAACAGGCGGTGGGTGGGGAATGCAATTGCTCTCAACAAGGAAACTGGTCTTACCAGACAGGTGTTGGACAGCAGGGTAGCATGGTGGTTAGCATAAATGCTTCACAGCTCCAGGGTCCCAGGTTCGATTCCCGTCTGGGTCACTGTCTGTGTGGAGTCTGCACGTCCTCCCCCTGTGTGCGTGGGTTTCCTCCGGGTGCTCCAGTTTCCTCCCACAGTCCAAAGATGTGCGGGTTAGGTGGATTGGCCATGCTAAATTGCCCGTAGTGTCCTAATAAAAGTAAGGTTAAGGGGGGGGTTGTTGGGTTACGGGTATAGGGTGGATACGTGGGTTTGAGTAGGGTGATCATGGCTCGGCACAACATTGAGGGCCGAAGGGCCTGTTCTGTGCTGTACTGTTCTATGTTCTATGTTCTACACTGAGCATGCTGCAGTCCATTAACCCTTGAAGTTCCTGGACTCCTTTCTCACATTCTCCAAGGACAATGCCAGTTCTATGGCTCTTTTAAGGTTTAGGGTGGGCTCTGCTAGTAGCTTTCTCTGTGTCGCAGCGTTGTTTATCCCGCATACCAATCGCTCCCGCAGCATCTTGGGAAGGGATGGCCCATACTCACAGTGCACCACCAGTTTCCTGAGCCTGGACAGGAATTCCGTCACGGATATTCCAGGGGTCCTTCCCGCCCTGGTTAAATCTGTAAAGCTGGATAATTATCAATTGTCTTGTGTCATAGTGGTTTGCCACGAACTCTACCAATTTGTTAAAGGCTTATGAGTCCAGGACTGCCAAGTAAGTAATGGTGCCGAACGTCAGGATTGCACAAGGAGCCAGAAGGATTATTTTGTGACGGTCGTCACCTACGCCATTAGCACAAAAAAAAGCGAATTCTTTCAGCATATTGAGGCCAGCCCTCCACACCCACATCATCCGGCTTGCATTTTCCGAATAGAGACATTTCCGGTTTCCTCACACTTTGTTCCTCACGGAAGTTTCAAGGAAGGCTGTCCAGAATCTCGTACTTGATTCTTGTCGCCAATGTAACAATCGAGGATACATGAAGACGAAGGCTAAACGGGTTTATTTTAACTCAAAAGATAACGTTTCTGCCATGACGTACAGGACAAATGTCCCAGCCTGGCACTATCACAAATCCCGGTAAAGGTGTGGGAGCAGCATTCAAAGGGTTCAGTAATGAGTCCCAGTTGGGCGGGTCTCCGCCCGTTACCAGGAAACTCATAGTCTACAAGCCCCACAGGGAGATCAATTAGTGATGCCCTCGTGAGGGCTTTCACACACATGTTTGTGAATATCAGAGCAGTAAGATGAGACAGGGTTTCACACAGTTGGAGGAATGGTGCAGGAGGTGAGGCGTCAGATTCCTAGAGCATTTGCAGCAATTCTAGTGCCAAAACACTCTACCAGATGGATGGAGTGCATCTCAACTGTGCTGGGACCAATATTTTCACAAGGAGGTTAACTGATGTTATGGGAGTGTGGGGTTTATTTAAACACATTTGGCAAGGGGAGGGACAATAAGACAAAGCGTTAGAGAGAAGCTACAAACTTCACAGGGAGAGAGAAAGAGTCAGAAACATAAGAGATCAAATGGGGAGTGGGGGGGGGGGGGTTGGGGGTGAGACAGTGGGTTGAAAAGCATGATAGACGCAGAAGGGTGCAAGTACCTGGACAGAAATGCATGCACCTGATGAATAATGTTCATGAGCTATAGAAACAAGTAGCCATTAGTGGCAATAATAGACTTTTACAAGCAGAGGAATTTGCGCTTAATATTTCTAGTTACAATGCATTAAGAGAAGTAAACAAAGATATGGGGTAGCAGTACTGATTTTAAGATAGCGTTATAGCACTAGAAAGAGTGGTTAGAATTAAGGAGTGTTAGAGGACTTATTACATTGCTCGGCGTGTACTATAGGCCACCAAATAATGATATAGCGGTGGTACATTTGGAGGGAAATGACAGAAAAATGCAAGATCTACACATTAGTGATAATGGGGGAATTTCAGTTATTCTAATGTAGACTGAGAAAGGCACAGTGTAAAGGACAAAGAAAGGAAGGCATTTCTGTAATGGAGAACAGGAGAACTTTCTTGATCAAGGTGTTTCCAGTCCAACAAAAGCATTGTCTAGTTCCAGAGCAATAAGCTGGGGCATGTTTCAATGATGGAGTATTGGGAACCAGTGGTCAAAATATCATGACATGGGATTACACTGGTTATACAGCACCAAAACAGGCCATTCACCCTAACCAGTCCATGCCGGTATTTAGACCACTAGACCATTAGACATAGGAACAGAATTAGGCCACTCGGTCCATTGAGTCTGCTCCACCATTCAATCATGGGTTATTTTTCTCATCCCCATTCTCCTGCCTTCTCCCCATAACCCCTGATCCCCTTTTTAATCAAGAACCGATCTATCTCTGTCTTAAAGACACTCAGTGATTTGGCCTCCACAGCAATGAGCTCCACAGAATCACCATCCTCCGGCTGAAGAAATTCCTTCTCATCTCTGTTTTAAAGGATCGTCCCTTTAGTCTGAAATTGTGTCCTCTGCTTCTAGATTTTCCTACAAGTGGAAACATCCTCTACACATCCACTCTATCTTGGCCTCGCAGTATCCTGTAAGTTTCAATAAGATCTCCCCTCATCCTTGTAAACACCAATAAGTACAGACCCAGAGTCTTCAACCGTTCCTCATACGACAAGCTCTTCATTCCAGGGATCAATCTTGTGAACCTCCTCTGGACCCTTTCCAAGGCCTGCACATCCTTCCTATGATGCGTGGCCCAACATTGCTCACAATACTCCAAATGGAGTCTGACCAGAGCCTTATCTAGCCTCAGAAGTAAACCCCTGGTCTTGTATTCTAGCCCTCTCGACATGAATGCTAACATTGCATTTGCCTTCCTCACTGCCGACTGAACCTGCAGTTAACCTTCAGAGAATCGTAAACAAGGACTCCAAAGTCCCTTTTTGCTTCTGATTTCCTCAGCATTTCCCTATTTAGAAAATATTCAATGCCTCCATTCCTCCTTCGAAAGTGCATTGCCTCACACTTTTCCACACTGTATTCCATCTGCCACTTCTTTGCCCACTCTCATAGCCTGTCCTTCTGCAGCTCGCCTGCTTCCTCAATTCTACTTGTCCCTCTACAGATCTTTGTATCACCTTCAACCTTAGCAACAGTGCCTTCAGTTCCTTCTTCCAGATTATTAATGTATATTGTGAAAAGTTGTGGTTCCAGCACCGACCCCTGAGGCACACCACTAGTCACCGGCTGCCATCCTGAAAACGACCCCTTTATCCTCACTCTCTGCCTTCTGCCAGTCAGCCAATCCTCTATCCATGCCAGGAACTTACTCTTAACACCATGGGCTCTTAACTTATTTAATAGTCTCCTATGCGGCACCTTGTCAAAGGCCTTCTGGAAATCTAAATAAATCACTCCACTGGTTCTCCTTTATCTAACTTCCTTGTTACTTCCTCAAAGAACTCTAACAGATTTGTCAGCCATGCCCTCCCCTTGGCAAAGCCATGCTGACTCAGTCCTATTTTATCATGCACTTCCAAGTACTCCGCGATTTAATAATGGACTCTAAAATCTTACCAATGACCGAAGTCAGACTAACCAACCTATAATGTCCCATCTGTCTCCCTCCCTTCTTAAACAACGGTGTTACATTAGCCACTTTCCAATCCTACGGGACCCTTCCTGCCTCCAGTGATTCCTGAAAGATTATCACCAATGCTTCCGCAATCTCCTCAGTTATCTCTTTTAGAACCCTGGGGTGTAGTCTATCCGGTCCAGGTGATTTATCCACCTTCTGACCTTTCAGTTTCCCCAGAACCTTCTCCTTAGTGATGGTCACTGCACTCCCTATGTGAACTACAACCTTTGGCTGTTCACCCTTCCCCTCCAGAATGTCCTGTGTTCGTTCAGAGACATCCTTGATCCTGGCACCAGGGAAGCAACACACCATCCTGGAGTCTCTTTCACGTCCACAGTTGCGCCCATCTGTGCCCCTTATTATAGAGTCCCCTATAACTATCGCTCTCTTGCACTTTGCCCTCCTCTGCTGACCAACAGAACCAGTTGCGATGCCACTGTTCTGGCTGCTGTGGTTTTCCCCTGATAGGCTATCCCCCTCAACAGTATCCAAAACGGCATACCTGTTAGAGAGGGGGACAGCCACAGGGGATTCCTGCACTGACTGCCTGTCCTTTCTAGTGGTCACCCATCTGTCTGCCTGCACCTTGGGTGTGATCACGTCTCTATAACTCTTATCTATGATGCTTTCCACCACCTGCATGCTCCTAAGTGCATCTAACATGCTCCAACCGAACCACATGGTCTGTGAGGAGCTGCCATTGGTTACACTTACTGTGAACGTAGTTGACGGAATGCTGGAAGAGTCACAGATCTGCCACATCTCACAGTTAGAGCACTGCACCTTGCTGAATGACATTTAAGCATGAGTAAATTAATAGAAATAAATACTTAAACTATTATTAGATTAAGTTACAATTAACTATAGCCCTGGTGCTAGATTTTTACTGTAAAATTAATACTAATCTAAATACTAATCTCTGCCCTCACGTTTAGTTACTCCTGTACCTAGTTAATTAATAGGTTTTAATTTTTTTTTTGCAATGTTTTTTGTTTTCAAATTTAACAGATCCCCTGCCAGCCAATCAGGTCACAGCTTTACTGTGATGTCACTTTGTTCTCCACTTAAACCTCCGTCTATCTTTCGCCATCTGAATCTGTCATTGTGACCCTCTATCTCCTTCTCTCCCATATGCATGTGAATTCTAGGGGTTTGGAGGTAGAAAACCCTTTTCCTTAAAATAATTTCTAACACTGAGGTCGTCAGTTGTGCCTGAGGGGAAATAATGGCATGTGTGTCAGCTGAACAGGAGACAAGGTGACAGACAAACTCTGCGAAAGGGGAAATCAGATGAGGACCTCAGTAACAACCTTACAGATGAGTGCTGATAGGATGGTGGATACATTGGCTGGCAAGGCAGACAACCTCCTGTCACTGTAAAGGAACAGGGAGGAGTCTCAAGTTGGCAGAACACGGTCGAGAGATTATACCCTTTTCAACCTCTTCTCCACTTCCCTGATGTGCTGCAGACCCAGAGACACAAAGGCAATACTGTCCCCTCCACATTGCAGCATTTGTGAGCAAAGGTCACTTACTTCTCTAATTCTGCTGTGCCCAAACAGCTATACTCTTCAGAAAACTCAGCAACTCGACACAGAAGATGTCCAGAACAAGTCTAAGGTGCCACCAGACACATTGAATAGAATAAATTGTCAAAAGGTACCTTACTTACAATTTGAGTCTGGTCCTTAAGGAACATTAGAGCAGGACTCACCTTGCAGCATCATTCCTGATCTTTTTCAGAGTGATGAATGTACTTGTTGATAGGATTACTTTCATGTTCTAATTGAAAATTCTTTCCTATCCCCAGGAATATTGACAGAGTCACATATGGTACAGCCTAGCCGGGTTCCATAGGTTTTCAGTTCCTGAAGGTTAAAGCAGTCCAGGTAGAAGCATTAAAATGTTCTAAACATTTAAATTCAAGGCTGGTAGATCTAGAAAGAGCCTGAGAGATCCAAAGAACTACCCAGATATTTTACATCACGCTAGACGTATGAACCCTTTGGTGACAAGACCAAGTAATGTTAGGTTCTCCACTCCAATGTTTCCCAGGTTTTTCTCAGTAGCATGATGGATATTGACTTTGCAATTACTCTAGAAACCATATTTTGTGGGGGTGCAGGGAGGAAGGACGGTTTTGATGGTGAGATCAGGATACCAGGAATGGGCAGATTAGTGTGGGAATCCTGAAGTTACAGTCTGTTACCTGGGCTCCACAATAGGAAGCACAATAGTACTGAGGCACCCCAATAAGATCCTAAAAAAAGGAGGCCTGAAGGACCATCGAGTCTGCATCGACCATCCGAAAGAACGCCTTACCTTGACTCCTGCTCCCGCTATATCCCCATAACCCAGTAACCCCACTTAACCTTTGGACACCATGGGGAAATTTAGCATGCCCAATCCACATCTTTGGACTGTGGGAGGAAACCGGAACACCCGGAGGAAACCCACCCAGGGAGAATATACAAACTATACACCAGACAGTTGTCCCAGGTCAGAGTTGAACCTGAACCCTGGTGCTGTGAGGCAGCAGTGCTAACCACTGTGCCACCATGCCACCCAACCACTGTGCCACCCTATTGGCTTCAAAGAATCTTACATTGGAAGTGTCATGAGAATGTTGCTTGAAGAAATGTTTGGCAGCTCATGTTACTGTAGTGATGTCAGAGTGTGGGTGGAGCTGAGCTCTGGCTCTGCTTTTTAGTTTCACTTTGAGAAAAGCTTGGGTGTGTCTGTGTCTTTTTGGTTTCGTTTTCAGTGTTGGAGCTGAAGCCAGACAGAGTAGGGATACTGTTGATCTCGCTGCCATGAAAAGACTATCTCTTGATCATTTGGTGAATTCGGTATTATAAATGTTCTCAGTAGTGAATGTAAACTTAATGTTCTTTTGTTAAAAGGTGTTTCTTTTGTCTTCTGGATGTTGTTTGGGAAGTTATTAAGGATTACTTAGTGTGGTATTCTTTGGGGGTTGTATTTGAATTGATGGTTGCTAAGATGTTCACTGTATGTTTTAAAAAGATCAACTTGAGTTTGTAGAATGAACATTGTTTTTCTTTAAAAAAATACTTTTCCATTTCTGCTGTAGCACACCGGTAGAGTGGGCCGTGTGCTCCCCATACCACAATCTATTAAAAGTTGTGGGTCAGGTGAACTCCATGATACACTTTGGGGTTCTCTAAACCCTGGCCAATAATATAAGTTATCCCACAGGAGACAATTTACTCATGCAGTTAATGTCAAACACCTCATATGCTTGACAGCTTTATAGACAAGCACCAATATCCATCTATGCATCACATAAATTATTCAAAGTTTCCCCAGTTTTATTGGACTGAATGTTAAACTCCTGATTGGGACAACATAAGTTCTTGAGTGGGATTTAATGCATTCTATTGCACTAAATTATTTGTTAGATTCCATCCAAAACAAATTAATATATTATTCACAGCAAATAAATGAACTCAGGCAAAAGCTAAATTTTAGTTTAAACCACAAAATATTAGTTGCTTAATGTGGCTATACAACAATCTGGTTCAAACTATTTTAATACAGTTCATCTATTCAATTGAAGAATATATAGCACTGGATATCGGCAGCACGGTAGCAGAAGTGGCTAGCACTGTGGCTTCGCAGTGCCAGGGCCCCAGGTTCAATACCCCGCTGGGACACTGTCTGTGTGGAGTCTGCACGTTCTCCCCGTGTCTGCGTGGGTTTCATCCGGGTGCTCCAGTTTCCTCCCACAGGCCAAAGACGTGCAGGTTAGGTGGATTGGCCATGCTAAATTGCCCTTCGTGTCCAAAAAGATTAGGAGGGGTTATTGGGTTACGGGGATGGGGAGGAAATGAGGGCTTAAGTGGGTCGGTGCAGACTCGATGGCCCGAATGGCCTCCTTCTGCACTGTATATTCTATGCTGTACGTTCTATGATATTACTGGATAAGTAATTGAAAAATCTGGATTTAATAATCCAGCAAATTAGCAGCTGGAGGATTTAAATGAAGTGAATTAACTTAATCTTGAATAACAAGCTTATATCAGTAATGGTGAGCAGAAAATTATTTAATTGTCATTAAAAACACATCCTGTTTACTCATCTCTGTTTGGGAAAATAAATCTGTTATCCTTACCAGGTATCTCCTAAATGTGTTATCAATACCGAGTAAATACTAACTCAGGTAATGAGTACGTGAACAGGTAAAAGCGGTGTTTTAATCCTGGTTATTTAACTACAAATAGTTTAGAAATCAATGACCTTCTGTACAAGGATAAGGGCTGCTGTGTGTTCCTGAGTGAGGTGATCTACAGGTGATCTACAGGTGGGGAGATAATGTTAAATTTGGGGAGTGTCAATGAAGCTGCAATAGATGGTGGGATTCTTCAATCATTTAATCACCTGGGGTTAGGGAATGGGAGTCAAAGCTTTAAAGGAAAGAACTTGGTGGGACAATATTTCGAATTGGGGTCTAAAGTGGAAAAACACCCTTGGATACAGGTCAAGTTCCATTTTGTTATTATTGCTACTGTTCTCATTACCATATATCAAGTTTTTACAATGATATGTTAAAAGATGGACAAAAGGCAAATGGAAGCTTGATTAAATGTGGCATTGGTAATGAGACATAGGAACTGAATAAACTTTGAATATTATAAGGAAAGTATGTTATCTCTGACTCACTCTGAGAATAGGGGTGCCCAAACTAATGATCCAATGCGTTTACACACTTATGGAATCACAGGGGGAAATGTGGGACTGAAAACAGACCGAGAAGATGCACATAGGCCAGGAACAAAAACGGCCTCATGAGACCCTGGCTGGAATCAATACTGGCCATCTGCAAAAGCACCCAAGTCAAGGCATAAACCTGTTATTGCTATACTGTATGGACTTTGTGATTACCCAGTCCAACGCTATGAATATGTAACAAGCTTCCAGACATAGGTGATCAACTTTGCAGCGGGATGAAGAACAAACAAAAGAAGCCATCAGACTTCTTAATGAGCTGATGGCTGGTCAGACAAGGGGCGTTTCAGAGGACAATGGGTCTTGATTGAACCACCATGCATAAACAGGAGTATAATGTCTTTCCCATTAACCAGTTGGGGTCTGGCTCGGACAATGGCCAGTGGTGGGCGTATACATATGACTCGATCCCAGCTTCCCAGTATAAAGAAAGCAGCATCGAACCGATCTTGAGCGATAACCTGGGGGTTCCCCAGGCGCAACCATCGCAAGAAGAAAGGACCCTGGGTTTCAAACGCAGAGAAGACATCCACATCGAGCGATCGTAGCCTGCCAGCCTCCTTTACTAAGTGCGGGTAAAACCCAAAGCTCAGCTGTGAGTCTGAGCCATATTTTCTTGAGTAATAGAATTGTGAATAAAATTGCGTTAAACTGTGAACCTGTTTTGTCCTTTGTTCATCTCGCAAATAAGAGCACCGGGGAAAAAATTTGAGTAAGCAAACAGGTCAAACATATCAGAGGTTTTAAAGGTACAGCAAGATGGAAAAGTGAGCAAGATTTTAAAAAGGAAGAAGTGTGAAATATTGGTTGAAGAGATGATCACAACTGGAAGGGGGGATGAAATGCCAGAATCAGCACCAAATGAGGTTGTGTGGGTGAAACTAAGGATTAGCAAAAGGGGCAATCCCACTGCTGGGAATATACTATAGACCCCCAGAGGGAAATAGAGAGGCAAATCTGTCAGCAAGTGTTGATAAAAATGGAATTAATGGTAAGGGATTTCAACTGGGGTCAATTCAGAGCAAAAAATCCGGAAGATGCAAAATACTTAAAAAGCATTCAGGTAAACCTTTTTCGCCATGTAGCAAGCACAACGAGAGATGCACTCCATTTTAGGGAACTAATTTGGGCAGATAGAGGGGGATACAGTAGGGGAGTATTTTAATGGTACTTCAGTTAGATTTAGAGTTGTTATGGAAAAAGATACAGCAAGAGTAAAAGCCTAAATCGCATAAGGGCCAATTTTACTAGGCTGAAATGTGATATGGCAACAAATGGGCCAGAATTAGTCACTTGACGGTCAGAGTTGTGGGAGGCATTCAAGGAGGAGCTAAATAGAGGACTCAGAAGAATAATGTTATCAGAAAGAAAAAGGGTTGGGCTCACAAATCTAGTCTGGCATGAATATCAAAGAACATTCCCAACAGGATAAGACAAATAAAGAAAGTTTATGTCAGATTCCATGTGCTCAATACCACTAGAAGCCGAGAGGAGTATAAAAAGTGCAGAGTAAAGCTAAAAACAGAATTAAGAAAGGAAAGAGAGGGCATGAAAAAGTATTGGCAAGTAAAATAAAAGAAACCCCAAAGATGTTTGATGGATACACAAAGAGAAAGAGGATAATTAGGAAAAGGGTAAGGCCATTGCAGCTAAGAAGGTGGAGTGCAAAACGTTTGATGGAATAAACATAGTGAGGGAGCACACATTATTCAGAGAATCGCAGGCTAATTACAGGACAGAGCGCCATTTAGCCCGCTGAGTCCATGCCATCTCTCTACAAGAGCACTATAGCTAGAATCACTCCACAGCCCTGAAAATAATTTCCCTTCGCTGCTTAACCAATTTCCTTTTGAATATCACAATTCCATCTGCCTCCATCCGACAGTGACCGGAATTCTCTGGCCGTTGCCTGGTCACGGGATTCTCTGGTCCCACTGGCAATGCACCCTCAGCCGTGGGTTTCCCAGTGGCTTGGGGTGGTTTTGATGGGAATTCTTATTGACAGTGGCGGCAAGAGAATCCTGTCACCAGCGAATGGCGCACTGCCTCTCGTCGTCAAAAAACACAAGACTGGGAAACCTGAGAATCTCCCCCAATGTATTCCAGATCACAACCACTCACGCCATGCAAAAGGTTTACCTCATGTCACCATAACTGTTATGCCAATTATTACAGACCAGTCAGCCAACCCTCAGTGGCGGACACATTGTTGAAAAATATTCTGAGAGACAGTATAAATCATCATTTAGAAATGAATGGATTAACAAGGACAGCCAACATGGATTTCCTAAGAGAAGGTTGTGGCTGACCTAATTGATTAAATGTTCTGAGAAGGTAGCAAGAGTGATCGACAAGGGGGGCATGTGTGATAGAGTCTACATGGGTTTGACAAAGGCTGACATGACAGATTGGTCAAAAAAATAGAAGTTCTCAGGGCAATTGCTAGTTATCTATTTGAAAAGAAATAGTGTGCAACGTTATGTGGACAAGGCAGGGGAGTGGGATTAGGTAGAATGCTCTTTCAGCGAGCTAATGCAGACTCAATGGCCAAAGGTCTTGTGTTAAAATGGCAAGCAACGGGAAGGTCAGGGTCCTGAATGTGGACAGACCGAAGGTGCTCAGCAAAGCGATCACCCAGTCCGCATTTGGTCTCTCCGATATAGAGGAGACCACATTGGGAGTAGCGAATGCAATTGGCCAAATTGAAATAGGTGCAAGTGAAACGCTGCTTAACCTGGAATGAGTGTTTTGGGCATGGGATGTTAAGCATGGAAGAGGTAAAGGGGCAGGTGTTACACTTTCTGCGATTGCATGGATGATGGGAGAGGTACTGGGTATGGTGGAGGAGCGCACTAGATTATCTCGGAGGGAACAGTCTCTGTGGAATGCTGACAGAGAGAGAGTGAAGGGAAGATGTGTTTGGTGGTGGCATTGCACTAGATTATCTTGGAGGGATCACTGGGTGATCGCTTTGCTGAGCACCTTTGGTCTGTCCGCATTAAGACCTTCCCGTTGCTTGCCATTTTAACACAAGACCCTGCTCCCATGTCCACATGGCTGTCTTTCGCCTGCTGCAATGTTCCAGTGAAGCTCAACGCAAACTGGAGGAACAACATCTCATCTTCCAGTTAGGAACGCTACAGCCTTCCGGTCTCAACATCGAATTCAACAACTTCAGATGACTAGCACTACCCCAACTCGACCCATTTGTTTTCATCCCATTTCATTTTAACTGTCTTTTACCATTTCTCTCTTTCTTGTCTTTCTTTATATGTATTTACCTCCCCTATCTTATCCACCTTTCCTTGCCTTTTCTCGCCTCTGCTTCCCCTTCCCCTCCCCCCACATCTACATCTGTCACAGTTTCCTCTCTGATATTAGTTCCTCTGCTGTTTGGCCTTTCACACCTTTTGTTCTCTCTGGGGACTGCCATTAGCACTCATTCTCCTTGGTTTTTGGGGCTATTTGCACCCTCTTTCTTTGATTTCTGTGGCTATGACTCATCTTTCATTCTCACTCCACAGTATAAATATTTCCCACTTTCTCTGCCTTTTAGCTTTGGCAAAGGATTTGAAATCTGGATTTGAAACATTAACTCTTTTCTCTCCCCACAGATTTTCCAGCATTTTCTCTTTGGTTTCAGATTCCAGCATCCGCAGTGATTTGCTTTTATTATGAGATGAAAGATTGTTTGGGTGGAGTTGTTTTCCTTCGCACAGAGGACATTGAGGGAGGTCTGATTCAGGTGTCTAAAATTAAAAGCGGGCGAGATAGAATGGAGAGTAAGAACCACTTTCTGTTAGCAGAAAGGTCAATAACCAGGGGTCACTGATTTAAAGTTATGAGTTGAAAGATTAGAGGGAGGGCAATACGGTTGCACAGTGGTTATCACTGCTGCCTCACAGCGCTGAGGTCCCAGGTTCGATCCCGGCTCTGGGTCACTATCCTTTTGGAGTTTGCACATTCTCCCCATGTTTGTGTGGGTTTCGCCCCCACAACCCAAAGATGTGCAGGGTAGGTAGATTGGCCACGCTAAATTTCTCCTTAATTTGAAAAAAAAAAATGAATTGGGTACTCTAAATTTATTAAGAAAAAAGAAAGATTAGAGGGACGTTGAGAAGTCATATTTTCATCCAGAGGTTATGGGATCTGGACCTAACTTCCTGAAAGGGTGACTGAAGTAGAAATCCTATTCGCATTGTCACACCCAATAAAGGGCTTACCAATCCATAACTTCTGAAACATAAACTGTAATCAGTTTGAAATCTATGGAACAAACTTTTCTTCTGAAATTGGACTTTAAAATACTGCGGAAGCTGGCTGCCAAGAGCCACCTGACTTGATCTGTGGATTCAAATTATCACACAGTCTTAAAAGGACAAAAATGTCACATTGCAAGCCAAGAAGTGCCAATATCCTTCTCTGAACACCATCCAGAAGAGATTTCCTCCCACAAGTCCCAAAAGACGTGCTGTTAGGTGAACTGGACATTCTGAATTCTCCCTCCATGTACCCGAACAGGCGCTGGAGTGTGGCAACTAAGGGCTTTTCACAGTAACTTCATTGCAGTGTTAATGTAAGCCTACTTGTGGCAAGAAAGATTATTAATATTATTATTATGTGTTGCTGCAGCGAGTTAAAGGGAAGGGTGAAAGTGTTAGCAGAGAAAGGAAGCACCAGTTTCGAGCTGCTTTCAAAGTTTTTTTTTAAATTTAGTGCACCCAACTCATTTCTTCCAATTAAGGGACAATTTAGCATGGCCAATCCACCTACTCTGCAAATTTTTGGGTTGTGGGCCGAAGCCCACACAAGCAAGAGGAGAATGTGCAAACTCCACACGGACAGTGACCCAGAGGCAGGATCGAACCTGGGACCTTGGCGCCATGAGATAGCAGTGCTAACCACTGCGCCACCGTGCTGCCCCAGCATTCAAAGTTTTTGCAGCAAGGAAGTTTAATGTGGAATCTACAAAATCCAGAAACAATTTGCATGAAATGTTTGCATCCAGTTTTCTCCAACAGCAGCTGAGGATGTTCTTGCTCTCGAAGGAGTGCAGCGGAGGTTTACCAGACTGATTCCAGGGATGGTGGGACTGTCATATGAGGAGAGATTGACTAGGTTGGGATCGTTCTCGCTCGAGTTCAGAAGATTGATGGGGGGAATCCTATAGAGATTTATAAAATTTTAACGGGACTAGACAGGATAGATGCAGGGAAGATGTTACCAATGATGGGTGTGTCCAGAACCAGGGTTCACAGCCTGAGGATTCAGGGTAAACCATTTCGGACAAATATAAGGAGACATTTCTTCACACAAAGAGTGGTGAGCCTGTGGAATTCATTACCATAGTAAGTAGTTGATGCTAAAACTTTGCATATATATTCAAGAGGCGGCTGGATATAGCACTTGGGGAGAATTGGATCAAAGGCTATGGGGAGAAAGCAGGATTAGGCTATTGAGTTGGACGATCAGCCATGATCGCGATGAATGGTGGAACAGGCTCAAAGGGCCAAAAGGCCTCTTCCTGCTCCTGTCTTCTATGTATCTATGTATCCTTTTCACTCATAAATAGCCACCTTCCCATGGAAATTGTCCATGGGTTTTGAGAATGTAAACAGCCAACAGGACAATGAAATAACATTTGTTTTGGTGTTGGTTCACAAGGACAATAATAAAACTTAAAAATCATGGCCCATCTGGAAATCCTTTAATCGGCTGTCTGTACTACAGTCAAAAGTGGTGTGATACGAGCTCCTCATACTCTCACATTACTTTGTTAGCTTACATACCCATGTTGTACTCTAAATTCAAAATTTCTTCACCTTGGAGCAAAATATGTCATGAAAATGAAAAAAAAAAAGAAAATCACTCATTGTCACAAGTAGGCTTCAATGAAGTTACTGTGAAAAGCTCCCAGTCGCCACATTCCAGAACCTGTCCGGGGAGGCTTCAACGGGAATCGAACCGCGCTGCTGGCTTGCTTGGTCTGCTTTCAAAGCCAGTGATTTAGCCCAGTGAGCTAAACCAGCCCCTCCAGTGAACACATCCAGTGAGACCGCACTGAAGTTGATGTTCCAATGTATTTACACTGCAAGTTTGGTATCCATGCAAAACACTGATGCCAGAAAGCATTGCAAACCCAGAACAAGTGCACAACCTCAATCCAGATTGACACTTCTTGAGGGAATATGCTGGCACTCCACTGGTTTGACATCAGGATCCAATTAGGTGTCAAATATGCTTGTCAAACTGCAAGAAATTCACTGGACCTCTGGACACTCTCCTGTCTAAACTTTTAAGGGCTGGATTTCTACCTCTCCATCATAACTTCAGTGGAAGAGCAAAGCAACCCCATAAAAAATGGTGCCTTTCATTTAAAAAAAAATAAAATTTAGAGTACTCAATTACCTGTTCCAATTAAGGAGCAATTTAGTGTGGCCAATGGACCTATCCTGCACATCTTTTGGGTTGTGGGGGCGAAACCTACGCAGACACGGGGAGAACATGCAAACTCCACAGACAGTGACCCAGGGACGGGATTTGAACCCAGGTTCTCAGCACCGTAGGCAGCAATGCTAACCACTGTGCCACCATGCTGCCCAATGATGGCCTTTCATGATTGTTACTTAGGACAACTTGGAGAACTCCCTGAGATGTACAACTTTTTGGAGGCAATTCGACCCAAATCAATGCCCAGACATGGGGATAGAATATTTCCTAAATCAAATCCAGCCAAGCAACATCAACTGCCTTTTGTTCAGTCCAGTGAGTGACAAAAACAGGAAACACTGGACAGTCTCAGCAGGACTCACAGCATCTGTGGAGAGAAAAGGGAGCTAATGTTTTGAGTCTGGACGGCACTTTGTCAAAGCTATAGTGAGTGACAGTTGCTGTGTGCTAAAGTGTAAATGCAACAATAACTATATGCCAAATACATCAAAATTGGTTGTCAGTCTGAACTGGGATACACATTTTAATTAAAGAAACCCTTGGCTTTTTCGTCAAGCGGATTATTTTAGTGCTGGCCTTTGGTCTGTTTAGTAAAGTTTATATTTAATAAACTTGCGCTTTCTCTTGAAGTCCATTTGCCAGGGGGTTGTATCTTGTTCTATACCATGTGATTATTACTCCTTACTAGACAAATATATACATCAGAAGCCCTTTTGTAAGTATTTGTTTTTAGGGAGAGAGTTCATACATCTACATAATAATAATCTTTATTAGTGTCACAAGTAGACTTACATTAACACTGCAATGAAGTTACTGTGAAAATGCCCTAGTCGCCACATTCTGGCACCTGTTCGGCTACACAGAGGGAGAATTCAGGGAATGTCCAAATTACCTAATAGCATGACTTTCGGGACTTGTGGGAGGAAACCGGATCACCCAGAAGAAACCCACACAGACACATGGAGAACGTGCAGACTCCGCATAGACAGTGACTCAAACCGGGAATCGACCCTGGCGCTGTGAAAAAACAGTGCTAACCACAGTGCTACCATATATTACCCACGGTATGAATTATAAGTTTCACTCATTGGAATTAATTGTTCGAGAATAGAAAATAAATACCTGCAGTTGTGTTGCACATTTCACAACTACTGACCCTCCCCCACCAAGTACATCAACTGACACCCCCCACCAAGTACATCAAATGACCACCCCACCAAGCACATCAACTGACCCCCCCAGCAATCACATCAACTGACCCCCCCCCCCACCAATCACATCAACTGACGCCCCACCACCAAGCACATCAACTGGCGCTCCCCCACCAACACCCCTTTCACAACTGCTGATCTGTCCCCACCACGCTCCACACCATGCCACCCACCCCACCTTCCAAACCCAGAGCAATTTACAGCCAATGAAGTATTTTTGAAATGAAGAGCAATGTGATATGACTTGAATATTTGTGATGTTGGTTGAGGGATTCCCTTCCTCTTCTTTGAAATGCTGCCCTGGGATATTTTATATCCAACTGAGAGGACAGGCAGGACCTCACTTCAACATTTAATTTGACAAACTGCACCTCTGACAGTGCTGGTGTCTGTGCCAGCTGGGAAAAATGTAGGGGCCGCCCAGCCTAATCCCTAATGGAAGGCGCCAGCAGCAGGATGTGATTTCATGTGAAACTGAAGCATTTGAAGCTGAGCTGACCTCACTGAGTAAAAACCATGGACAGTGTACCTCTCAGTCCAGAGAGCCAGGTGGAATGGTGGGCAATATTCGGCGTTAAGTATTACGAAAGGAATGTGCCAATGGACATTCAGTTATAATTCTGTGTCATTAGTATCCATTTTATTTGTTCAAAAGCTTGAACTGAAACTGAGGGTTGCCTACAATGAAAGGTTCATTCTGATTTGCTGCTTACAGGAGCCAATCAGGAGAGGGCATACGTC
This sequence comes from Scyliorhinus canicula, assembly GCF_902713615.1. Taxonomy (NCBI): domain Eukaryota; kingdom Metazoa; phylum Chordata; class Chondrichthyes; order Carcharhiniformes; family Scyliorhinidae; genus Scyliorhinus; species Scyliorhinus canicula. The sequence goes on from NC_052154.1 coordinate 164,207,395, forward strand.
ACTGCCGTTAACTCAGGAGCACGACCTCGTTGGCTCCAAGTTCAGTCTATGCAAGATTCCGTCCAATTAAAGCGTCGCGACGTCAATGTATCGAAAATATTTTAATCTTGCGGTTTTCACAATTGATACAATATTTAAGATGTCATTAATATACTGTACAATCATGTAATTTATGGCGTTTTACATCAAGGCACAACACAAAGTATATTACATACATGCCTTGAGAGGCAACATTTAACTATATCCCCGAGATACTGAAGAGTGCTGTCGAGACCAAGTTCTAACAGCACAGAGCTGGAAGTCACATTGCATTGCACATTGTGCCCAAGCGTTATTAAATAATAGAATATATATATATACCACCACTTTTATTTCAAATATAATTGGATATAAAACATAATGCAATGTAAAAGTCAATTTTGCTGCACGATACATTTCGGAAGTGCTTTTACATAATCGTAACGAGGATTAACAGGATGGGGGATCGGGACAAAACGGATGAGTCTGGACTGTAACGTGAAGACGATGCGAGGTAAACATGTCCAATCTTCATTGTTCTCCGTGCCTCTGCTATGAAGGAAGCGAGCCAAGCGACATCTAATCGGGAGTGAAAGAACTTTGCCTCGTCAGTGACCGCTGTCTGCCTGGAAGGCACATAAAATACAAGACTCAGCACTTTGTAACTATTTACTGCGTTCTTCTGCAGGATACCACCAGGTTAGGGAGCATTTTCTGAATAGTGTCCACTTACGAAAACTTTTCAACTTGTGGGAGTTTTTTGTGTGTGTATTTAACAGTATTATAGAAGTTTAGCGATACACTAATATACAAGCAAATTACGACGGACGCAAGGATCTGAAACAAAAACAGAAAACGCTGGACAATCAGAAGGTCTGAGAGACGTTTTGAAACCTTAGCTCTGTTCTCTCCACAGATGCTGTCCCACCTGCTCCATTGTCCAGCACTTTCTGCTTTTGATGTGGCGATACCGGCGTTGGGTTGGGGTGAGCACAGTAAGAAGTCTTACAACATCAGGTTAAAGTCCAACAGGTTTGTTTGGAATCACGAGCTTTCGAAATGTAGCTCCTTCATCAGATGAGTGCTCTTGTTTCGCGGTACGGTTCATTTGACAACCTGTACTGATTGAGCACTGTTCTAACTTTGTATTATCTTCAGATCAGACTTATCATCATCTGTGTATTGTATGTAGAGTATTGGAGTAGGAATCCAGGAGTTGTGTGGAATATATCGGCAACGTGTATTGAAGGCGCGATTCAAAGTAATCCTATGTGGTCAGCACATTTGAAAAGTATTATAGTTGTCTTTACACACGCCAAAAATATGCAACAGTTGCTTCATAGAATTGCTTTTGACTCCCAGTTGACAATGGCTATCCCCATGAAACGGTTATAAATGGTATGGGTAAATAAAGCTGAACAGAAGCAGTTAGAAATTAGTGAGGTTGGTATCAGGGTCACTATAAATAGTCTTCGGGATTAGTGCACATTTTAAAACAAACACTGCAGTCAACTCCAATGTACCGCAAAGCGCGACATTTTGATTGGAATCAAAAATGGAATCAAATATTATACTGGAGAAACTTTTAACATTTATTAAACCGAGGCTGTGCAAAAACAATTCTCGGTAAGGTGCAAAGCTGCAACTGAGGTGATCCATTAAGTTTGAAACATCAGGGGGAACCAGATAACTAGCAACAGGTAAGTGTGGCGGGAAGGTGCGAATTGCTTCTTGTTGCCCATTGACATCCGCGTTAAGACTATTTACACAGGAACATGCACATATCGGTGCTGTGGGTACAAGGTTCGCGAACAGCTGGGAAGCGGCTCATTACCAGTTCCCTGAATAATCTACATCTGGACGTTTCTCCTTCGCCTTCCGAAGGCGTTGGCCCCTACGTCGGTCGGGACGAAGTCGCTGTTGCCCATGCCTCCGGTCCGGCTGAGGAAGTCAGCCAGGCGGTGAGTCGCGCAGGTGGCCGTTTTGCAGGCTCGCTTCTCCAGAGGGACACTGCTTCACAGATGGAGACAAAAATATTCATCAGCTTAAATGCATACCCCCAGGGGACGAAACATTAACCTTTTCCAGCTTTCCCCTTCAGTCCATTGCTGCTGAAAGACTCGGAGTCTGCAGATCCGGGGTAAAGAGATCATACATGGTAACTGTTTTATATCGATATAAAATCTGTACAGGACAGCAATATGTCGGTATTTGCACCTCACCCCTCCTACTCTGCTCTATCTAATCCGATTAGAATATCATCTATTCCTTCATCGTCTGTTTATTTGGGGTTTCCTTTAAGGAAAGCAAATCTTCTATCCCCTCTTTATTGAGTTCGATAAGTTATGCATCATTGTAAACGACCGGAAGGCACTCAACTCTTGGCTCGGATGCCCGGCATGTATAGTTCAGTGCTAACATGTAATTTACATAATTACTAACATTGTGCTGCACATGAGCAGCCTTGGCTTCTGGCCACAAATCTAGGGCCTTAAGCCAGACAGCGGCTCCCACTGAATAACTCTGAGGGGCCGAAGGGGCACAAAAGTATCGAATGTAGAAACAAATAAGACAATGGCCACGCACAACAACACGGGTATAAGAACACAAGAACTAGGTGCAGGAGTAGGCCATCTGGCCCCTCGAGCCTGCTCCACCATTCAATGCGATCATGGCAGATCTTTTGTGGACTCAGCTCCACTTTCCGGCCGGAACACCATAACCCTTAATCCCTTTATTCTTCAAAAAAACTATCTATCTTTACCTTATGTACAGCGGGGGTAATAATGACAATATTGAATTATAAAATGTAATTGAGACTGGTTGAAATGGATACACCACAGCTAGTCAAAACAATGTCTGAAATTGCAAGCTGTAATGTCCATTTCTTGTGGTCAACTGTGCCCGCAATCTAATCCATTTGGCAATTTACTGTGGCAGTGCGTTTGGCATTTCCAGAGCTTTCAGGATTTTAAATCCATCCACTCTGATCAACTCGACAAGATCTGATCTGATGCAGCAGAGGAAGATCCTTCAACTAGAGGATCGACGTGGGCCAAACGGCCTAACTGGAAAAAAAGGCATTAAAAGTAAAAAATTATTTTTTTACTTGATCAGAAATGTTTTAAAATGTATTTTCATCGGACCCTAATTAAGTCAAATTGAAGGTTACACAAATTGAAGGGGCTGTTTAGTACAGGGCTAAATCGCTGGCTTTGAAAGCAGACCAAGTAGGCCAGCCGCACTGTTCGATTCCCGTACCAGCCTCCCCGAACAGGTGCTGGAATGTGGCGACTAGGGGCTTTTCACAGTAACTTCATTTGAAGCCTACTCGTGAAAATAAGCGATTTTCATTTCATTTCGCAGAATACTGCAGAGTGTTCAACACTGCAATGAGTCATTTGCCTTAGAATTGTCTAAAATTAAAATAAATAGCTCGTGTGTTAAAGTTGCCGCTGAATGCCATTACTTATATTGTTCCGTTGCGATTCAACATACATGAGAGTAGAAACGACTTTTAACTATAAAGTTTCTCGTCTCATCAGAAATGAGAATGTCAAAAAGTGAAACCATTACATTCCTGAGTCAATCGGTGTACCTTCAGGCGAATACATAATATTACTTTAAAAATGTTCCAGGTAGAAAAATAAGTTTATTGAACAAAGACCCATGTCATGCACGAAGAAGCATTCATTTAATGACACACTGCATAGCCACAGAAGGCAGCAAAGCTATTATGAGAAAATCAATTTCAAAACTAAAGCAATTGCTTATTAAGGTGAATGTGCTATTCTAATTTATGTCCATGACCAGCATTCTTCCGTCATAAATTCAGGCGAAAAGAAAAACATAGCACTTTATCGGGCTGTTTATCCTTCAAGCATTTAATATTCATGCATCACAGGAAACGATTAGTTGCTTTCAAATGGCTCCCTGTAGTTTGCATAGCGTTCATTTTCCAGTTCCGGGAGAATGCCCCTCTTCTTGCCAGGGGTTGTCGCTCCTACGTCAGTGCGTTGGATGGTTTGCAACTTGTGCAACTCCTGGGACAACTTTCCCACCACACAAGTGCTCAGACTCGTGCACCGTTTGACAATGGATCTATCCAAGCTGCAGAAAAAACATGCAAAAAAAAACCTCATAATAACACATGCGGGGTCATGCACTTAAGAGACATGTGAAGGCATAACTTGACCGTCTTATGTAACAAACAAGCAACTGTTACATGCAATAAGTATCTGCACTGAAGAAATTACCATTCACAGTATAATGCTGGATACCCGGTATTGTATCCAGGAGACTTGCAAAAAAAAGGATTGGCCATGCTTTTCTCGTCGGCTCCAAACTTAGAATGACAACTTTTTGTAAAGTCTATTCATGCATTCAGAACCAAGTGCCGAAACGAACCCCGCCCTCATATGTTTAATGAACATGCATCACAGTTGCATCCCCTCAAGCATTCGTTTCATACTCAGGCATAACTTAACTCCAACATCATTTCTCCCATGCAAGGGTAAGACATAGAACTGAACTTCCCTTTACAACAGATGTTGTCACTGATTCAAGACATACCTTTTGATCACAATCCTCCTTTAAAAACAAGCTATTGATTTTCCTCAAAATCTAATGAACCCCATTGTGGTGATTTAGGTCAGATAGTTCTGGTTGAGTCACGGGAAAACAAATTAATTGCACATTATATACCAAAACTTGGCGGCGATTGTTACATGAGAAAGCAATGTATCTGATCCTTGCTAATCAACATCGGCTGATAGAAGTGACTCTACTCTTAGAACAAAGTTCACAATACACTATTTGGATTATATAATAATCGTTATTCCTCAAACAACATCACTCAACCATAGCTAGAATTTTAGTGAAAGGCTGACACTCCCTCCCTAACAGCACAGTGGGTGTACCTACACCACATGTGGGCTGCAGCGGTTCAAGAAGACAGTTCACCGCCATTTTCTGGAGGGATGGGCAATAAACGCTGACCGAGTCCCTTCCCCTTTCAAAAACAAATCTTAATGAACACATTACTTTACCTATTGGCATCGGGTACTTGTTGCTCCAGTTCCTCGGCCATCATCTGCATGAACTCCTTCACTAGCGCATTCAGCAATCGTCGAACTTCGTAATCATTGAGCGCCACCCTGTCTGAAGATGACTCCAGCACAGATCTAAATCAGAACCTCACAGTGAGTTTGTCTCTATATGCAATTCAACGAATAGACTGCAGAACTTTTACAGCGCATGGAGTCTGCACCAACCCTCTGGGTCCACTCCCTCGCCCTATCCCCATATCCCCACCTAACCTGCACATTTTTGGACTGTGGGAGGAGACCCACGCAGACACGGGGAGAAAGTGCAACCTCCACACAGTCACCCAAGGCCATGTCCCTGACGCTGTGAGGCAGCAGTGCTAACCACTGTGCCAGCGGGCCGCCCGCGTTGCCATTCTATTGTTGCCGGAGTATAAAAACCTGGACTTTAGTGCAAACATAACTGATACAGTGTGACGGGGTGGGGGGGGGGGGGGCGACCCTGTCATTGTCACCCTGACCATTTAAAAATCGCTGCAAGAAACCAGATTTGTTCATGTTGCATCGGTTATGCTACTAGTCGGTGTTTGATGTATTACTGTTAAAGTACTTGGCTCACTGGTGGAGCACTGGCCCAGCTGACTCAGCGTTCCAGCTTCATTCCAGGGATTTGAGTGCACAATCCAGACCGTCACTCCACTGCAGGGGTAATGCGCTGTAGGGCATACTACTGTCATTCCACTGTGAAATACCCTCTCCTTCCCTCCCTGTCTTCATGTGGATGTAGAAAATCATTCAATCCGCATCACTGAAAGCAGATTATCTGGTTATTAAACTCATTGCTAAATGAATCGCACTGGATTTTGCTGCTCCCAAAATTCTGATAGTGATCGAAAGTACCTAACAGGCGCTGTGAAATTCCATATAAATGCGACCTCTTTCTCCCGCTAAACTTGAGCACCAAAGTAATTGTGCGCGCCATATTTGACAATAATCCCAATTACAGCGAACCATTTAATAAACCTGGATATTTTGAGTTCTCTTTTAAACTTTCCTTTTCCACCTCTACCTGACTCGATGTTTTCAAAATTCTATCTCCTATGTTGTTTTCTGCCTTGTGACATGGCACAAGGATAAAGTCATTAATAAAAGCAGGGACACATTACTGTGTCAATGTGGGAATATCTAAAACAATCCTCAAAGTGAATCCGAACACGCGATTAACCTTCACTTCCTTCCGATTTCACCTCTCACGTGTTTCGGATGGTGATGGACTTTACTGATCTGACCACATTTCAGTCAACAGCAAGTTGCCAAGATGAAACGTGGATGCTATATATAATAAGCTGATGTCATTCCCCCCAATAGAAACCCGACCGAAACTATGTACACGGGGAAATGCAGATTACTGTATTCCCGCTGCCTACCTGAGGGGGACTGCATGGGAGCTGTTTATCTGACATACAAAAACAGCATAGACCACAAGGAAAGCGGAGATCTTCAGCAGAACCATGTTTCTGAGGGAAAGACAAAGGCATGATTTTACCCAATCCATCGGTATTCCATTGCAAAGCACCTTTCGAAATAATGTCACTCGAGAGCGCCACTCGGAGGCACAAAGGCATTACTTCAGGCAAATTACGCTTGTTCGTTTCCTACTCTTTCCGGGCTAAAAGTGGTGATGTGGTACCCAACTCATTTAACAAATGAATTAAACATATAGATAGAGACACACAAAAAGGTATTACACAGGGAAAAAAAGGCAATTTGCGGTTCACCAAACTCGGCAAAGTCAAAAGCTGGACCGAAAGAGACAAGAATTATTGCTCAATCGATGAAACTTGACAGCACTTACCCAGTTAAGTGATGGATTGTGCAATGGATTATCAATGCCGCTGATGGTATTAGATCTCGCTGCAAGGAGATAAAAGTTCCGCCAAATAATGACGCCTCTATAATCCTGGGATATTGTTGGAATAATTTACTCAGAATGCACAATCTAGCCTCCCCGTTTGAGCCACGCTGGTCTCCAGGGAGACTACCTTTCTGCTGGCTTCAGAACTCCAAACGGCACGCTTAAAATTCCTGATCGAAGTAAAACAGCTGAAGGAAAGCGGGGCGTGGAAGCATCACTGGAAAAATCAATACAATATGTTCCTGCAAAAAAAGTTCTTTCAAACCTGTGTGTAAATAAACCTTGCAAAACGTGTTTTTTTTTACATTTGCTAAATCTGATGCAGGCAATGGTGATTTGCAGATTAGCTTTGTGTGAAATATGGTCATCCAAATCATTTCCAAGCGATGCTAAAGTACTATTGAAAGGCGGAAATAAAGCAAATCTTAAGCTAAATTTTTTTTTAAAACTATCAGACGCTCTGGTCAGGTCTGGTATTGGCTACATTATAAATTTTGACACTGGTGAACAAAAGTTAATGTGGTGGGCATGCTGACATTCAGCCAAACCTGCAAATCTCTGGTTATAAACTCGCAAAAACAGATTGAGAGAGATTGCTTTCCAAACGGATTACTTAAAACACATAAACGTTTACGACGCAATTGCAAAAAAAAAGTGCAAGGGAAAGGCAGCCGAGCGAAGTAGCGCGGACAACACAGCGTTTGCACATTTGTCAAAATGCTCCCTCTTACCTTCAGACTCACTTTTCTTTTTGTTTTCCGCGAGGAGGCAAGTTTCTTCTTTGACTCGGCTTTTTTTGTTGTTGTTTTAAAACTCTGGTGCCGTCGCCTGCCCGCCGCCCATCCTTTTTATATCCAGCGTCGCCGGCTCTGAGTGTGTGTGTGTTCAGTGAGTGGGTGTAAGATCGTCAACAAGCTGCCAATCATAAATCTGAAGCCGGGGGCAGTGTGCCAATGAGCGCAGGGGCTGGGCTGGGTTGGGGGGGGGGGGCTGAGGCGGCTGCCCCCCTTCTCCTCCCCTCCCCTCCCTCGCTCCATCCTCCTCCCCCTGCTCGCTGCGCTTCATTCACAAAGTTGCAGGTCCACGTGAGGCGCTCCACCCCGGCTGGGCTCCCACTGAGGTCATTTCACGTAAGGCAAATCAGACGATTAATGAACAGTCTGGAGAATCGTCTCGATCAATTAGCGTTTTATGGTTACTAAAAATGTAACATTACGTTGACTTCTAAATGCCAAGGTGGTGGTGGTGGTGGGGGGGGGGGGGGGGGTCTGCTTGGTCGGCAAAGAAAGTGAAGATTGGTCAGTTTGTGCAGAGCGACATCTGGCTGCTGCATCCGCGCACCGCATCGGCGCCAATCTGCCGCAGCGAATTGACAGGACACTTTTTGGTACATGAGCGGCTGTAACACAGTTTCACCGATTCCCTCGTACTTCTCGTCGAATAGGGATTTGGTCAGGAGAAATCGGGGCTCTTCTTTATAAAGCAAACATTTATGAAATGCTACATGTGCTGTATCTTTTTCCTGTCAGTTACATATTGGAAATGGTGCTGATGCCACCGGGCAGGCGGGAGGGGAGGGGGGGGGGGTGCTTTTATTAAGTCGCATTTTTGGATGTCCCGTTTTAAAAGTGCAGACGCATTTCAGTCAGGGTATCGGGGTACTTGTACATCCAATCATACAACCCCAATGGCAGCAGTCCAGTCTGGCGCGGAAAGACAGAGTAGCTAACAGTTTCTGATGTTTGACCAGTGCAAGTGTCCCCACTGCGGTGGATGCTATAGCACTGGCCATTCCTAACTTGCTCCTAACATAGCGAGTTTACAGTGGGCAAATCGAAACAGAGCCATATTTCGCAATTAAATGTGACTTGGAGACCTTTCGGAGCATTTGAACATGATTTCGCATTGAGGCATTTTATTTTCGTATGTGTTGAATCACTTCAGACGCAGAGCATAACTTTCCACTTTCATCTTGCGCCTTTTCTCAATCTGGCATCAACTAACAGCCGCTCAATATAATCAAAACTCTGCACTTTGAACAGCTCCTGTGGAACTGAAGTTCCCCCAAACTATTTGCCATTGTTTCAGGGCCATGAATAGTGTTGTGTAGAGGGAAGAAATCACTCATCATTGCACTTTATTGGTATAACTATTATATTCGAACTATAGAGGGGGCGAAGTTGATTGATCCGGATACACTCACAATTAAGGCAAGGAAACGACTTATTTTGCCATCGCTTCCAGTTTCTTATCCATGAATAACAATCGTGTCATAATGCGTTTGAACGAGCAAGTGCGCCTTACGTCATTTGAGCAATCCATTAGCGGCTCTGAGCTTCCTCACAGCTGAGCTCAGTCATACAGAAATAACCGCTCGTAAATTAGAGTGAGATGGAGGGGGCTCTGCTACTTGTAGGCTAGAAGTGAGAGGCGAGGCTGGTGCTTCGAGTGGACTCGCTGGGTGAGCTCTCCGCGGTGCTGACAGGTCGAGTGCTATTCACTTCCAGTCTTTCTTAGAACAATATTGACCGCCCCTATTAAAGCGCTTCCCGGACGCCGTGGGGTTAGATTGAACAGGGCCAGCCGTTTGCTTAAGTAAATGGCATGGGCTGTTTCTGTTTGCTTCTCCTTGACTGGTACTTAAGATCTGTGCCGCTGCAGGATGCGGATAATGATTCCATTATTTGGGCAGAATGTGAGATGACCCTTCAGAGGAGGAAATGGGTTGGTTACATAAAGCTTTGGGGGAAGAAGGGGGCTGTTTTTAATATAAATTAATCGTGGGGAATGAAGGCACCCATTAATTCAGCACAGCTAGTCTCAGTGAAGGTAAACACATGCAATCATCATTGAGATAACAAATGGCTGGTGAGAGCTCTTGGAAGGAAGTCGATATGTAGCGCTCGCTTCGGAACCCGGGCAGACTTCATATGTTAAAGAGGTTTCATACAGTTCCTGTTTCAACTGGGGACGAGTCTTTTGCAAAGGTGTATTGCCCTGGTGTAACTCGTTATGAAGCTAAACAGCTCTATGCGACCCCCCCTCCCCCCCCCCCCCCCCCCCCCCCCTCTCTCTCTAAATCCTGACCACAAACGAAGCAAAGATGATTTGCGATTAATTCCAGCGAATGGACCCTACATTAACTTTCGGGGTTGTTACTGACCTTTTTTCGGGCAACCGTCTAACAGACCAAACAATGATTTTCGGTAACTTCCAAGACAATGGGAAATTTAAGTGTTTGCAAGCGAGGGGAGGTGTAACGTTCGGAGATTTGACATTTGCAATACTTGAAATATAATCACGATAGGTAAAAGTTCAGTTGCTAATAATGTAGTGTTGGGTGTTTAAACAATGCGGGCAATATTCTTTAATATTTTAATTCGGTTATCATTCTTGTTTCCGGAAATTAGAATCTATCAGTGAACGGTTTTGAACACACTTTCACAATATTACTCCGAGTTGGTGCAATGCTATACTCCTGCTGAAGAGTTCATTACCTCTTGTGAAAACTCACCTCGGTATTGCCCGAACATTTCTAACCAGATCCAGCACTTGCCTCAACGTGCTGTGTGACATTTGGTCCACAATCAAACATATTTGTTATAAAGTGTCTGTGCGCAACAAGTTACCCATTCAATTACTACTTTTGGATCAGGCGCCGCGAATTTGGAATGCCGATTACTTCCTCAATAGTCCCTTTGTCAAAGGCAAACTTACGCCTATGACAAATCATTTCCGCAAGTTTCTCCGAATGTGTGAACGATACGAGGTTGAGCTCCCTGAGACAGAGTGGGCCTCCTGGCCACGCTGACTGGGGCTCACTGGGAACGCTGGGAAGCCAGGCTGTCCGGTTGGTTGGAGTTAGATTAGATTGAGCATTTTTTTCCGAAAACAAATTAGTGCTATTTTAACAAAAACAGAAAATGCTTGACAAGCTTGCCAGGTCTAACATGAACTGTGCAAAGAGAAACAGAACTAACATTTCGGATCTAAATGATCCTTCTACCAAGAGTCTGGCCTTGGGGAATGCCATACTGGGGCTACAGCAGATTAACTTTATTGCCCATAGCCGTCCAGATGCGTCAGTGCGTGTATCTGAGGGTCAGTTTGCTTCGCCCTTGCCCCGCTACTGCTTCCTTCACTACCTCGATTTTCAAATCATCTCATGCTCGAGATTCGGTTAAAATGGTCATTCGCCCTTCCATTCTTTTTGGAACATGATGAGGGAAAACACGTACACGAGGGGGAGAATGGAACTAAAATAGCCTCGGTCACTCGGTAAGCTCCTACTCAAGGGTTGAAGGACCGTGAACAGTGTCAGCCTTTGCTCGATGCCACGGGTGCACGGTTTGGTTACAGCATTCCTGCCGTTATATGGATCACTACATGTCAATGAGTGTTGCTGCTGTTTGCATTGTTCATGTACATTGCTCTCCGACTTGATCTTCAACGCCAGAATAGACGTTCAACAAAAATGCAACTAGAAACACTCAGTTTTCTTCGAAACTGTTTGGGTCTCTTTGAACGTCTGCTTACTTACATTTGCAATCATCACCCTCCAAAGTTCTGCCTTGGAAACCCTCCAGAGCCCTGTCCAACTTTTCTCTCCATTTTTGAGGACAATACATGGTGCTAACGCTTTACCGATTTCTGTTCACAGTCCATTAAGCAAATGCCTCCCATGACGCTTGATTTCCACTCTTCGAATAAAGTCCCATTCATTCCGGACCTGCCAAATCCTGGCTTATTCTTATTCCTGCTGAATAAGAAAAGAGCTCTCCAGATAATGACAGTCGAGACATGATTCACCCTGATGGGAATTTGCCAATGGAAGATATCCTAGACTGCAACGCCAAGCTAAATTCAACCATTAGTTTAAGGATTAGCCAAACCCGTGGTGCCACATTGCCTGAAATTCCCGATACCCAATTTAAAGGCTTTCTCCCAAATATCAGACTTCAAACTATCACGTTTCCGAATTTCATGATACTGAACTCACTTTGGAATGGAACTAGCATTACCTGGAAGACGTGAGCGTCTGTCAAATTTAATGGCCTACGTTGATCAAAGAAACAGAATTCCACCGAATTATACCATGAGCTGGTTTTCAAGTCAAATGTAGTCCTCTCCAATCTGGGGCGTTCTATCTTGCTAGAATCCGTTTTGGGGACTCCTGAAAGTGAATCGAAGTAGATAAGCTTTATGAATAAACCTCTTGCTTGCTCGGCAGTCCTTTCGGAGTTGCAAAATGGACAGATTTTATATACCACAAGGCAACATTGCCCCCCGCCCCAAGCCCCGTGGTCAAGGTAGGCACCATTGCTGTCTACCCCACAGATTCACTTTTGAAGGAGGAATTCAGCTTCAGGAGCACGAATGGAAACAGAATGAAGATGGGAATAGTGCAGGAGTATCCAAGGAACGTTCCTATTCCTGAGCTGAGGAAGGTTAGGAATCGTCCTACAAGATACTTCCCCATTGGAGCTGATAAACGGGTCATGAGGAAAGTGCAGAGTTCCAATTTAGCTCATGGCTGCACTTTACCATTACATTGAATGATACTCAATACCTTTTGTGAATGTCCCACAACTGATTATCCTGCATTTAAGAATATCTCCCTGTCTGACGGAACTGATTACATATGAGTAAAAGCTGAGGGAGCGAGCTATGCCACACTGCTAAGGTAGAAGCTGTATATAGCATGACAATATATGCTCAACAATCACCAATATGGATATAATGTCTTTATTTTGCAACATTAGGTGTTTTAAGACATTTAGCTAATCTCCCTTTGGATATTACTTGAGGACAAATGGCCATTTATAATTTGAGACTTCATTGGAAAACTGGTTGATGTCTTTGTCAACTATGTTCTGAGAGGCCAGCTGTTGGTTGTGTCTCCAAATCCTCTGATAGGGAAATGTAGTCCTCCTGCTGTGATAAATAAAGCAATTTCATCGTTCTTTCAATGTTAACTTATTACATTTCTCATGACAAGATCGGAAATCCTCTGCAACCAAAATCAAATATTTAATACATTTTATTGAATTCACAACACTCTCAGAACTCTCACATGTGAAGGCAATCTCTGTAAGCAGCGAAGAATCATTTGAACTCACAGTCACTCTCACAAAGCCTTCTACAAATGCATCTCAAGAAATTCAGACAGATTGCCAAAGGGGCCACCATGTGCTTTCATGCATTTTGAGATACCACCCAAAATGCAATCTGCACTTACTTTGCATCATCATGGGAGTGATGAACTCAAAAGGGGGCAAGAAAGTTTCCATGATACATTCACATTCCTGCAACCATCCAGAATTCACATTCCATGGTATTATTTTGAAGAAGAAATGGGGAGTTCTCCCCAGTGTCCTGCTCAATAATTATACATAAACCAACGTCAACATCTTGCTACAATTATACAGGGCCTTGGTGAGGTCAGACTTGGAATATTGTGTGCAGTTTTGGTCTCCTTATCTGAGGAAGGATATTCTTGCTCTAGAGGGAGTGCAGCAAAGGAAGGTTTACCAGACTGATTCCTGGGATGGAGGGACTGATCTACGAGGAGAGATTGAATCGGTTAGGATTGTATTCACTGGAGTTCAGAAGAATGAGGGGGGATCTCATAGAAACCTATAAAATTATAACAGGAGTAGACAGGGTAGATGCAGGAAGGTGATCCGGATGATGAATGTGTCCAGAACCAGGGGTCACAGTCTGAGGATACAGGGTAGACCATTTAGGACAGAGATGAGGAGAAGCTTCTTCATCCAGGCAGTACTGAGCCTATGGAATTCATTACCACCAGAAGTAGTTGAAGCAAAAACATGTTTTCAAGAATCAGTTGATATAGCACTGAGGGCAAAGGGGTCCAAAGGATATGATCAAAGATCCATCTGGTATTTATATGTGTACGTTTTTCTTCTTTCAAGATTTCTCCTTAAAGGAAAAAGTAGCACACAATCACTGACAGAGAACTACAAACTGGTTCATTAATGCCCTTTAATGGAAGGAAATCTGCCATTCCTACTTCGTCTGGCCACATGACCCCAGCTCCACAGCCATGTAATTAACTCTCAAATGCCCTCTGAAATTCTGGCCCAACCAGTGATGCCCACATCCTGTAAATTATTATTTTTTTAAAAGATAAAAGCACTGGAAACGATTAAGAATTAGGGTCTGGGAGTGAAAGAAAGGCAAAGTGCCATTCCTCCACAAAAGGTGGAGAAACAATTATCCAGATCCCAAAATCAAGCATGGCCAAAAAGAGCTATGATTAGTGGGCATTCATGGTAAGTGAAGGCAATGATGCCGATCTCCATGGATATTGTGGAAATGGTTGAGTGGGATGAGTCGACATCCACAACACATGGCAAAATATTCTAAGGCTTGTAGAACACCAGAGACAGTCAGGCATTCCCAGAGAATTTAGCAACAGTAAGGTGTCAGGAGGGGGTATTGAGGGCCGGAGTGCTGACAGAAGTCAATGGAAATACAAATTGAGAGAAATATGAAAGGACGCAATATCACCCATTAGACACCATCACAACAAGTCAAGATCTACCTGCGTACAGGAATGCCCCTTCTCCCCACTGTTGTTTGTGCTAACTATAGAGCCGTTGACAATTGCTCTGAGAGCCTCAAGGGGCTGGAAGGTGCTGGTCCGGGGAGGGGGTGGGGGGCGGGGAGAGGAGGGGGTGGAGCACAGAGTCTCGCTGTATGCAGGCGACCTGCTTCTGTATGTATCAAACCCAATAGAGGGGAAGGAAGGAATCATGAGGATTCTAGGGGAGTTTGGCCGGTTTTGGGGTATAAGCTAAATATGGGGAAAAGTGAGATGTTTGCGGTCCACAGGAGAGGTGATTGGGGGAGTTGCCGTTTAGATTAGTAGGGGGAAACTAAGCATTCAAGTGGTGCAGGACTGGGACCGGCTACATAAATTAAATCTGGCCCGACTAGTAGACCAAATGAAGGTCGATTTTCCGAGATGGGACGTGCTCCCGTTGTCATTACCTGGGAGGGTGCAGACGGTGAAGATGACCATCCTCCCGAGATTCCTGTTCATGTTTCAATGTCTCCCCATCTTTATTCCATGGTCCTTTTTTAAACGGGTCAACAAACTGATCTCTGGCTTTGTTTGGGCGGGCAAGACCCCCCGAGTAAGGAAGGTAATGCTTGAGCGGAGTCGGGGAGAGGGCGGGCTGGTGCTGGCAAATTTAAGTTACTATTACTGGGCGGTGAATATAGCCATGATCAGGATGTGGGTGTTGGGGGAAGGGTCGGCGTGGGAGCGTATAGAGGCGGCTTCATGTAAGGGCACCTCTGGGGGCGTTGGTAACTGCGCCTCTGTTAAGTATGGAAGGGGGTTCCGGATATGGTGGAGAGCAGGGATTGAGAGGATGGGGGATATGTTTATAGAGAGGAGCTTTTCGAGTATGAGGGCGCTGGAGGAGAAGTTTGGGTTGGTGAAGGGAAACAAATTTAGGTATCTGCAGGTGCGGGACTTCCTACGTAAACAGGTGTCAACCTTCCCGCTCCTACCGCTAAGGGGGATTCAGGACAGGGTAGTTTCCAGAGTGTTGGTAGGAGAAGGGAGCATCTCTGACATTTACAAGGAACTTATGGGGTCAGAGGAGACGCAGACCGAGGAGCTGAAGCACAAGTGGGAGGAGGAGCTGGCAGGAGAGATAAAGGATGGTCTATGGGCGGACATGTTGAGTAGAGCAAATGCGTTTGCAACATGTGCCAGGCTCAGCCTGATACAATTCAAGGTCATTCACCGGGCTCATATGACAGCGGCCCGGATGAGCAGATTCTTTGGGGTGGAAGACAGGTGTGCAAAATGTGCGGGAGGACCAGTGAACCATGTCCACATGTTCTGGGCATGTCCGAAGCTTTGGGGATTCTGGCAGGGGTTTGCAGATGTCATGTCCACGGTATTAAAAACAAGGGTGGCACTGAGTCCAGAGGTGGCAATTTATGGGGTGTCGGAAGACCCGGGAATCCAGGAGGAGAAAGAGACAGCCGTTCTGGCCTTTGCTTCCCTGGTAGCCCGGAGACAGATTGGGGAAGGGGGGGGGGGGGGGGGGGGGGGACCTGGCTATCGGACAAGGCTAGTTTTCTCTGTTTGGAGAAAATCAAGTTCGCCTTGAGAGGGTCACTGTTAGGGTCGCCCGGAGGTGGCAACCGTTTGTCGACTTCTTCGCAGAAAAATAATCGTCAGCAGAAGGGGGGAGAGTTAGTTTAGCTTAGAGTAGTGGGTTATGAAGGTGGGACTTGCAAGGGAGGGAAACAGATTTTGCACTATGTTTATAGTTTCTTGTACAATGTTTATTTTATTGTTGTTATAATACCAAAAATACCTCAATAAAATGTTTATTAAAAAAAAAGGTCTACCTGCCTGCATAAATGATCATGACATTAGCTCAAGCTTATGGTTTGCGTTGCTGAATTCTAGAGGGAATAGTAATGTGACCTTGTAATGTACCTTGTCACCGCCTCAACGCATTTAAAACAGCTGAGGCCATTATCTCAACATTTCTGCCTCCTGCCTAGTTATGCCTCTGGAGTCTCACCAGGATGTGCAGCTGGCTGGTTGAGGGGAGGCAGTGGCATAGTGGTATTGTCACTGGACTAGTAATCCAGAGACCCAGGGTAATGATCTGGAGACCCTGGGTTCGAATCCCACCACGGTAGATGATGGAATTTGAACTCAATAAAATATCTGGAATTATAAATTCTAATGATGACCACGAAACCACTGTCGATTGTTGGAAAAACCCACCTAGGTTCACTAACGTCCTTTAGGGAAAGAAATCTGCCAATCTTACCTGGTCTAGACCCCATAGCAACTGCCCCCTCATGGGCAATTAGGAATGGGCAATAAATGCTGACACAGTCTGTGACGCCCAAGACCAATGAACGAATAAAAGTGTCCTAGATTCTTCAACAGGTTTGCTTGCTGAATTTTAGAGAGACTGGTAATGTGACCTTACAATGTTGCTCAGAAGTGGTTGATAAAAAGCTTCATAGTCCATTGCACCTTCACTATTTGTCACTTCTGCCACTGATAAAAATGTAGAAAGCAAATGAAGGTTGCATCGGTTAGTATGAAGAAATAGTTACCAATCTGGTTAAACTTTTATCCTTACTCGACATGTATTAAGTTATAACCTTCGAGGGCAACACGATGGCGCAGTGGGTTAGCCCTGCTGCCTCACAGCGCCGAGGTCCCAGGTTCGATCCCAGCTCTGGGTCACTGTCCATGTGGAGTTTGCACATTCTCCCCATGTCTGCGTGGGTTTTGTCCCCACAACCCAAAGATGTGCAGAGTAGGTGGATTGGCCACGCTAAAGTGCCCCATAATTGGAAAAAATGAATTGGGCACTCTAAATTTTAAAAAAATGTTATAACCTTGGACAATAGCCAGCTTTAATGTCCTGGCCCATTCTATTGGCAGGAATGACAAGAGAAAATAACGTCGCTGATTTTCTGCTAATGAAGTTACGAGCTGATTGGCCATTTCATTTTCATTTCACTTGTGCTGGCTAACTAACAATTCAAATAGTCAACCCAATATCTTTAAAATTAAAGCATAGATTTGTTTTAATAAAATGGTGGAGTTCAGTCGCCCCAAATGACAGACCCGCTGCTCGTGTACTTTCTTTGCCAGTTCAAGAGCATTGTGATACCTTTTCCTTTTTAATGTGCACTTTCTCATTCATTGTTGGCCTCTGTATATTTCTTGTTCTATCCCCAGCTAAAGGTCTCTTTCAACTGAAAGTTTGAAATCCTTTCCCTCAGTTTTTCTTTGGCGCTCTTCTTACCATTTGAATTTCTACCTCCTTTGACCTGTTGTTGTGACCCTCACTGTTTTTGTTCAGTTCACTTCCAAATTTTAAATGTTTTGACTTCCCTTCATCACCAATGTAATGGAGAGTGCAGACTCAATGGGCCGAATGGCCTCCTTCTGCCCTGTAAATTCTATGAAAGTGTAACCATAGCGGCCACTGATATTTATATATTTCACACACGTGCATTTTAAATCTCAGACCAAGAAATACTTGTTAAGAGCTGTTGTGCATGCCTGTATATAAAGGAATGGATGAGTAATGAGGTAAAGAATGAATGTTAATTTCTGAGTCAGAGAGGTTTGCAAACTCTCACTTTATTCTTCTATTGTCTCCATGCCTCCAATCTCCTGGGCCCTCTCGATGGAAGAAAATAATGCTCATAGCTTAGGTTAGAAGACCTTATCCCCATCTACATGAATACATGGTAGTTGCAAATGGTCTTCCACTAGAAGATAGAAAAGGGACATGTGTTGGCATAACATAAAAGGAAATGTGTGTCACACAAGGGTCCAGTCAATGACCAAATTGTGTGATTATGTGAGCCTTGTGTTTGCTCCTCGCACAAGACATTGTAATCACAACAACAGAGAAGGTGCTGGTAAAATATGGATATGTAGAAATGGTATGTTGCAGAGTGATGTTCTATAATTCCTATATAACGCTGCACTGAACTAAACTTACAATTAAATTCAACTATGATGCTTTGTGAGGAAACATTGCTAAATTAAGCCAAGTGCGAACACACTAATCTTGGCAATCGTACCTCACCCAGTAGACTCATTGCCCACCTGTTCCCAATATCTGGCCAGGGCTGACATAACATCTGATCAGTCAGCAACCTCCATACAGGCCTTTCTACCTGTACAGGTGAGTTCTCTTCCATCATAAAAAGACCACTTCCCTTCTCTGTAGCACCCCCTGCAGAAACACCTCTAAAGAACAAATCATGTCTATGCCTCTTCCTTCTATTTCAGAAACCTGTAGCCAGTTCTCTTTTAGGAGTGATTAAATGTCTGTTGTGGAGATGCCGGCATTGGACTGGGGTGGGCACAGTAATAAGTCTTACAACACCAAGTTAAAGTTCAACAGGTTTACTTGGAATCACGAGCTTTCGGAGCGTAGCTCCTTCATCAGGTGATTGAAGAGGTAGGTTACACAAACACAGCATATGCAGACAAAGCCAATGATGCAAGATGATACTTTGAATGCGAGTCTTTGCAGGTAATTAAGTCTTTACAGGTGCAAATGGTGCGACTGAAGAGAGGGATAATTACAGGTTAAAGAGGTGTGAATTGTCTCAAGCCACGACAGTTGGTTGGATTTCGCAAACCCAGGCCAAATGGTGGGGGGTTAAATACAGTGAGACATGAATCCAAGATCCTGCTTGAGGCGAACATATGCTTGCAGAACCTGGCTATCAGTTTCTGCTCGGCGATTCTGCATTATCGTGCGTCCTGAAGGCCATCTTGGAGAACGCTTACCCGAAGATCAGAGGCTGAATGCCCTTGAGTGCTGAAGTGTTCCCTGACTGGAAGAGAACATTCCTTTGAGATGCGTGTGTTCACGATTGCAACCGATTCTGGAGAGTAGTCCATGGTGGAACTTATTGATGTCATTGTGTAGTCGTTTCAGTGATTCTACACTGTGGGTCCAAAGAAAAAAATGTCATTGTGTATCTGGTGTATAGCGTTAGTAGAAGGTCCTATGCGGTGAAGAGGTCTTGCTCGAACTTGTGCATGAAGATTTTGGCATATTGAGATAATTTGGTTCCCATGGCTGTTCCATTTGTCTGGATGAAGAACTTGTTGTTGGAGGTGAAGACATTGTGATCCAGGATAAAGTGGATGAGTTGTAGAATTGCACCTGAAGATTGGCAGTTGTCGGTGTTGAGTACTGAGGCTGTTGCTGCAATGCCGTTGTTATGGGGGATGCTAGTGTAGAGTGCCGAGACATCCATTGTGACGAGGAATGTTCCTGGTTTAACTGGTCCATGGGTGCAGAGTTTCTGTAAAATGTCTGTAATGTCACAAGTGAAGCTGGGGGTTCCTTGTATGATGAGTTGCAGGTTGCCCTCGATGTAGCCAGAGAGGTTCTCACACAGGGTGCCATTGCCTGATGTGATAGGGGGCCTTGTGCATTTTCAGGAGGCAGTAGAGATCTTCAAAGCGGGTAGTGCGTGGGATGAGAGCACTTGGTGCTCTGAAGGTCTGGATCAAAGGTCTTGATCAGTCTGTTGAGTTGGCGGGTGTGTTCTTTGGTCGAATCTGTGGGTAACTCTCTGTAGTGTTCCTGATTGTTGAGTTGTCGGTACACCTCTTTGCAATAGTCCATTCTGTTCAGAATGCCGATGGCCCCTTCTTTGTCTGCTGGTTTGACAACCATGTTGCGGTTGGTCTTGAGAGCGTGGATGGCGTTGCATTGTGCTTGGGTGAAGTTCGGGGCTGTCTTGTGAATGCAACTGATGAATCTAGCATTGACACGACTCCTGATGGCTTGAGCATACATGTCAAGTCTAGGGGACCAATTTGATTCTTTCCTCTTCGGTTGCTGCACCACAGATCAATCGATGAGATTGTCTCATTGAGTTCGCTGTAGGCCTCTTGGGGTCTGTAGAAGAATTGTCGGAGCCTCATTCGCCTGATCAATTTCTCTGTGTCTGCCGAGAGACTGATGGTGTCCATTTTGGTGGTGGTGCAGAAATTGAGCCCTCTGCTGAGGACTTCGATTTCATCTGGTTGAAGGGTGTAGTCCGACAAGTTGTCAATAGATTTCCATGTATTGTTTTCTACTGTGGTATGGGGGAGGCTTGGTTGCTGCTGGTGATGATGCTGAGTTTCCCACGCTTCCTGTTCTTGGTGCACGTATAGGTGGTGTAGTACCATTATCTCGTCTGCTTGCCGATGTCCCACAGCTGGTTTGCTGCGTCCTGAGCGCAAGTTGAGAATATGGACTCTATTGTGGTTTCCAGGTCGCGGCGTCTGCTGTAGAGCTGGTGTGTGAGGTGGTTGAGGAGTGTGAGAGAGGTGCGACAGCAGAGTCTCTCAGCGTAGTCTGTGTTGTAGGTTGTAAATGTCTGTTAGAAGCTGATGGTGCTGGATGTTGAGCATTGCACATCATGTACTTACACCGATAAATATTTAAATTAGATGATCTCACTTCATAGTGTGAGGTCAGCTCTGTGCATAGAACGTTCGTACATCACCAGGGGAGAATGGCCACCTAATAGTTCTAGGGATGTAGAGGAAAGGATGGCGAAGATGATTCTGGAAAAGAGCGAAAGTAACAGGGTAGTTGTTATGGGAGACTTTAACTTTCCAAGTATTGACTGGAAAAGATATAGTTCGAGTACATTAGATGGGTCATTCTTTGTACAATGTGTGCAGGAGGGTTTCCTGACACAATATGTTGACAGGCCAACAAGAGGCGAGGCCACATTGGATTTGGTTTTGGGTAATGAACCAGGCCAGGTGTTAGATCTGGAGGTAGGTGAGCACTTTGGAAACAGTGACCACAATTCGGTGACCTTTACGTTAGTGATGGAAAGGGATAAGTATACCCCGCAGGGCAAGAGTTATAGCTGGGGGAAGGGCAATTATGATGCCATTAGACATGACTTAGGATGTGTTGGTTGGAGAAGTAGGCTGCAAGGGTTGGGCACACTAGATATGTGGAGCTTGTTCAAGGAACAGCTATTGCATGTTCTTGATAAGTACGTACCAGTCAGGCAGGGAGGAAGGGGTCGAGCGAGGGAACCGTGGTTTACCAAAGAAGTGGAATCTCTTGTTAAGAGGAAGAAGGAGGCCTATGGGAAGATGAGGCATGAAGTTTCAGTTGGGGCGCTTGATAGTTACAAGGAAGCGAGGAAGGATCTAAAGAGAGAGCTGAGACGAGCAAGGAGGGGACATGAGAAGTCTTTGGCAGGTAGGATCAAGGAAAACCCAAAAGCTTTCTATAGGTATGTCAGGAATAAAAGAATGACTAGGGTAAGAGTAGGGCCAGTCAAGGACAGTGGTGGGAAGTTGTGTGCGGAGGCTGAGGAGATAAGCGAGATACTAAATGAATACTTTTCGTCAGTATTCACTCAAGAAAAAGATAATATTGTGGAGGAGAATGCTGAGACCCAGGCTATTAGAATAGATGGCATTGAGGTGCGTAGGGAAGAAGTGTTGGCAATTCTGGACAAGGTGAAAATAGATAAGTCCCCGGGGCCGGATGGGATTTATCCTAGGATTCTCTGGGAAGCCAGGGAAGAGATTGCTGAGCCTTTGGCTTTGATTTTTAGGTCATCTTGGCTACAGGAATAGTGCCAGAGGACTGGAGGATAGCAAATGTGGTCCCTTTGTTCAAGAAGGGGAGTAGAGATAACCCCGGTAACTATAGGCCGGTGAGCCTAGCGTCTGTGGTGGGTAAGGTCTTGGAGAGGATTATAAAAGATACGATTTATAATCATCTAGCTAGGAAAAATATGATTAGGGATAGTCAGCATGGTTTTGTGAAGGGTAGGTCATGCCTCACAAATCTTATCGAGTTCTTTGAGAAGGTGACTGAACAGGTAGACGAGGGTAGAGCAGTTGATGTGGTGTATATGGATTTCAGTAAAGCGTTTGGTAAGGTTCCCCACGGTCGGCTATTGCAGAAAATACGGAGGCTGGGGATTGAGGGTGATTTAGAGATGTGGATCAGAAATTGGCTAGTTGAAAGAAGACAGAGAGTGGTAATTGATGGGAAATGTTCAGAATGGAGTTCAGTTACGAGTGGCGTACCACAAGGATCTGTTCTGGGGCCGTTGCTGTTTGTCATTTTTATAAATGACTTAGAGGAGGGCGCAGAAGGATGGGTGAGTAAATTTGCAGACGACATTAAAGTCGGTGGAGTTGTAGACAGTGCGGAAGGATGTTGCAGGTTACAGAGGGACATAGATAAGCTGCAGAGCTGGGCTGAGAGGTTGCAAATGGAGTTTAATGTGGAGAAGTGTGAGGTGATTCACTTTGGAAAGAATAACAGGAATGCGGAATATTTGGCTAATGGTAAAATTCTTGGTAGTGTGGATGAGCAGAGGGATCTCGGTGTCCATGTACATAGATCCCTGAAAGTTGCCACCCAGGTTGATAGGGTTGTGAAGAAGGCCTATGGTGTGTTGGCCTTTATTGGTAGAGGGATTGAGTTCCGGAGCCATGAGGTCATGTTGCAGTTGTACAAAACTCTAGTACGGCCGCATTTGGAGTATTGCGTACAGTTCTGGTCGCCTCATTATAGGAAGGACGTGGAAGCTTTGGAACAGGTGCAGAGGAGATTTACCAGGATGTTGCTTGGTATGGAGGGAAAATCTTATGAGGAAAGGCTGATGGACTTGAGGTTGTTTTCGTTAGAGAGAAGAAGGTTAAGAGGTGACTTAATAGAGGCATACAAAATGATCAGAGGGTTAGATAGGGTGGACAGCGAGAGCCTTCTCCCGCAGATGGAGGTGGCTAGCACGAGGGGACATAGCCTTAAATTGAGGGGTAATAGATATAGGACAGAGGTCAGAGGTGGGTTTTTTACGCAAAGAGGGTTGAGGCCGTGGAATGCCCTACCTGCAACAGTAGTGAACTCGCCAACATTGAGGGCATTTAAAAATTTATTGGATAAGCATATGGATGATAAGGGCATAGTGTAGGTTAGATGGCCTTTAGTTTTTTTCCATGTCGGTGCAACATCGAGGGCCGAAGGGCCTGTACTGTGCTGTATCGTTCTATGTTCTATGTTCTATGTTCTAGTGCGCTTGCATCTATATTTCCTACTCCATGTTACACGCCGTAAGAGTCCTGTCATAAACAACATGTCGCTCAACTCACCATGAGCAATGCCAGACGCAACCTGACAGTTTAAAACAAATCAGTTAATGTCTTTGCTAGGAGACCGAGCAAAGGAATTTCATAGAAACACATCAACACATTTGCAAGCTAATACCACAGAGTGTAATTTCACCCCATTGGTGCCTAAAGATAGATGACCTCATTTTTAGTAACTGTTGGCAATAGTAAAGATTTTCAAATCATGATAAAAGATTGGAAAATTAATTTATTAGTATACTCATTGCATAGCTGGCCTGCTGAGAGATGATTAGGCATAAATTTATATTTAGGTATTACATTTTTCAGGGAACACACTTAATTTCAAACATTAAATGAATCGATTGTCCTGCAGTCAGTTTTTAAGGTATTTTTCACATCTGATTGTTTAATGATACACCCCATTTTCCACTTGTCGTTTTCTTTGCACATTTTAAGGACTTTTTCCATCTTTGGACTTCAGCTCTCTCAAAATGTTCTTGCCTTGAATTCCTGCAAGCTCTCTGCGAGCTCTGCAAGCAAGCTAAGAACAGTTTTAAATGGGCAATTGCATAATGGATGTTTGAAGAGGTTACTCAGTATGCTTGTATATTAAAATGGAAATGTCACCACTGTCCCAGATAACCATAGGCTGCCCTCCCTGCTGAAAGCTGACGGGTGGTGATTTAACCTGAGGGTCACCACACCTCAGGCGAGAGGCAAGTTTGAGAAGGCAGGGCCGTCCTGAAGCCGGTTCAGGAGTTGGTGTCGCTCCGCATCATGGACCAACTGTCCAGCCAACTGAGCTAACTGACACCCCCACTACCACCCGATGTGTTGGGTAAGCTGAGTCTGCGAGGACTGCATTTACTGCAGTAGTGAGAGAGACAAGCTTCCAACACTTGAAGAATTGCAACTCGATTTTATTGAACTCTTAACTATAATAAATGCTTTAACTGTGGGTTGACACTATGCTGAGTTGACTGGAGACCTGAGGCTAACCTGACCAGACTATCTTACTACCACATGGTGTGTGTTCTAGTTGCTGCTCACGAGCTCTGTCTCAGAGGCTGGATCCCAAGAGAGCGGGAAAACTAGTGCCCTCTGGCTTTATAGTGGTCGTGTCCTGTCTGGTGATTGGCTGCTGTGTTCTGTGTATTCACTGGTCATCCTGTGTATCCATCACTGCCTGTCTGTGCACTATCATATACCTGTGTGTATATTATCACACCACCCCATCGCCCAACTCCTCCTCCTCTTGTTTTCATATGACAGGATTGTAGCTACTGAGAATTGCAGAGGATGCTTTCCACACCTCTCTATACCATAGCTCCAGCAATGTTCAAGGAACTAATTGTGTGAAGAAAAGAGGTCATTTGATCAAGCGAGCCAGTTTCACACAAGTAATCATGGTGAGTCTGTCTGTCACATTCAACCAGCAGTTGGGCGTGTTCGACAGTGGAGCCCAGAATCACTGACACCTAATCGTAAGTAAACGAGAGGAAAGGCATTTCGACTGTCCGGAATCACAGCAAATAAAAATACAGAAACAAGGAAATACTTCAAATATTTATGAACCATTGCTTACGTCTCAGCTGTGTCCAAATCTGGGCACTACACTTCAGGATGGATGTCAAGGTCTTGGCAAGGTTACAGAGGAGATTTATTCGGAGGATACCAGGGATGAAGGACTTCAGTTATGTGGAGAGATTAGAGAAGCTGTGGTTCATCTCCTTGGTGTTGAAAAGTCAAGGGTAGGTTTAAAAGGGATGTTCAATGTGATGGAGGGTGATGGTAGAGCAGCAAGGATAAAACTGTCATCGCTGGCTATTGGAAATTGTCCTATTGGTAACCAGAGAATACAAATTTCAGAAAATTATCAAAGGAACCAAAAGGGAGATGAGAATTATTTTTTAATGTCATGAGTAGTTATAACATTGAACACATTGCTTGGTGGAAGCAGATATAATGCTACCTTTCAAACTGATACTTGGAAAGGGGGAAAATGCAACATATGGAATAAGAGCATGGTAGTGTGGGATTAATTGGATAACTTTCTCAAAGAGCCAGCACAGACACAACAGGTCATTGTTCCATGATTCTGATTTCTTCCGGTACTTGTTCTTCCATAATTAACATTTTTACATCCACAATAAAGGTTTTTTTTAAGGAAAATTACACACAAATGCGTAAATTGTCTTTTGTGTTTGTAATGCTTTTGCATGAAGGTTTCAGCGTACCCCACAGAATCTGGATTCTATTCAAAGCTAGCGGAAGGCAGTTCCTATAGGCTAAATATGTATGGTGCACACAATTTACCAGAAAGTAACGGTAACATTTAATCAGTTTAGATATCTCTCATATGCTCTCAAGACCTCACTATGGAATAATTCATGTTTGAGTCTATATCCTGCCATTTATAGTGAACTACTACTGTAGTAGCTAGCTAGATAACGTCTCGTAATAATTCAACTTTATAAAGTAATGGATATTTTCCTCACAAAACACTGCATAATTATTACAAAGGTGGGTTTCTGTCATGATAATTAGGCACATGAACATAAAGTGGATAAATTAAGGTATTAACAAAATATAGAAGGCTAGAAATAGTTTGTGGTTATATTAGCAAGCAAACACAATGGGGTCAATATTAACCCCCTGCACCTCATGGGTTCTTCCTTATAATAGTTGTTTAAGGCTCCCTTCATGACATTTTCACAACAATTTAAAATTAATACCCTCTTATGGCAAGCAAGCATAACTGGGATGCATTCCCGGGGTTGGTCAAAAGTCATGAGAGCCAATATGAATAAAGGATCAATGTCCAGATCTGCTTCCTCAGTTTCACCTGGGAAACACCCAGGTGAGATTGCTTTTTGTGAGAAATGTGCTTGTCCAGTTTGGAGGTGTTCACATAGAGAATAGCAGGTTGGAAGTATCATAGGTGCTTCTTTATTAGACATAAATCAACACTCAGAGCAGCAAGGAAGTGGTACAGGCGTGCTGTGCAGGGAGCGGCAAGGGTGGACTGTGCAAGGCACTGCAAGGGTGTACTGTACATTCATATTTCTGACTGACTGGCTTCTCACAGTTGCAGTGTGCCATTGATTCATAGGCTTGGCAATTTGAGGATCAGATCCATGGGTACAGCACCTGCAGGCTTGGCTCCAAGTCATACACCATCTTGAATTGGAACTATCTCACTGTTCCTTCACTGTCACTGGGTCAGAATCCTAGAACTTTCTTCCTAACAGCACAGTGGGTGTACCTACACCACATAGACTACAGCGGTTCAAGAAGGCAGCTCACCACCACCTTCTCAAGGGCAATCAATGATGGGTAATAAATGCTGGTCAGCCAGCAACGCCACATCAAAAATGAATGAATGGATAGATTGTTTAGTTGGACGGATGGATGGGTCAATGAATGGATACATTGATTAGTTGGATGGATGGATGAATGGACGGACGGACAAAAACATAAAACATCCCAGAATGTGTGATGTCATCATGGAGATATTTGGAGTATAAGGACATTCTCTGGTTTCAATTTATCTTGATGCTTGCAGAGAGAGTTAGTTGCAGCTTGTAGCTGATCTGTGGCGTTTGAAGCTCACTGAGAGAAGATAGCCAAAGTAAATGATATCATTAAAAAAAAATTCTTGAAGAAGTAACAAGTAAAACTGAGCGTACAACCTATGTAACTTTAGGGGAGTTTTGGCCCGGTGGATTAGTAGAAAGGAAGGAACAAAGAACAAAGAAAAGTACAGCACAGGAACAGGCCCTTCGGCCCTCCAAGCCTGCGCTGTCCATACTGCCCATCCAAACTAAAAAATTTTACACTTCCGGGGTCCGTATTCCTCTATTCCCATGCTATTCATGTATTTGTCAAGATGTTCCTTAAACGTTACTATGTCCCTGCTTCCACCACCTCCTCCGGAAGCGAGTTCCAGGCACTCACTACCCTCTGTGTAAAAAACTTGCCTCGCACATCTCCTCTAAACCTGCCCCTCGCACCTTAAACCTATGCCCCCTAGTAATTGACCCCTCTACCCTGGGAAAAAGCCTCTGACTATCCACTCTGTCTACACCTCTCATAATTTTGTAGACCACTAACAGGTCGCAACTCAACCTCCGTCGTTCCAGTGAGAACAAACCAAGTTTATTCAACCTCCCCTCATAGCTAATGCCCTCCATACCAGGCAACATCCTAGTAAATCTCTTCTGCACCCTCTCTAAAGCCTCCACATCCTTCTGATAGTGTGGCGACCAGAAATGAACATTATACTCCAAGTGTGGCCTAACTAAGGTTCTATACAGCTGCAACATGACTTGCCAATTTTTATACTCAATGCCCCGGCCAATGAAGGCAAGCATGTCATATGCCTTCTTGACTAACTTCTCCATCTGTGTTGCCCCTTTCAGTGACCTGTGGACCTGTACACCTGGATCTCTCTGACTGTCAATACTCTTAAGGTTTGTACCATTCACTGTATATTCCCTACCTGCATTAGACCTTCCAAAATCCATTACCTCACATTTTTCCAGATTAAACTCCATCTGCCATCTCTCCGCCCAAGTCTCCAAATTATCTAAATCCTGCTGTATCCTCTGACAGTCCTCATTGCTATCCGCAATTCCACCAACCTTTGTGTCTTCTGCAAACTTACTAATCAGGCCAGTTACATTTTCCTCCAAATCATTTATATATATTGTCATGTGAGAGTACCTTTAAAAAATGGAGTTTAAGCAATGTACCTTTAAGAAATGGAGACGCCCATATTACTGAAGAGATGTCAGAGGGTGGGGGTAGCTGAGTTGAGCTCACTTCTGCTTTTAGTTTCAGTTTGAGAGAGCAGCTGAAAAGTGCCTGGCTGGTTTGCTGAGAGCTGCATTAAGAAAAAGAGCTTGGGTGTGTCTGTGTTTGCAGTGAGCTGGATCTGCTGTGATCTCTGCCAGGAAAGACTATCTCTGAATCATTTGGGTGATTTAAACTCATAATAGTAATGTCTTTAACCTGATGTGTTTCTATTTAAAGGTGTTAAGTCTTTTGGAGGTTTGAAGGAACATTTTTAGGGATTGTTTAGTGTTGTTTTATTTTCGGCGTTATCTTTGAAGTAAGGGGTGTTAAGGGATCCAATGTTTATTTAAAAAGGTTAAGTTGAATTCATGGAATAAACATTGTTTTGTGTTTAAAAACCCACGTGTCCATAATTGTAATACCACACCTGCAGACCAAGCCGTGTGCTTCAAAAGCAACAATACATTAAAGGGAGAGGTTGGTTGAACTCCATGGTACATTTTGGGGTTCTGAAAACGCCGCTCCCATAACAATATATATAAACAGCAAAGGTCCCAGCACTGATCCCTGAGGAACACCACTAGTCACAGCCCTCCAGTCAGAAAAGCACCCTTCCATTGCTACTCTCTGCCTTCTATGACCGAGCCAGTTCTGTATCCATCTTGCCAGCTCACCCTTGATCCCATGTGACTTCACCTTTTGTACCAGTCTGCCATGAGGGACCTTGTCAAAGGCCTTACTGAAGTCCATAAAGACAACATCCACTGCCCTATCTGCATCAATCATCTTTGTGACCTCTTCGGAAATCTTTATCAAGTTAGAGAGACATGACCTCCCCTTCACAAAACTGTGTTGCCTCACGCTAATACGTCCTGCAGTAGATCCTGTCTCAAAGAATTCTCTCCAGTAATTTCCCTAACACTGACTTAAGGCTCACCGGCCTGTAGTTCCCTGGATTATCCTTGCTACACTTCTTAAACAAAGGAACAACATAGGCTATTCTCCAGTTGCCCGGGATACCACCTGAAGACAGGGAGGATCCAACGATTTCTGTCAAGGCTTCAGCAATTTCCTCTCTAGCCTCCTTCAGTATTTTGGGGTAGATCCCATCAGGCCCTGGGGACTTATTTATCTTAATGTTTTTCAAGACATCCAACACCTCGTCTTTTTGGATCTCAATGTGACCCAGGCTATCTACAGACCCTTCTCCAGACTCAACATCCACCAATTCCTTCTCTTTGGTGAATACTAATGCAAAGTATTCATTTAGTACCTCACCCATTTCCTCTGGCTCCGCACATAGATTCCCTACCCTGTCCAGTGGGCCAACCCTTTCCCTGGCTACCCTCTTGCTTTTTATGTACGTGTAAAAAGCCTTGGGATTTTCCTTAACCCTATTTGCCAATGACTTTTCGTGACCCCTTCTAGCCCTCCTGACTCCTTGCTTAAGTTCCTTCCTACTTTCCTTATATTCCACACAGGCTTCGTCTGTTCCCAGCCACCTTGCCCTGACAAATGCCTCATTTTTCTTTTTGACGAGGCCTACAATATTTCTCGTTGTCCAAGGTTCCCGAAATTTGATGTATTTATCCTTCTTCCGCACAGGAACATGCCAGTCCTGAATTCCTTTCAACCGACATTTGAAAGCCTCCCGCATGTCAGATGTTGATTTACTCTCAAACATCCACTCCCAATCTAGATTCTTCAGTTCCGTCCTAATATTGTTACAATAAGTCTTCCCCTAATTTAGCACATTAACCCTAGGACCACTCTTATCTCTGTCCACCAGTACTTTAAAACTGACTGAATTGTGGTCACTGTTCCCAAAATGCTCCCCTACTGAAACTTCTACCACCTGGCCGGGCTCATTCCCCAATACCAGGTCCAGTACAGCCCCTTCCCTAGTTGGACTATCAACATATTGTTTTAAGAAGCCCTCCTGGATGCTCCTTACAAACTCTGCCCCATCCAAGCACCTGGCACTAAGTGAGTCCCAGTCAATATTGGGAAGTTAAAGTCTCCCATCACAACAGCCCTGTTGCTTTTTCTCCTTTCCAAAATCTGTCTACCTATCTGCTCCTCTATCTCCCAGTGGCTGTTGGGTGGCCTGTAGTAAACCCCCAACTCTGTGACTGCACCCTTCTTATTCCCGATCTCTACCCATATAGCCTCGCTGCTCTCTGAGGTGTCCTCCCGCAGTACAACTGTGATATTCTCCCTAACCAGTAACGCAACTCCTCCACCCCTTTTACATCCCCCTCCATCCCGCCTGAAACATCTAAATCCTGGAACGTTTAGCTGCCAATCCTGTCCTTCCCTCAACCAGGTCTCTGTAATGGCAACAACATCATAGTTCCAACTACTAATCCAAGCTCTAAGTTAATCTGCCTTACCTGTTATACTTCTTGCATTAAAACATATGCACTTCAGGCCACCAGTCCCGCTGTTTTCAGCAACATAGACAGCTGATCCAATGGTCCCAATCTTAATGACAAGAAAGCCCATGACTTCCGTGTACATATTGTTGGAGGCACGGGTGCAGGAGACAGGGGAGAGCGGTTTAAGAAGACAGTTTGCAGTAGGGAAAAGAATCTAAAAATTATTTTTGCATTCCAGGATTATTCTGGAATAATAAGCAGCTTTAGCAGATAAGGGCTGGATCAGGACCAGATAATGCCTCATGTGGCTCAGCCAGATCTGGCAGTGGATTGCTGAAAAACTCTTAATACCCCATGCCAACCATTGAAGAAAGTTTGCTGCAACTTACCAAGGCACTGTTCTTTATCAATCTAGATATGAGGGGGGGATAAAAGCAAATTACTGCGAATGCTGGAATCTGAAACGAAAGGGAAAATGCTGGAAAATCTCAGCAAGTCTGGCAGCATCTGTAGGGAGAGAAAAGAGCTAACGTTTCGAGTCCGATGACGCTTTGTCAAAGCTGGGGATATGAGGGGGAATATTAGCAAGTAAAGTTGGGTGAAAACGGTAGTTTTTTAACTACGTTCTGGATGCCATTTTTGAGGTGCAGATGGCTGTGTGTGCCTTTTGCCATTTCTATCGCTCTGGAAGAGTCTCAACACAGATAGCATGAGATAATCAATGATCTTCCAATAGTGGAAGCAATTGTGAATGATCTGATAAAGTATGGCTATGGAGTTCCAATGGAAGAAGCTGTTCTATCAAAGTTCTTGCCCACTTTCTCATCAGAGTGTGAACCTCAATGCATGCTCACCGTAAGCAATGTTCAGTGATATTGAGGCACAGAACAAGAAGCAGATTTCACTCGTATCAAACAACTAGTGACAATATTGCCAGTGTTGAGGTACTACGATGTCAACCATGATGTCCCCCTGCAGAGTGATGAAATGAAACAGGAGTTGGAGCAACCCTTATCCAGAAAGGACAACTAGTTGTGTTTGCAATGGGAGCATTAACACAAACTGTGCAACATTCTGCATAGATTGAGAAAGAGTGCTTGGCTATTGTCTTTTCATATGAGCATTTTAATCTGTCTGGGAAAGACAAAGTGATGCTAGAGTCTGACCACAAGTCACCTCAAACCACTTCTATCTGCTCCAAAGTACCCGCAAAGGATGTTATTTTGTTTGCAGAGATATCGGGTGCGATTCTCCGCTCCCCACGCCGGGTGGGAGAATCGCGGGAGGGCCGGGCGACTCATTTCACGCCCCCCTGGCGCACCCCGCGATTCTCCCACTCCCCCGCTCGGAAGAATCGCCGCTCGTCGGGCCAGCGTCCAAAACGGACGCACTCTTTCCCCTCCGCCGCCCGGCATGATCAAGCCGCCACGTCTTGCCGAGCGGCGGAGGAGAAAGACGGCACCGCACATGCACGGGTTCGTGCCGTCTGCGCGCTGATGTCATTCGCGCATGCTCGGGTTGGAACCAGCAACCCGCAAATGCGCGGATGACATCCGAAAAGCGCCGTTTCCGCGTCATTTCCGGCCCGACGAGGTCGCAGGCGGGAACGATGGGGGCCCACTCCTAGCCCCCCGGGTGGGGTTGAATTAGGTGCGGGGAGCGCGCCCTGAGGCCGTCGTGAAGCTCGGCCGATTTCACGACGGCCACCCCGATTCTTATCGGGAGCGGAGAATACCGCTTAAAGATCCAGTCCCAATAGCATTCATACACAAGGTAGAACAGCTTGCTATACTCTCAAGCCCAGCTTCTATCTGTTTCTTGAAAGAACCATAGAGAGCAGAGGGGTGGAGAGGTTGAAGCTGGTGGAGGACATTCTGGCAGTGGACCGAAGATACTCCGGGTACCTGAGTAGGCGCTGCTGAGGGAGAGAAAGAAGATCCAAATGGAGTTTGGGATAGTGCCGACGGGGGAGGCGTTGGGACCATTGTGTAGGGCTAGAGGAGCAGTATGGGGAGAGGGTGAGCAGGATGCTTGTGCATCAGTCGAGGAGGCAGGTGTGGCGATGGAGATTGGGCAGATGAGGGGTGGGCAAGCTGGTAACGGGGCCAGAGTTAGTAAATGTGGGGCGGAATTCCCCGCTCCTGGGAAAAATTGGGAGGTCGCTCCTCGCCCCCTATTCTCCCCTCCCGGCGGGGCTAGGAGCGGCGCTCCATAACTCTCGGCCGCGGGGGCGTCGCGCCAAGAATGACGTGGCCGGCGCACCTAATGACGTCAGCCGCCCATGCGCAGGTTGGCCGACTCCAACCTGTGCGTGCGCGGCTGACGTCATGACGCTGACGGCACGAACCTGCGCATGCGCGGTGGCCGTCTTTCCCCTCAGCCCCCCCCCCCCCCCCACAAGACGTGGTGGGCTTGATTTTGCGGGGCGGCGGAGGGGAAATAGTGCGTCTGATTTGGACGCCGGCCCGACAATCGGTGGGCACCGATCGCGGGCCTGTCCCCTCCCGAGCACAGTCGTGGTGCTCTTTCCTTGCTAGGCCACCTACAAGCCCCAAACGGTCTTCTCACTCCCATTTCACGACGGCAGCGACCAGGTATGTTTGCCGCCGTCGTGGAACAGTGGCGAACGGCAGGCCGCTCGGCCCATCCAGGTCGGAGAATCGCCATTCGCCGTGAAAAAAGGCGAGCGGCGATTCTTCTGAGCGGGTGGGGGGAGAATCACGGGGGGCACCAGGGGGGCGTGAAATTTGTCGGGAGGCCCTCCCGCAATTCTCCCACCCGGCGTGGGGAGCGGAGAATCACGCCCCACGGTCTTTGAGGCATTATGTCGGAAGTTATATATTTTGAAGTCATGAGAGTATGATGTGGTTTTTGGATGGACTGGATGGGGTGAGGGTACAGGGACTGAGGGCCCCGTTCAGCCTGGGGGAGGTGATGGAGTGCGTGGGGGCAATGCAGTCAGTGAAGGTCCTGGGCCGGGACAGGTTCCCTGCAGAGTTTTATAAGATTTTCAAATATGTGGTAATTATAACAGAATAACAACCAGCTAATCTTCTCCCCACCCTTTACCATTCACACTCTACCCAAACATACACTAGACAAACAAACACAAAGGAGAGAGGGGTAAAATAATCGGAATCAAGATGAAAAGAGAGAGTTCCTGCTTCCGATTTGAAGTCTTTTCAAAAGGCTGATCTCCCAGGAGCTGAGTGATCAAAGCCACTGGTGTAATGTTAGTGATGATCTTCTGATAGTGGCATTCAGTCAGTACTCCCCGACAACAGGATTTCCTCTGGAGAGTCACTTTCACTTTTATTACCCTGGGTCCTCACTCAACGGAATAGCCTCAGGCCTGTTTAATTCTTATTTGGTTTCTAGCTTCAGCGGAGGTTAGAACAGAGTTCCCCACACAAGATTTTCAGAGATTTTTAAAACATCTGAACCCTGCCTTCAGCTGGTGGTTTGACTTGATTTCCTTGCAATTCAGTCTGGCTGTGTGGATGGAAAGGTTTTTTACCCCAGATCTTTCAAGAGAGTCCATCAGATGAGGGAGAGAGTCAGACTGCCTCCTTCTGGGCTTCTGGTCCTGGTCTCACTGAGGAACATTCCAGAAACAGTAGCACAAATTACAGCTGTCCCCCAAAAGAACCTGGCTCTTGGGGGCAGCTCATTGGCCAGCAGCCAAGCCAGTCAATCTGGGTTATCACTCCTGTCAGACCAAACAGCACATCCTCCTGGATGTTTTAAATTAAAGGTAAGCTGCTTGTCCTAAAAGCCATGAATCATCCATGGACCAAAAGTGTAACAGTGAAAAATAACAGAAATTAAAAGGAGGAAAGGGGAACAGACTAGGGTTAAACAGGATGATCCTTAGATATCCTCCCCCCCCTTAAAAGAATGAAACTTCAGGGCACGGTCATATCATTTTAGGCATGCAAGACACACAACACTAACACATACCATCTAAACCAGTTATACAATTATCCCATTATACAAGTTCCCTCCCTCTTTTCTACCTTTAAGTCAGCCTTTAAGTTTCTACAAAACCATTATATTATATGGGGCTGGTTTAGCTCACTCAGCTAAATCGCTGGCTTTTAAAGCAGACCAAGCAGGCCAGCAGCACGGTTCGATTCCTGTACCAGCCTCCCCGGACAGGCACTGTAATGTGGCGACTAGGGGCTTTTCACAGTAACTTCATTGAAGCCTACTCGTGACAATAAGCGATTTTCATTTTTCATTTTTTCATTTATATTTGCCAGGAATTTGTACAGTCTTAACATTAAGCTGTTGCAATAATAAACTCCAACAAAATAATCTTGCGTTCCTTGTTTCAAACATCTCTGTAAACGTAAATAGATAATGATTCGGGAAAATCCGGGCCGGCCAGCACCGATTCATCCTCCAACGTGGCCGTTGATCTCCCAAACTCTCCTTGGCATTTGTGGACTGCAGCAGTTTAGCTTGTTTCTGCAACATGTCTGACGTACATTGTTCCTCAGCCATGATCTGAGCCTGTCTCTGTGGTTTTCGTCGGGACGGGTGTGACTTTAGTGGTTCAAAATTCCATATTTCTACACCATAAGTAGTTAGAGAGGCCCTCTGGTGCTTCCCTACAACTCCACCTATGCTCCTTCAGTACCTTTACTGTATCTGTCTCTTTTGATCTCTCAAGTAATACAGTCAGTCATTCCCGACTGTCGGATGAATGTTTAAGCAAATTTCGAGGCCCCCTACAACTAAACTACAAATAGCATTGTCAATGCTGAGAGAAGTATTGGGTTCACGTTTAACCAATAGACTCTTTACAATCCTTCCAGCTTTCTTGTCCTCTCTTGTCCTTCACATGGCTGTCTACAATAACAACTGCAGCTGAAGGTTCAACCCTCTCTTGGTTGGTTGACTGGAAATGCATTCTTCCTTGGGTGACGACTTTTACCTCCTCATTTGAGTTTTTATAATCATCACCTGCATCTCCAAAAAGTAATACAGACTAACATTATTTGTGCTTTCCAGATTTCAATTTTGCTTTTCTACTTTCAGAATTAGAGACTGGCACATTATTGGCTCAAAGAACTTTTTGTTGTTTGCTAAGATCAGTGGTTGCAGAATCACTGCCGTGTTCTCCATCCACCTTTTCTCTTAACTCTCGAAAAGAATCGATTGCCAATTGCTTCACCTCCCTTGATATCTGTTTCTTTTACCTCAAAGAGGCATTGTAGACCTTCAAAAGGATGTGGGTTAACTAGCTGCTCACTTTGTATCAATTCACGGTCCTTACTGTCCTCGTCCTGAATAACTGATGTCATGCTGTCATGTATACTTGCCTTCAAAGCAAGCCTGTTCTGGGAAATTCTTCCACCTGAAGGGAATAGCAATGGGGTTACTGAAAGTGGCTGTAACAAGTCCAATTCACTTTCTTCTCCCAGGTTGCTATCTCCTTTACTACCTTTGGAAGAATTGCTTGCCAATTGTTCACGATCAATTAGTGACGGGTCTGTTTGGCAACAACTGTTTATCTGTTTATAATAACTTCTTTATCACAACCGAAATCTAAGTCAAGACTCTTGTCTGATCTTCATCCTTATGGTCACCTTCAACATGAGTGCCCAGAATCTGGTTCACTACCATTGCCATTTAATATCTGATCAACAGTTTCAACATCTCTTTCCTCGAGGCATCTTTACTGCCCAATGTGTTTTCCTAACTCTCACACGCCCCACCATTGGCATCTCAGATACTAACTGCAGTGCTTCCTTCGAACTCTCTGCATTCATGGGCAAAGTTACAACCTTCACTCCTGTTAAATCATTCCCCAAATGTAAGCCTACTCCTTGCACTGGTAATGCCTTGACCTCTCCAACAACAACTGGGCCTGGCACTAAATCACACTCCAATTGCACTTTATACAATGGAACTGAGATAGAACTTCCACCAATCCCATTCACAAATACCTCAGCTTTTACTGAGCTCTCTGGGGGGGAAACCAAATCCTTCTCCAATATGAGAATTTGATTAGCCCTTGTGTCCCTTAAAATTGTTATAGGTTTGGCTACATCAGTTGAGGAAAACTGGGTGACCGTCCCCTTAGACACAATACCGGCTTGTCTCTCATCAACCTCGTTCCCCACACCTGCTCCCATAGCAGTGTTTACCTCAGGTCTCCTAAGGCCAGTTAATGCTATAGTCTGTGCTGTAGTATGCTCCACTTGCGTTCCGTTTCCAGAATCCTCCCTATGAAATCCCAAGGTCCTAAGGGCTTTCCTTGCAAATTCCAACATGCTGATTGTATGTGTTCCACCTTATTACAAAGGTGACACCTAGGCTTCCAAGCATCACCTCCACCAGCAGTACCTTCCTTCCTAGTCTAAGGAGAAGATATCAGAGCAGTCCCAGCTATCCGTTCTCTACCCAGGCTATCTGCTTCCTTGCAATCTCACACTTCCTACCTTTTTCAAAACTATGGGGGGGTGATGGAACAAAGATATAAAATTATGAATTAGTTCATAATCAGCCAGAATCACTGCTTGTCTAGTCTACATGGGTTTGTATTATAGAAGGTAAGGAATTTGTATATACCTCTAAGAGAATGGACTCTCTCAGAGCCTCGTAGGTAGGCTCAATTCTTAATGCTTGCACCCACCTATTAAAATTGTTCTATTTAACCATTTCAAATTCTGTATATGTCTGTCCCCGTTGTCTCATTAAATTCAGAATTTTTTGCCAATATGCTTCAGGGACCAATTCCTGTGCATCTAGAATCAATTTCTTTAGCATCTCATAGAACATAGAACATTACAGCGCAGTACGGGCCCTTCGGCCCTCGATGTTGCGCCGACCCGTAATCTCATAATCCTTAGACTCATACTCTGTCAGGTCAGCATAAACTTCCTGTGCCTGTCTCGTCAATTTATTTTGCAGGGGTAATATCCACTTTGCTTTTGGCCATTCCATTTGGGTTGCTATTTTTCTCAAAAGCCCAAAACAACATTTCTACTTCCTTCTGTTCGAAGTTTGGGAGAGCCTGTATAAGTTTAAACAGATTGTCATTGGGCTCCGTTCGAGGACTAAGCTCCCCCTCTTCATTCTGGCAGTATCCTAAGCTGGCAGTATTTCTTCTTTCTTGTTCCTCTCTCTCTTTCTCCCTCCCTTTCTCCTTCTTTTCTCTCTTTTTTCTGTTCATCTCTCCTCATTTCAATCTCCAATTATTTTGTTGTTGCTGCATTCCCACTTCTATTTGCTTTAATTCCCTTACATACTCTAATTGCAGCTGAACTCTTTCCAGTTCAATTTCACCACCAGAAGATGTCCCTGTTGCTATACCACCTTGTGGGCTCTGTACGCCTAACAACTCAATCAAATTTAAATGTTTAGCAATTGTTTCAATCAACTCCGCCTTCATAGCTTTGGGTGGTACATCTACTTTTAATTCAGCTGCCAATGTGACTAGCGGGTCTTTATTAATCCTCATTAAGTAAACCAGAGTTAAGTCTTTCACCTGAAGAAAACGATTAACAGCTTCCAGAGCCAGCCTGTTCTATCACTACAAACCTGGTGTCTCTTTTTAATTTACACTGTAACCCAAATTTGCGTCAAACATTCTAAGATTGCAGTAGGGGTACCAATTTATGTTATGACGTTCTTGGCTCTTGTGGTCAATTCCAGGCTCACAGATCCCGGAATCCCAAAAGAAGTGAATTAACCAATAAGTCATCAAATTTTATGAATCTTTGGCCCTCGACTGTCCAATAAGTTATAAACACCAGGTTTGTAAGTTGAACACAATAACTGTTTATTTATAACAATAATCAGTTAAAATATATGGTAATTATAACAGAATACTGGCCATCTAATCTACTACCCCCCCCCCCCCCCCCCCCCCTTACCATCCCACCCTCTACCCAAACACACACAAGACAGACAAACACAGAGCAAGAGGGTGAAGTAATATGGATCAAGATGAAAAGAGAACATCCTTGCTTCCAATTTGAAGTCTTAGTAGCAGGCTGTCCTCCTAGCTTATTGATTGAAGCCACTGGTGTATTGTAAGTGATGATCTTCTGGTCCTTGCATTCAGTCAGTACTCCCAGACTACAGAATTTCCTCTGGAGAGTCACTTTAACTTTTATTAACCTGGGCTCTCACTCAAAGGAACATCTTCAGCCCTGTTTAATTCTTATTTGGTTTCTAGCTTCACAATAATGAACTCCAGCTTTACTGTGGAAAGAACAGAGTTCCCCACACAAGGTTTTCAGAGAATTTTAAAACATATGAACCCTGCTTTCAACTGGCAGCATGACGTTATTTCCTTGCAGTTCAGTGTGGCTGTGCAGAAAGAAGGTTTTTACCCCGGATCTTTGGAGATAGTCCATTAGATGATAGAGAGGGTCATATTGCCTCCTTCCAGGCTTCTTAACCCAAAATCAACATAAAACAAAATCTGGTCTCACTGTGGAAACTTCCAGAGACAACAGCACCAATTATCCCCTAACTCTGAAAAGAACCCGGCTCTTGGGGACAGCTAATTGGCCAGCATCCAAGCCAGTCAGTCCAGATCATCATTGATTTCAGACAAAACAACACATCCTGCTGGAGCTCCCAGTTGTAAATTAAAGGTAAGCTGCTTGTCATTAAAGCCATTGATCATCTATTGATCAAAATTGTAATAACGAAAAATAACAGAAATTAAAAGGGGAAAGACAAGGGTTAAACAGGAGGATCCTTAAATGACAAAAAGACTCCTATTTGCCATTTTGGTTATGAAACATAGGTGGCCTTTGCATAGCTCTCTTTGAATTTTGTCTGTGCAGCCCACAATGTTTCGTTAGTGTCTCTTCAGAGATAATGAGGTGCAAATTTCTCCAATACTGCCAAAGCTCCTTTTGTCTGAGAGTGACAGATAAACATAAATTTAGCCATTTTAGGCCCATGTCTAGTTTTTCATTTCAAGAGGTAACAATGAGCATATCTTTATCTATTTTATTAAAAAAGTTATAAAATGTGAGGTCTTAATCCTTCACAATATAAAATAAAAATTGATCAAGCATTTTTTGATTTTTCTGCCATTGCTAACTAAGATAAAGATTACAAAGGGAGTCAGCCGATCTCCGAACAGGTGCCAGAATGTGACGACTAGGGGCTTTTCACAGTAAGTTCATTTGAAGCCTACTTGTAACAATAAGCAATTTTCATTTCATTTTTATTCATTCATTTCTCTCAGTTAGCAGTGAACTTAACTCCATTTCTTTTGAGCCTACTTTAGCACCTGTATTGAATAAAATGTCTGTACAATTTGTCAACAAATAGTGTCCCTGCTCTTTGTCCATAACTTTGTGAATATTCCAACACAACAGCTATAAGAGATAAAAAGTACAAGGGTTTTCTACACAATTACCTAACTATAGTTTTGCAATAGTTTGCCAGAAAAAAACACTGACAACTGGTGAAATGTCACAATAGCTGAGATTTACAACTCAGAACATAGAGCGATCTAATCTGAGATCTGAGCAGCACTTGACCTACTATTGATTCCTTGCAACCAGGAAGGTCACAGGTTCAGAATGCTGCATCAGTTAATTTTAGCTCAGCCACGAGTGGGGTACTATAGCTGGTCTCAGATTCCCAGGGCTATGGGAAGGAGGAAATAGACTGGGTTTCCACACTTCCTCACAATCCAGTGCTCCTTGGGAAAATACATGTGTGACTGTTAGGTGACTAGGTGATTTGGCACTGATTCCAAAATTCTGCTGGTACTCATTACCTAGCTTTTGAGCAAGGTATGCACTTGAGGGTATATACAATCATACAGCAGCAAATATTTACAATTCCAAAAAGGGAGAAACAAACGGCAGAAGGGATACAGAAACCCTGAATGATTGCAAGTTTATTCGTTACAGACTTATCAAAATTTCGGTTGTACACCCTAAAGCAGTTGTCACTGTTGACGACTGGAATGATATTGTATCAGCAGTAACAATCAAGAATGAACTTTGGAGGGCGGCATGTGGCGCAGTGGATAGCACTGGGACTGCGGTGCTGAGGACCCGGGTTTGAATACCGGCCCTGGATCACTAACCGTGTGGAGTTTGCACATTCTCCCCATGTCTGGTTTCATCCAGACATGGGTTTCATCCCCACAACCCAATGATGTGCAGGTTAGGTGGATTGGCCACACTAAATTGCCCCTTAATTGAAAAAAAAATAATTGGGTACTGTAAAATTTAAAAATAAAAGAATGAACTTAGATCTCTGTCCAGTTCTACAATATCACTACTTTGACATTAATATTAATTTTCTTTAGCACTAGCTATGGACGTCGGTGGTGACATGTAGGAGGAGGTCATGCACTAGGTAGCTCCCACCAGGGCAGTTCATGTATGTCCGGATCACCGGGTGTTTTAATCATAGAATTTACAGTGCAGAGAGAGGCCATTTGGCCCATCGGGTCTGCACCTGCCTTTCGAAAGAGCATCCTACCCAAGCCCACACCTCCACCTTATCCCCGTAACCCAGCAACCCCACCGAACCTCTTTGGACACAAAGGGCAATTTAGCATGGCCAATCCACCTAACCTGCACATCTTTAGACTGTGGCAGGAAACCGGAGCAGCCGGAGGAAACCCACACAGGGAGAACGCGCAGACTCTGCATGGACAGCGACCCAAGCTGGGAATCGAATCTGGGACCCTGGAGCTGTGAAGCTACTGTGCTAACCATTGTGCTACCATGCTGCCCTTTTGGTGGACCATTTCTACCCAGTAGAAGGAGCCTATTGTTGAAGAATGTCAGAAAACGCTGGAAGTAAGAAGTCCGCAGGCGGAAATTCTTCAACTGACTTGGAGGTTTTGCGGGCACCTCAGTAGGGAAGATGGCGGCGGCGGCTGAGGCGATTGCAGTCGTCCCAATCAGGGCAGACATGCTAGTGAACCTGAGAAGCATTTAGAGAGGCAATGGATAGTGATGTTTGAAACTCTCTGTAAATTGATTAAGGAGGCGCTGGGTCCTGTCTGAGAAACGTTGCAGAGAAATTTGGAAGCTGTGAAGGAGCATGGTGAGGTAGTGAAGGCGGTGGAGATGGCTCTATAAAGGCACAGCGAGTCTGAGGGCAAAGGTGAACGACCTGGAGAATCAGTCGAGGAGACAAAACCTCAGAGTTGTGGAGTTGCCAGAGGGTATGGTAGGCCTGAGTCCCACTGCATATTTCTCACTGATGTTCAGTAAGATGACGGGGGAATTGTGGACTGACGTCCCTCCAGAGTTGGACAGGAACCATCGAACACTCCAGCAGAAGCCTCAGGTGAATAAGCCACCATGAACAGTTCCCATAAGGTTCCTTGGTTTGAATTCTCCAGTCCCCGAACCGCTGGTTTCTCGGCGGCAAGCCATTCACTAGCAGCAGGATTCTCCGTTCCTGCCGCTTGTCAATTGGATTACCCATTGTAGCCACCCCATTTCACCGGGAAACTCACGGGCAGGAGCGCATTGCCAGCAGGTACAGAGAATGCCAACAGTGGAGAATTCAGCCTCATAGCTTCTCGGAGGAGGAGCAGGTCCTGAAGTAGGCCAAGGGCCAATTCGAGGTGGGAAGGGAACCTCGTTAGAATTTACCAAGATGTCGAAGCAGAGCTTGCGAGAAGATGGGCGGCCTTCAATAACACTAAAGCAGCATTGTACAAGGATGGAGTGTAGTTTGGAGTGGTGCACCCGGTGAGGCTACGGGTGACCTACAAGTCAAAGGACTATTACTTCGAAACTTCGGAGGAAACTGAGGCCTTTGTTACAAAGTACGGACTGGGATCAAGTCAAATGGGCTCTGTGTGGACTTCTTTATTTGTTGAGATGAAGTGGTTTGTGGGTATTTGTACTTTGTTTTTATTCTCCTTTTTCACATTTTCTCCCACATTTACACCCACCAACCATAAACAATAATCAGTAACAAATATGTCAATCCCCATATCAATAACAATGATCCCATCCTCCCACCAAACCCCAACCATTAGCCCGCATGTTCAGACAAACAAATGACAAAAAGGAATTAGGGATCACCCATAGTCGCCATTAACACACACAGACCCCCTCCCCCCAACCCTCCCACCCACCCGCCCCAACTAATGTTCAATGGTATCCAGTTCTTGAAAGTGCATAATGAATAATGCCCATGAATTGTAGAATGCCTCCATCCTTCCCCTCAGTTCAAACTTAACCTTCTCAAGAGTCAAGAATTCCAACAGGACCCCGCACCACGCCAGGGCACAAGGTGGAGAGGTTGTTCAACCCATCAGGATCCGCCTTTGGGCGATCAGCGAGGCGAAGGCCACATCTGCCTGCGCACCTGTTTCCAACTCTGGCTGGTCTGACGCCCCGAATATGGCCTCCCGGAGTCCCGGGTCCAGTTTTATGTGCACCACTTTAGAAATTGCCCTAAAAACCTCTTTCCAGTAATCCTCTAGCTTTAGATAGGATCAAAACATATGAACGTGTTTAGTGCACCCCCCCACCCCCACCCCCCCCAACGTTCACACACATCTTCTACTCCTTCAAAGAATCGGCTCATCCTCACCCTCGTGAGGTGCGCTCTGTACACCACCTTCAGCTGTATCAGCCCCAATCTCGCGCACGAGGTAGAGGCATTTACTCTCCGGAACACCTCACACCAGAACCCCTCCTCCATACCCTCTCCCAACTCTTCCTCCCACTTTGCTTTGATCCCTTCCAGTGGTGCCTTCTCCTCTTCCAAAATAGCTCCGTAAACCGCTGACACTATCCCCTTCTCCAGTCCCCCTGTCGTCAGCACCTCCTCCAGCAATGTGGAGGCCGGCTCCACCGGGAAACTCTGTACCTCCTTTCTGGCAAAATCCAGAACCTGCATGTCTCTGAACATTTCCCCCTGCTCCAGCCCATACTCCACTTCCAGCCCCTTCAATCCGCAAACCGACCCCGAAGAAACAAATCTTTTAGTGTCTTAATCCCCTTCTCCTCCCATTTCCAAAAATTTCCATCCCACCTCCCTGGCTCAAATCTGTGGTTCCCCCGAATTGGCATTTCCCTTGACCCTGCCCCCAACCTGAAGTGTTGGCAAAACTGCCTCCAAATTCTCAATGAAGCTATTATTATTGGACTCCCTGAGTATTTCCCCGGGGCTATCGGGAGCAGTGCTGTTACTAGTGCTTTCAATCCCGACCCCCTGCACAAACTCGAGCTGATGTTGTTGTGCGGACACTCGCCCTTGGCTCCTTATATAGTGGCTTTACCCAGTTCACAAATCTTGGTCCAGTCCCAAACTGCTCCAGAACTGCCATCAAGTACCCCCATTCTACCCAGTCAAACACCTTCTCAGCATCCAATGCCACAAGCACCTCTGTTTCCTTCCCCTCTGCCAGTGCCATAATGACGTTCAATACCCTTCTTTTTTTTTTTAATTTAGAGTACCCAATTATTTTTTCCAATTAAGGGGCAATTTAGCATGGCCAATCCACCTAACCTGCACATCTTTGGGTTGTGGGGGTGAAACCCACGCAAACATGGGGAAGAACGTGCAAACTCCACACAGACAGTGACCCAGGGCCGGGATTCGAACTCGGGTCCTCAGCGCCGTAGGCAGCAATGCTAACCACTGTGCCACCGTGCTGCCCCTTCAATACCCTTCTAACGTTTGAAAATAGCTGTCTCCCTCTCACGAATCCCATCTTATCTTCACCTATTACCTTCGGGAGACACTCCTCCAGCCTACCCGCCAGAACCTTCGCCAATACTTTGGGTCCACATTCAGAAGTGATATGGGCCTATACGACCCACTCCATCGGATTCTTATCCTTTTTTTAGCAACAGGGAAATTGATGCCTGCCCCAAGGTTTGTGGCAACACCCCCTTCCCTATCACCTCTTCAAACATCCCCACCATCAGCGGACCAGCTTATCTTTGAATTTTTTATAGTATTCCACTGGAAACCCATCCGGCCCCGCCACCTTCCCTGACTGCATCCTCCCAATCGCATCCTTTATCTCCTGCTCCACTATCGCTCCTTCTAATGTC
Organism: Scyliorhinus canicula; assembly: GCF_902713615.1. Taxonomy (NCBI): domain Eukaryota; kingdom Metazoa; phylum Chordata; class Chondrichthyes; order Carcharhiniformes; family Scyliorhinidae; genus Scyliorhinus; species Scyliorhinus canicula. The sequence continues at coordinate 164,252,247 of NC_052154.1, forward strand.
GCCCTACCCCCCTCCCCTAACCTCGGGTACTCCAACCCATCTAGAAATTCCTGCATCTCACGGTCTCCCCCAGGTGGTTCTGACCTGTACAACCTCTCATATAATTCCTCAAAAACCTTGTTAATCAGATCTGGAGCCACCACCAACTTCCCTGCCCTATCCCTCACCTGAACAATTTCCCTTACTGCTGCCTCCCCCCGGAGTTGACCTGCTAACATACACCCCTCCTTATCTCCATGTTCGTAAACTGCACCCCTTGCTCGTCTCAGTTGGTCCACTGCCTTCCTGGTAGATAGTCGATCAAAGCTCGCCTGTAGTTCCTTCCTCTTTTCCAGCTTTGTGGGTCCCCATCTTCTGCATAACTCCTATTCACCTCCAACATCTCATCTATTACCCTCTGCCTCTCCAACCTCTCTTCTTTGTCCACCCTGGCCTTAAACAAAATCACCTCACCCCTCACCACCGCCTTTAGAGCCTCCCAGACAACTGCCTTCGACACCTCATCCGTACAGTTGAAACCTACATATTCCTCAATTACCTTTTCAATTTTGTCACAGAACCCTTGGTCCCCCAAAAGTCCCACATCTAATTTCCACCCCGGCCTCTACGCTACCCCCTTCTCCAGTACCATATCCACCCAATGCGGAGCATGATCTGACACTGCAATTGCCGAGTACTCCAACCCTTTAACCCCAGCCAGCAAAGCCTTCCCCGTCACGAAAAAGTCGATCCGCGAGTATACCTTATGGAGTGCTGAGAAAAACAGGTACTCCTGCTCCCTCAGGTACAGAAACCTCTAAGGGTCCACCCCTCCCATTTCCACCATTAGCCCAGGCAATGCCTTTGTGTCCTCCCCCCCCCTCCCCCCCCCCCCCCCCCCCCCCCCCCACACGATGGGACCAGCGAGCGTGGCCGTGACCTGTCCAACCTTGGCTCCTGCACCAAGTTCCAGTCCCCCCCCCCCCCCTCCACTATCAGATAAATTACGTACTTGATCCGAAGTTGGATCGTTCTAAGCTGAAGTAGTTGCCTCCTTTGAGGGTGGCGACAATGCTGTTAGCATTTATGGAACAGGTGGGTGGGCAGATGCTTGGCGGTTTATGCACCCGGGTGATAAAGAAATGTCGTTGTTTTCTCCACTTTTTTCTGGTGGGTAAGTCTCATCTCCCTTGGGTGAGGAGAGCAGAATATTCGATCATTATCATCTCGGATCATGCCCCACATCTGGTGGATTTGATTTTGGAGTCAGACCCCGCCCAGCGCCCACCTTGGAGGTTAGATATAGAGTTATTGGCGGATATGGGGTTCTCTGGGCGTATGTCTAAGGCCATTAGTAAGTATGTAGAATTTAATAGTCTGTCTTACCCACCATGCGTTGAGAATCCTTAAAAGTGGTTATTAGAGGAGAGATCATATCATATAATTTGCATAGGGATAGGGAGGTAAAGCTGGAATGGCAGAGGTTTGTGGATGATATCTTGGAGGTGGTTGAAGGTATTCATGTGACACTATTCCGGAGCTCCTGGCGAGCAGGAAGAAGCTGCAGATGCAGTTCAATCTGTTGTCCACAGGAAAGGTAGTGAGCCAGCTGCAGCGGTCATGGAAGGTCTTTTCTGAGGATGGGGAGAAGGCCAACCATCTGTTATCTCATCAGCTGAGGTGGCAGGTGGCCTCCCAGGAGATTATTCAGGTGAGGAACTTGAGTGGAAGCTTGATTTCCACCCCAGATAAAGTTAATGCTGCATTTGAGGCTTTTTACAAGAACCCTTATAGGTTGGAGTTCTCGGTGGGGGGGAGGGGTTTGGCCATGTTGGCATTTTCAGATGGATTGGAGTTTCCAGTGTTGGGGGATGAGAGGTGTCAAGAGTTAGGCCCTGAGGAGATTGTGATAAGTATTGTCCAGATGCAAACAGGTAAAGCTGCTGGGCCTGATGCGTTTCCTGTGTAATGCTACAAGAAGTTTGCAGATCAGTTGGTCTTGTTGCTGGTAGACATGTTCAATGATTCTTTGTCCTGGGGATTCCTGCCGGTCTCGGAGACTTCTATTTTCCTTCTCCCGGATTTTTGTTTCTTTTCCAGTGTCCCCCTATTTTTATACCAAAGGCCTTTTTTAAGGGTGTTAACGCGGTGAAAGTGCTGTTGGAGCGGAGCCGAGGGGGCTTGGGGGGTTGGCCCTGCCGAACTTTAGGAATTACTACTGGGCGGCAAATATAGCTATGATCAGGAAGTGGATAGTGGGGGAGGAGTCAGTGTGGGAGCGGGTGGAGGCGGCATCATGTAGGGGCACAAATTTAGGAGCACTGGTAATGTCACCTCTGCCGTTCTCGCCGGCCCGGTACTCTACAAGCCCGGTGGTAGTGGCGGCTCTGAGAGTTTGGGTACAGTGGTGGAAGCATATGGGAGTAGAGGGAGCGTCGGTGTGGGCTCCAATTTGGGACAATCACCGGCTTATACCAGGGTGGTTGGATGGGAGTTTTGGAGGTGGTAGAGATCAGGTACTGAGAGATTGGGAGATCTGTTTATCGATGGGAACTTTCCTTATTTGGAGGATTTGAAGGAGGAGTTCGAATTGCCGGGTGGGAATGGGTTTCGCTATATGCAGGTGAGGGTCTAGGGACTTTGTGAGAAGGCAGGTTTCCACCTTTCCGCTTCTACTGCCACAGGGGATACAGGATATGGTAGTTTCTAGAACGGGGGTGGGAGAGGGGAAGGTCTCGGATATCTATAAAGAGCTTATGGAGTAGGAGGGAACCCAGATATGGAGGTGAAGCTCAAATGGGAAGATGAGCTGGGTAAGGAGTTAGAGGCAGGTCTGTTGGATGATGCTCTCAGCAGAGTCAACATGTCCTCAACATGTGCCAGGCTGAGCCTGGCACATTTCAAGGTGGTTCACCGGCACACATGACGGTGGCCCAGATGACCAGGTTTTTTGGGGTGAAGGACAGGTGGGTGAGGTGTGCGGGAGGGCCCGCAAATCATTTCCTCATGTTTTGGGCATGTCCGAAGCTTAGGGGATTCTGGCAGGGATTTGCCGATGTCATGTCCACTGTGCTAAAAATGAAGGTGGCGCCGGGTCCAGACATTTTTTTTTAATAAATGTTTTTTATTGAGTTTTCATATTTTATATATGACAAATTACAAATTATTAGAGAGAAAAAAAGAAAACACAAAAATTTAACATGAATATTTACAGGTAAGCATCTTCATAACAACAATTGTGGCCGCCCCCTTTAGCCAGCATACATATTTTACCTTCCCCAATATGGCCGAGGCACATGTTTATAGGCATTTATTTATAGTTTGGTTTTGGGCCTTGGCTTGCCATCAAACCCCCATAACGAGCCCGTAACCCCCCCCCCCCCGGCTACCTTCCCCCGATTCCCGTCCATTTTCCCCTGATTCTTGGCCACCCGACTATTCTTCCTCTTGTACGTTGGCCACAAACAGGTCCCGGAACAATTGCATGAATGGCTCCCACGTTCTGTGGAAGCCGTCGTCTGACCCTCGGATGGCGAATTTGATTTTCTCCATTTGGAGAGATTCCAAGAGGTCGGACAGCCAGTCTGCAGCTCTGGGCGGTGCTGCTGACCGCCAGCCAAACAGGATTCTACGGCGGGCGATCAGGGAGGCAAAGACAAGGGCGTCCGCCCTCCTCCCCAGGAATAGATCTGGCTGGTCTGAAACCCCGAAGACCGCCACTATCGGGCATGGCTCCACCCTCACCCCCACCACTTTGGACATAGCCTCGAAGAAGGCTGCCCAGTACTCCGCAAGTCTGGGGCAAGACCAGAACATGTGGGCGTGGTTGGCCGGGCCTCTTTGGCACCGCTCACATCTGTCCTCCACCTCCGGGAAGAACCTACTCATACGGTTTCTCGTTAAGTGGGCTCTATGTACCACTTTTAGTTGCGTCAGGCTGAGCCTTGCGCACGTGGAGGTGGAGTTGACCCTATGCAGTGCTTCGCTCCAGAGTCCCCACCCTATCTCCATCCCCAGGTCGTCCTCCCATTTCCTTCTTGTTGCGTCCAGTACGGTGTCGTCCCTATCTACCAGTCGGGCCGGGTCCAGACATGGCGATCTTTGGAGTGTCGTAAGACCCGGGAGTCCAGGGAGCGAGAGAGGCTGATGATTTGGCCTTTGCCTCTTTGGTTGCCCGGAGACGGATCTCATTAGCATGGAAGGACTCGGAGCCCCTGAAATCGGAGGTATGGGTTAGTGCCATGGCCGGGTTTCTCAGGCTTCAGAAAATTAAGTTCCCCTTGAGGGGATCAGTGTTAGGGTTCGTCCGGATGTGGCAGCCATTTATTGACTTCTTCGGGGAAAACTAAACTGTTGCTGATACAATAAGGGTTGGGGGGAAGGAGAGGGGTAGGGGGAGATAGTTTAATTTAGGCGGGATCAGCGAAAGAAGATGGAGGGAATTGGGAATTGTGTGTATCAGCTATGTTGGCGGGGTATGGTTGTTGGTTGGGGGGGTGCCATGTACTGATTTATGTTTACATTTGTATTTGTATCTTCTGTTATTATAAAACCATAAATGCCTTCATAAAATGTTTGTTTAAAAAAAAATGTCGGAACTTCAAGGGTTAATGAAATGTCTAGATCAGCCACTAAAGGGAGCTAGAGTGACAAGTATATAAGACATTGATGCTAAGCCTTGGGGGAGAGAAGTGAAGGTCTGAGCTAGCGTACAGACTGAAGGAAAGATTGTGTGAGTGAGAGCAGATCATAGATTATATGTTAATTATTAACTGTGTATTATTTAGGAGTATGTGTCGATTCCAAATTAGTAGTGTTAATAAATTTGTAAATTTGTTCAAATTCAAGCTATTTTGTGGCTTTTGTGAACACTACGCCAACCATTCTGAATTTAGCAACACACAGAACACCACAAAACCCAGTTCTTCCACGCTCTAATTTTACAAATATTGGTACAGTACCACACATCTTTTACTGTAATTTTTCAAATCTTAAATATAGCTAGTTCATAATACCATACACATTGTTATGTACAGTTAAATAGTTGAATTTGACAATCAGTTATTTGTTTAAATTAAAATTAGCACAAAGCAACTGACTTAGAAAGCACAATAGTTGCTTGTTTTTAGAATGGAACAGGGTATATGGAGTAACATGCATTGCCTTTGATTGTTTTATGGTTATGCATACTATGCGGAATAACAGACTTTGCCCTGTATTTGAGGAACTTGAAACTAACTATTTCTGTTTTCCGTCAAGCTCTTTTTACCTAGCTATCTTTCAACCTCCTGGTTTTGCTCCTCCACTCTGTAGGCTTCATCATTCCAGTTCTCTGAGACCATATTTCACTGGCTAACACCCTTGTGCAACAGTTTGGGATCAGGCAGAGGAAAAAGGGTTGAGACGTGTAACAATTGTTTTCAGCCCCATGGCACTTCTGGATGCAAATTACCAGTAACATCTCCTGTGCAGGCAGCAAGTGTTGCACCTGAAACAAGTTTTGAGTTTGAAATTACAAGCAAAAGAGATGGGTGGGGTGTAACTACTTCTGTGTCATTTTCTGTCACTCAAATGGGTTGCACATTGACTACTAATACTGCACATAAAATTTGGGAGTTCGCAGTTGCCAGGTTGCTTTTGGAATCCAAATTTGTCAAAGGGCTATTGACAGCAACTTGCATTGCAAATCACCAATCAAAGTTTGGGCAGTTTGGAGAGTGAATCTGATCATGTCTTGTTGCATTTAATCAGAAACGGCCCTAGGGTTGCTGGCGCCCCGGGCAAGCTGAACTTTGGTGCCCTTATACATACTCTAAAATTCTTTGTATTTTGTAATCATTACATTTGACAATCATTTCACTAGAGTTCCGGTAAGTTTGATGGTCATTAATCATTATCATAAGCATGAACAAAGTTAGCATTATTTGTGTTGCAGTTAGGCATGTCACGTTTATGTTCTTTTAATCTAATAACTAAATATTCCCAGTTTTGTCTATATTACACGGTTTACACCAGCATTTGGTTTTTCTGAAATATTATTTCTTACTAACATCGACTTAATGGTAGAAGTGTACCTAATAGCTATATTCACATCGAGATCACATCTGTTTGTAAAATCGTCTGTGGTACGTAAAAAATAGCTTCCTAGCCCAGGGGCTGTATTTTTACGTGGGTCCTGCACTTGACTTGACCGGAATTCAAGTAAAAATAGCCAACAGAAAATGATTTACGGTCACGTAAAAATAGACACTGCGTTGTAAAATAAATTAAAAACAGTCAGATAAATACTTCATAAAAATTATGAAATAATTTGTCACGCACTCCTTGATGGCGTCCCCTAGCACATGGCGCCCCGGGCGACTGCCCGAGTTGCCGGTACCTTGAGCCGGCCCTGCATTTAGTTGTGCTGTATCGAGGTGCTGTTATTGTCAGTTTAGAAGGTATAATTTTCAGCACCCACCACCTTCCCTGACACAATAGGTGCCCCATTTAGAAAGCCTTTGTTACATTGGCTACTTGGAGGAAAAGAAAGAGAATGAGGAATAGTTTGTGGTTGTTGGGATGTCTGACTACATTGCAGTAGAAGGGCTATCAGTCACTGTCACACTTATCTGGCTGACAGAGCAGTAATCCCTTCAGCAATTGAGTTACCATGGAAGCAACCATAAAGAAGACCTCCAGCTGAACTCCAGGACAGGATGGTACTGGCACTAACAGTAATAATAATCTTTATTAGTGTCACAAGTAGGCTTACATTAACACCGCAATGATGTTACTGTGAAAATCTCCTTGTCACCACACTCCGGCGCCTGTTCGGGTATACAGAGGAAGAATTTAGAATCTCCAATTTACCTGACAGCATGTCTTTTGGGACTTGTGGGAGGAAATGGAGCACCCGGAGGAAACCCAAGCAGACACAGGGAGAACGTGCAGACTCCGCAGACAGTGACCCAAGCGGGAATCAAACACGGGACCCTGGCACTGTGACAGTCACCTTAAATCTTGCTTTGTGTCAAGCTCTTTCCAGAGGCAGTGGGGCTACTAATCTGAAGTACATTGCTGTATAAAACCCGTGACTGATGGATTGTTTTCCAAAGCAGTTATATCACATGCCATATGGAAATAGAGAATAACGCAAAAGATTAAAGATTCATTCATAGGACAGATTCCCAAAAGTACAAGATGCCACCAATGGTAGGCATATAGCCACATGTCCCCTGCACAGGAGTCCCCCCAATAGTCATTCAACTTACCATGATGCACAATATTTTCTCCTCATGTCCCCATAGACCTCCCTACTGCCAGTTATCCATGCATCTTCTTCATATTGTGTAATCCTCCATAGTTGCAATCCCACCCTACTTGTCTGGCAGAGAGCTGACACCTCATCAATGTGTACCTTTTCACAAAAAAAAAGAAACTTTGTGCACATCTTGCTAGAATTGTGCCAACGTGTGTTATTTATCAAAGCGCAAAGTGTCTTTGGTATAGCAGGGGCATTCGATTCATCATTGGAGTGGTCGTTACTGCCTTCTTGCAAGTTGTCCGTGGCTCAGGTAAGTGTCCTGTACTCAGCGTTATGAATTATGATGGAACCAATGCATTTTTGGTGGCAATGGCCTCAGAGCTAGAATCTCAATGGAAAATGATTGCTTACAAGAAATGATCCTTTGGGAAGAGGAATTATCTTTCGCTTAAGCACACAAGAGGAAAGCAATGGTAAACCACTTTGTATGTTCCTTTCCCTAGTCATATTGAAATGAAATGAAAAATGAAAATCACTTATTGTCACGAGTAGGCTTCAATGAAGTTACTCTGAAAAGCCCCTAGTCGCCACATTCCAGCGCCTGTCCGGGGAAGCTGGTACGGAAATCGAACCGTGCTGCTGGCCTGCTTGGTCTGCTTTAAAAGTCAGCGATTTAGCCCAGTGAGCTAAACCACATTGAAATTGGAAATGGAAGCCTTTTATAATCAATTGCAGGGGAAAGTGCAAAATCATGAGGCGTGGAGAAATGAACAGAGGACCTGATCTTAGGCAGATCACTGCCACGTAAAGTGTGCCTGAATCCATGATGTTTCCCTTCTATATCAGGCTGGCTTCATGGTGCCGATAACCTGATTTAGTGCTCCTTTTCCCGAAAGCCCTATGGATAAAACCTGTGAGCTGGCAGGGGGCTGAGTGTCTGTATGAGGCTTCTGCAATTGAAGTAACTCAACCGGGATCTTGGCTTCATGTCTCGCTACATTTAACCCCCCACCATCTGTCTTGGGATTGTGAAATCCTACCAACTGTCCTGGCTTGAGACAATTCACACCTCTTTAACCTGTGATTATCCCTCTCTCCAGTCGCACCGTCTGGACCTGTAAAAATTTAATTACCTGCAAAGACTCACATTCAAAGTATCATCTTGCATTATTGGCTTTGTCTGCATATGCTGTGTCTGTGATGTGGAAATGCCGGCGTTGGACTGGGGTGAGCACAGTAAGAAGTCTTACATCACCAGGTTAAAGTCCAACAGGTTTGTTTCAAACACGAGCTTTCGGAGCGCAGCTCCTTCCTCAGGTGAATGCTGTGTTTTCGTAACCTACCTCTTCACTCACCTGATGAAGGAGCTACGCTCCAAAAGCTAGCGACTCCAAACAAACCTGTTGGAACACAGTACAGTGCAGAAGGAAGCCATTTGGCCCATCAAATCTGCACCAACACCCTTTAAGCCCTCACTCCCACCCTACCCCCATAACCCAATAACCCTTCCTATCCTTTTTGGACACCAAGGGCAATTTAGCATGTCCAATCCACCTAACCTGCACGTCTTTGGACTGTGGGAGGAAGCCGGAGCACCCGGAAGAAACCCACACAGACACGGGGAGAACGTGCAGACTCCGCACAGAGAGTGACCCAGCAGGGATTCAAACCTGAGACCCTGGTGCTGTGAAGCCATAGTGCTAACCACTGTGCTACCGTGCTGCCCATCTGGACTTTAAACTGATGTTGTAAGACTTCTTACTGTGCCCACCCCAGTCCAATACTGGCATCTCCACATCAAAGTAATTTTTGATCATTACACACATGGCTCAAACAGGATCCTGCTTCAGGTTGTAGCATATCTACAGCTGTGACAGCAGCCTTGCTCGCCCCCGCTTTCCGGCTGTGGTTAACAGAGGAGGGAGGCGGAATGGTGTAGATGCACTGTTATGGGAAGAAATATCTTTCACTACTATGTCCAGCTAACCGTGCTCCAAACCCTCTGTCAAGATACTTGTTGGGCTATACCACCCCCACCCCCCATCCCTTCCCAGTTACTGTCCAAGGTGAAAGGACAATTTGGTTGGTCTTCTGTCAATCTCATTCTTATACACTGCAGGCTTCATGTTGTACAATGGAGCCACTATTTTGAAAGTGCCCAATGCTGTCAACCAGTTTTACATATTAGGAATGTCAAAGTCAGATTGCAATTTTATGAAATGAAAAAATGAAAATCGTTTATTGTCACAAGGAGGCTTCAATGAAGTTACTGCGAAAAGCCCGGAGTCACCACATTCTGGCACCTGTTCGGGGAGAATGGTGTGGGAATTGAACCCGCACAGCTGGCCTGCCTTGGTTTGCTTTAAAAGCCAGCTGTTTAGCCCACTGTGCTAAACCCACCCCTTTTAGCGAAGATTGTTTCAGTGGCAAGCGAGTGGCGACTTTCACCCCTTCTGCAGTCCTCCGTTGCCAAGCCAACAAAGTTTCCATGAAAGTAGTTTCAGTCCTGTGTTAAATAGTTGCGCATTTTAGCCGGCGAGCTACTTTTCAAAAAGCGTTCGTGCGCGCGTAGAACCACAAGGGAAATCGTGTCTCTAGAAGACACCCCGGGCCACTAAACCACTGCCGACGCCACCTCGCTTAAATTTCTCGTTGAAGCTGGGTTTGCTTTTCAATTCCCGAAACCAGCTCAAAAGAGGGTCGCATAGTCTGCGACGGGTTGTAATGGATTGAGGCGGTCCCCAAGAATGAGAGCGGGGAAAAGGAGGGCAAATGAGCGCGCTGTCCGCTGAGGGTGAAATCCGCCTGAAGACCGCGAGTGGTAGCACGATGGGCCAAATGGCCTCCTTCCGCGCCGTGATTCCGTGCTCGGCGGGATCCCCGCCCTCGTCCCAAAGCACTGACGACTCTGAGCAAAACTATTGACAACATTCTCGACCAATCTGGGAACAAGGGCGGGATCAATCCAATGGGAGAGGGAATTGGAGCTGGGATTGGCCGGCCGGAGGTGAGGACAACATGAAAAATGCCTGTCAGTGAGGGGCGGCGGCGGAGTGTGTGAGGGGATGTCGGCCCTTGAGGCGATCTCCTTCTCGGGCACCTGTGCGGCCCTGGGCTCTGCCGCCTTTCTCCTCTTGGCTCTGCTCCTGATCCGCCAGCTCCTGAGGCAGAGGAGACCCCGGGGTTTCCCGCCCGGTCCCACCGCCCTGCCTCTCATCGGGAATCTCCTGTCACTCATCAATGAGCCGCACGTCTTCCTGAAGAAGCAGAGCGAAATCCATGGGCAGGTACAGAAATGAAACCGTTCGGTTAAAGAGAAAACTGCGCAGAGTGTCCGACATTCGGTGATAACCAGGGCTCTGCCATCACGAAAAGTTAGTCAACCTCCTCCTCCCTCCTTCCCACAACTAAGGTTCATTTCTCATTTGTGACTTTTAGATGTTGATCCTGACACTGGGGTGCTTTCATCTGCCGCGGATTTCAGCCGCTGTTGAGGATCGGTTCTATTTTAGCCTAATCTAACTGTAAACTGTGGAAAAAACCCAGCAGGGGACCTTTGTACTTTACTTGTTGTGCTGGCAGGGATGATCAAGCGCATAGCATCCGTACACTACACTGGAGTGAAAGGAGGTGGGAAAACCTGGGAATTACTTAGAATCTGCATTTCTTTAAAATAAAATTGTTAACCCCCCCCCCCCCCCCCCCCCGACAAAGAAAAGACAATTGAGCACGAAAAGAGTTATTAGGAAGGCGCCTCCGGACTTGGCCAAAATGTGATCAGTTGCAAGTTATGTGGACATATTGACTGGTCCCTCAATCCAATTAAATATCTGATATGCCCAATTTTCTACTACGTATGTCCTATATCCTTGAGCAATGCTGAGCAGCTGTTACACATAAGCTTCTTCAGTCTTCAGGATGAAAAATGGGATATCACACCATGGTTACTGTCTCAATTGAATCAACCATCCGATGTATAATTAGGTGCTTTGGGCAAATAATAAACTATCACCCATTTTCCATCTCTGTCTGCTCCAATACCGAAAGCTCGTATTTGAAACAAACCTGTTGGACTTTAACCTGGTGTTGTAAGACTTCTTACTGTGCTCCAATACCGGCTTACACTTGGGCAGTGGAGGAAAATCCTGCTGACTTAATCTAATTCTAATCTCTTGCTCACTCCCCATATAATTGTTAATATTCCTCTCCATTGTATTTTTGAAAGTACGAACGCACTCTGCTTCATTAAAGACCTGTGGCACAATTTCTACATTCTAACTTGCCTCAAGAAATGAAGATTTTTTCCCTACCCCATTATTCATGTTGACCTTAAATAGATACCCTTTCATGACCATTTTTCTGAACAATGGAAATATCATTGTCTATACTTTCATGTCAGGCTCATTCTTAGATTTTTTTGTGGTATTGTTCCAAGTTTAAGTATGTCAACTACTCCTGTAAGTGCTGCAGTGCTCCAGTGAAGCCCAACACAAACCGGTCGGAGCAGCATCTAATCTGTTGAGGCACTTTACAGCCCTCAGGACTCAACATTGAGTTCAACAACTTTAGTCTCTGAACTTTTTCCTCCATCTTAAAACCCCTTAAAAAAATATCCCAGACATGTATTGCTTCAATTCAACCCCCCCCCCCCCCCCCCCCCCCCCGTCCCCAAAACACACACATACACACACCGAGCCATCTGCCCCTTTGTTCTTAAAAGTTGCTACATCTTGTTGCAATCTCACACAGCTACAGTTTAATATCTAACACATTTTTCCCTCTCTTTAATTCTGATGAAGAGCCAAAGGGACTGGAAACGCTAACTCTGTTTCTCACCCTACAGATGCTACCAGACTTGCTGAGTTTTTCCAGCATCCTATGTTCCTTTAACCTTTGATCCAGTGTATATTTTTCCTGCTCAATATAAAGATAAACAATAGGGTCAAAACAGAGAGGGCTTACTCTGTTTCTGCACAGTTCTCCTCTCCTCAGAATTGTACTAGATAGTCATCCTATACGTATATATATATATATATATATATAAAATCTCCTAAAAGTGGCACTGGGTCAGGAGGATCCTGCCCACTTCCAGACTTTACCCAGCCAAGTTTGCATGCAAGTGGACAACTTTTGTGCTGCTGTCGGACAAGTTATTTAAATATTCAAACACTGGACCTTTCAATTTAACCCTGCATTCTAGCTTTAGCAGCCGAAACACAGGTTCCCCCATCTGTGCATCTCTGGGGCCACAAGGCAAATTTCCAATTGGAGAGAGTATATTCGCCCCTCCTAAATTTCCTTCCTGTCAGGCCTTATTGCAGCAAGGGGTCATTTTGCCGTCTTAGTCTGAGATATTGCTGTTCCGCATGACAGGGGGAACGGACACAGAGCTCCAGCTGAAAGGAGGTGTTGCCCCAGCACAGGGTGAACAGTGAGCTTGCTCAAGATGAGAAAAGTAACAACATCTCAGAAGCTTAAGCTTTCGTGGTGGGTTATTGCAGTTATCTGCAGCCTCCTGGAAAACGACCTTCTTCCAATAGGGTCAGGTGGCCGTCAAAGTTACAATACTCCTGTATTTCATTGCTTCTGACTTCTTCCAGGGATCTACTGGAGGTAGCTCCAGGATATCTCAATTTGCTAGCCATAATTGCATTCCCAAGCTCACCAATGCTTTGTTTTCCAATGCTACCAATGATGTGAACTTTTCCACGAGATAGGACAGTCAGACAGAGAGGGCTGTTGGTTTTGCTGTATTCTCCCAGATGCATGGGGTCATTGACTGAATGGGAAAGGATTCCTCTCCTTCAATTTCAGGCCACTTTGTGACCACGGGAAGGTGATCATGCATGTCTGTGCTAGGTATCTAGGGAGTTGCCATGTCTCACTCATGCTGTACTAATCACATCTCCTGTAGATGTTCTCTCCTGCACACAGCCTCGGCTTTAAGCTCCTGGAAGACAAAGGATAACCTGTAAAGACCTGCCTGCTGACTCCTATGAGGAAAACTATTAGTGAACTAGAGAAAAGGTATACAACAGGAGTTACATGACCACTAGGCCAATAATAGAACAAGTCATTAAGTACGCTTCATTGAAGATGGTTACGGTCTGTTGCGCCTTTCACAGCATCACAGTTTAAAGAGGAATAGAGTTACAGCAAGAGGGAGGTGCACACCAGATGATGTCTTCCTCTGAGGAAGGGACAAATATCACATACATTCTGCAGCCAGACACCGGATTCCCAGAGAAGTTTGCAATGGGCTCATCCAGGCATGCTTCACTTAATATGTGTCCATGAAGCTATCATAGAGTGCCATCAGAAACCCTGCACACCACCACGCCCCAACCCAGGGTAATCTGCATTATTACCTGAGCAAAATGCAAATTGTCAGAAAATTAAGCAAATTAGAGAATTAAATGAGTAGCTCCAAAAAATGGTGTGGGATGAAGGGAGTCTTATTTCCTTGCCAACCATACTAGAATAAGAGTTCTTCTGGGGTGGGCTCCACTTAATCTGATTGGAATTAGTGTCCTGGAAAGCTATAGGACTGTAGATGTTTTGGTATGGAATTATCTAAGCTTCTGCCATCATGCTTTGATGTTCTTTGTTGCTGTAGCCCATCTTTAATGAGGTTTTGCTGATATTATGTGGTTTTGGTTTACCTAATATTGATGAGGCTTTATATTCCTTTGGACAGGTTAGAAATAGCCGGTATGGTTTAAATTCAAACCTTTTAATAAGAACTATTTTCAAAGAGCCCATAAAAAGCATAGTATACAGGAGACAAACTGTTCTGCTCATAGTTCTCAGAGCCGCTCAGTCACCTGACTACTGATGTCACAGCTATCTCAAAAATATCATCATGGTCTCAGAAACATATTCATTAACCCATTACTCTCTACATCTCCCCTCAAGTATAATCACAAAGTGTTGCATTATTTTGTTCAATTATTTACACTACATTTTCCAACTTTTGTAAATCACCTATACTGTTACAGATTCCACCCAAACCCTACCCTTTTCCTCCCTCCTAGTCACTGTCACAAAGGGCTTCAATGTTGAAGTGTTCTCAGCTCGCTTGGAGGACATTGTGGACATATGCAGTAACTCTTTTCCCTGAAAGACAAAGACATTGGTGGAATGGGATAGCATTTTCCTCGTCGGCTGTTAACCGGGCTGTGATCTCTAAGATGTCTGAACTGTAAGGATTGTGAAAACATTTTAATGATAGTCTGATTCAAGAGTGAATTGCGCTGTCTTGAACAGGAAGAGGACTAACTAACATTCTCTTTGGAACCTTCTGCTTACTCTTTGCGTACTGGAGAAAGACCTGAGAAGGTGAAGTATCTTCAACACCTGTGAAGAATTTTGCAGCTTTTTCATTGCTGCAGGGTCAATGAATAAATGTCAATGTTCAAAAACTGAGATTTGAATAAATCTGGAAGATGAGAAGAAGAATGAGAAAAATTCTGACGGCATTGCCAGGTATGAAGAAAGTACAATTTCCCGACTACACTTAGGCTGCTATGTGCACTTTCTGCAGGTAGTGCTAATATTGTCAAACTTGTTTCAGTGCAAGACTGATCCACTGTAGGCAATGAGTTGACAATGCCAGCATTACTACACCATCTCCAAAAATGGAATAAATCTCTAGAAATGAATGTAGATGCAGTTCCTGCATCGGATTCTTCAGCTGCAGGAGCTGTGTAGTTTTGGCCTCTCTTTCTGCGGGACAATTTAGGTGTAAGGATGACTTGCTGATGAGATTGAATTCTGCTTGTCAACTTACTTCCACCCAAATTAGTAGGTTTTGCATCTCTCTCACAGTTTGACCCAACTTCAACTCAAGCATTTCATTCACCCTGGGTTGCTCACTGGTCGGCCGACTATTTACAATGCATCTCATTGGTGGGTTCAGTGGGAGAAGTGTACAAATTCAGCACTTCTGTACGAACACAGCTGCCTGCTCAAACAAAATAGAGACCTCACATGCCTTGACTGTGGGTTCGAAGAGTGCAACATACTCCAGGACCTCATCTTCCAAAGGGTCATCCATTGCTGTGACTGCCTCTTTCTCATAAGCTTTGTCAGGAAAGAGCCAACCTAGGTCTAGACGCTTCTGTGGCAGATGGTCACTGTCTTCTTCAGTGCCTACTATTACGACGCCTTCTAGCCTGTTTGCGAAAACAACAAAGAGATTTCAAGTCTCCTCGTGGGGTCCAGCGGATGATGCTTCTGTAACAAAGAACGACACACTGCTCAATGAATGAACTTCACCAACTGTTGCTGAATCAATCTGTCAGCCTTTTAACCAACTTTGGGAATTCCGCCTTGAATGGCCTGAGCTGAGACCTCACTGAGATTCTATAAGAGACCAAGTCTTAAACATGTTGACATGCTGAGCAGAGGAATTGGCTGATTGTACAAAAAATAGAGGGTTGTATTAATTAAATTTTCATCATAACAAAGGCTGGTGTTAAATCGACTCTTCACCAAGAAGGGTCCTCAGGCCCCTGTAGCATTAAATCAGATGGTTGAATTTTGACGATTTCTGCTTTATCTTTATTATTCTTTATTATTTATTAGTGTCACAAGTAGGGTTACATTAACACTGCAATGAAGTTACTGTGAAAAGCCCCTAGTCGCCATACTCCGGCGCCTGTTCAGGTATACAGAGGGAAATTCAAAATGTCCAATCCACCTAACAAGCATATCTTTCGGGACTTGTAGGAGTTAACCAGAGCACCCGGAGGAAACCCATGCAGACGAAGGGTGAATATGCAAAGTGCTTCACAGTCAGTGACCCCAGCCGAGAATCAAACCCGGTTCCCTGCCGCTGTGAATCAACAGTGCTAACCACTGTGCTGCCCCCAATTTGGAAGCCAGTCTAATCTGTCTCCGACTCCTGCCGTGGTATCAAATTAAAATCCTGTTCTATAGCCTTGAACTTTTCATTCCATTGATCAGAACTATTTATTGGTTTCTTTGATCTCTCCTAGGAAGTCACCTGGTTGGAAAGGTATAGCTCCATTTTCCTGGACTTTAAACCAGCTGGGAACATGTTCTAATTTTCTTCTCCAAAAAGGTATTCTTGATTTATAAAACTGTTTAAAATGACTTGGCCTGCCACAGAGAGGGCACTCATGCCCCCCCCCCCCCCTCCCCCAACCCCCCGGACACCTTTGTGGCAGTGTTGTCTGTTCATGTCACATCTTGAGCATCTGACTACAGATGGAAGAGTTTCCCCCATCCCTTCGCTGTTTTTGTCAGGCTTTTTCACAGATTGTTCAATCCATTCAGGCCTTTTAGCAGACTTTATCACAGACTTTTCAGTGAGGTGGCTACTGACATTGGGCCCACGTACTGGACCAAGCCTTCCCAAGCCTCCCTGTTGCCCGAATCACATCCCAATTTCAGGGTCTCAACTCTGCCTGAGGGTGACCAGTTTGGCCTTCTCCCAGGTCAGATACTGTTTTAACTCCAAATATACTGACAGTTCATCATCAAGCATGCCATCAACGATGAAATTGCAAATGAATATGTGTTTCAAAGCAGCATTACCACAGGGACTTGCGAACCAATAGAGATCACTAATGAAATAATTGATAGACATCCCTGGCCTTTGAGCTCTCTGATAAATTTTGCTCCATATATAACCAAAATCATTTTGGGATTAAAGTATTTCTCAAAGATCTCCATCACCTCTTCATATGCTGCCGTGTTTTCCTCAATACCCTGCGACATATGAACATCGCCAGCTATAGCTCCCATAGCATATAAAAGTGTATAGACCTGGTTTGTGAGGTTCCCTATGCGACCCTGAATCCTTCTGGTTCTTTTCTAACTCCAGAGATCAGGGACAGGATTTTCCGTTTCTGAGACTAAGTGTTGACGCCAACCCAGAATCCGTGCACGTTTACCACAGAAAAACTGCGCCGCACCTTGACCGATTCCGCTACCATTGAGAAGCTAGCACTGGCGCAGTGTGGAACACAATCGATTCCAATGAAAAACCGTGCGGGATTTGCCGGGTCCGTGATTGACACTTGGCAGGCTGACATGCTGCAGCCGCATATACACATTATAATTCCCCCACAATCTCATCCCAGCCAACGAGATGGCACTGGTTGCGCTGGAGTGTGCCCATACAGCTGATGGGTCGGCTGGAGTCAGAGGGCCAGGGAGGTACCCTGCAGAGGCACCTATACGACCCGTGGCACTATGTTCAAAGTGAGCTGTTAGCGGTGTGCGCAGCTGCACGACTGCCTTTCCGGCTGTGGCAATGGTGTTCCGTGCCCGTCCACCCGACCCCACAGCCCACCTCCTGCCTACTCCCCACTACTTCCCCAGCTCTTGCAGAAGCCCCCTGGCCAGCGGCATAACTGTCAGCAAACTATAGCGAAGTTGGACACCTTCTGTACCCCCTCTCTATCCCTCAGCAGCCGCCAAGCCGGTTTCACAATTTCTAAAAGCACAAGTGAATCACGCCGTCAGGAACACGGCCCATCAGAGGCGGAGAACCGCAGAGGCCCCGGAGAATACCGGCTTGGGCCCGCTAACGATTTGCAAATGGAGTCTATTGTAAGTGCGTTCCAGAATGCATTGACACTGCTGTCGAGGTGCTGGAGCATTGTGATTTGGCGTCAAATTCGCGTCTGCCACGATTTCGTAGTCAGAACCAATTCTTCACCCAATCGCCTTTCCTGATTTCAGCGTCGGCTAACAGAGAATCCCGCCCCAGATCGTTGTTCCTGCTTTGGACCTCCAATGTGTTGGAAAGGTTGTGGAAGGTGTAGTGGCTACTCCGTACCTAGTGATGAGAGGCTTTCACTGTCCCCCTCATTGCAGTAGTTTATGGGCCAATCTTTGCCGCTGCAAAATTGATTTTACCCCCATTGTTCGTCTCGCTTGGGCCAACAATCTGTGGCCACAATTTTGCAGACTGTGGCAACCAGCACTGCCACCATGTTTTGGCACGGATTTACCTAAGCTCCACCATCCTTTGGTGCTGGAGCTGATCTTTGTGAGGTTTCACTAAAACCATGCAGTCTTTGCTTCCCGAACCTTGATGATGATTTGCTTCCCTTTGGATGTACTTGAGATATTCGTTATGGTTTAGTTGAACCTTTTATTAACAACTACAAAGGCCTCCTTGTAAGCATATGATGTACAGGAGACAGACTGTTCTGCTGCTAGCTGTCTCGGAGC
Organism: Scyliorhinus canicula; assembly: GCF_902713615.1. Lineage (NCBI taxonomy): Eukaryota > Metazoa > Chordata > Chondrichthyes > Carcharhiniformes > Scyliorhinidae > Scyliorhinus > Scyliorhinus canicula. The sequence continues at coordinate 164,270,680 of NC_052154.1, forward strand.
ATCTCGATCATATGACTACTGATTTTACAGTTACATCACTAATATCATGGTTTCATTAACACATTCGTTATGCCATTGCCCTGCAGTAGAAATTTCAAAATTACCTTCACCTGATCTCTCCCCTTTAGTTTAAAGCCATTCAGGTGAAGGTTATTTTGAAATCTAAAGAAGGAGGTTGAGGTCATAGAGCTGTGTGATGATTTGGGTAAGAGCATTCAAAGTCGGAGAGGAAAGGACGGAAAATTTAATGGTAATATTATATCAGCAAATATGATCCATGAAAAGAATGATGTTCAAAAAGAAAGTTCTTTCTCTGAAAGCACAAAGGATTTGTGACAAGATAGATGAACAAGTGACACAAATAGAGATAAATGGGTTTGATTGAATCACCATTACAGGGACATGCTTGTGAGGTGATGAAGTTTGGACAATAAATTTTTCAAGAGACTTTAATGTTTCAAAAAGACAGGCAAAATGGAAAAGGAGGACGAGTAGCCCTGGAAATAAAATGAGGAAAATAGTAAGAAAGGATCTTGGCTAAGAAAGTTAGGAGGTAGAATCTGTACAGGTGGATGTTGGAAATGTAAGAGGTCAGAAAACACTGATAAGAGGAGTTTACCTGCATTGGGACCAGGGAGAGGAGGGAGGTCCTCTTCCTGGAGGGTGGCAGGAGAAGGAACCCCTGCCACACCGAGAAGGCCTGGCCGGAGATAGCTGGCATGATCAGCAGAAGGAGTGTGGTTCACAGAGACTGGATCCAGTGCAGAATGAGGTTCAATCACCACACTCACTCTGACAAGTTGGGTGCAATCCCCAACCCTCAGGACAAGCCTCTGGGTATTCACCCCCCTGATCATGGGAGGAGTGCCCACGAATCTTACTGACCCATCAGAATGACTCAGAGCGAGAGTGCTGCTGAGAACCTGCCAACACTGAAACATGCAGTGTCTAATGAATAGAAGCAATTGGCAGTGGTCAATGGAGGCCGGTAATGCCTTATCTACTTCTCTTTTATCCTTGCAAAGGAAACAAATTCATAATGCTCAGAATTCAGATGGGAAGAAGTAACTTAGGAAGATGGGAAATAGAAGCAGGAGAAGGCCATTTGGCCCCTTGAGTCTGCTCCGCTATTCAACTAGATCATGGCGATCTCCTGCCTCAGGAGCTCCATACCTGCACTTCATCACCACCCTGGCGGAAGGGATAATGGACATTTCCAGGGTTGCTAACAGCTAGGAAGTCAGGCAAGGTAAAATGAGTATCCTGGTGGAGATGGGGAATACAAAATGGAAAGTGTACATTCATCCAATAGCACACTGTCCAACAGAATGTTGAACACTGAGTTACATTGGGTAGCCTCAGTGCTGCAGTCTTCTGGTCTCCAAGGCTATTTCTAATGTTCTCTTCCTCTGTCTCCCACAGGTTGCAGTGTCCAGGAGCAATGACCAACCCATCACCGGGTCAAGAGCAGCCTGAGCAGACTTCAGAACAGGCACCATCACACCTTACAAGCACATCCTTCAGCAGTGTAATAACAATCAACTCAGTGGGTCCTCATACGCATTAAATAGGGTGGCATTTGATGATAAATACAGGGCGTGCAAGTGATAGAGGCATTTCTGGGCAGACCGTTACAAGGATGGATGACAGACTCAACCCTACTCAACTGAGCGAAGACCAAGGGCCACAGGAATCACAGAAAAGGAAGCCCAGATGTCCGAGTTTCCTGATGCAGCACAGGATCACGGGTTGAGAATGGAGGAGTCATCCAGGTCATGTCTACCACATTGGCCAGAATATTAAGCGCACAAGCTCCTCCAATCAGAGAGTGGCCAAACTCATAGAGCGCCACATCTGGCAGCACTCGGAGTGCATGCAGGAACTGTGTGCTGATGTACAGAGGATGCATGTCACACTGGTTTGGACCAGACAGTGGCGCTAATGGCACAGGGATGCCTTTAGGGGATGCCAATTAATCCCAAGCTGGTGCTCCCCTCTAGCCAACCACTGAGTCAGTCACCAAGGAGGATGAGGGTGCCGCTCCTCAACGGATGTCATACCCATTGGTTTCCTGGGCTCCTCTGATTGATGGAGCATCTATGCTGCAGGGCCCAGTGGCTGAGGTTTCCACTGCAGTGAGGTAGAAGCAGGGGCCAATGGAATTGCCTCAGTGGGAGCTTCCATGATGAGGATGACCAGTATGTGCATCTCTACCTCGAGCAGAGACAAGTGTGAGGTCACAGGAGGAGGCCATGGAAATGTGTTCAGGAGCAGGGGCCACCATGTCAGGGAGAATACTGAGGTCATCACTGGAGTGCCATCTTTCTGCAACTGTGCAATGTTTTAATGAGAACCGTGTAAATATTGACACATGAAACCAGACATGCAAGCATCCTTTTATTAATGGTGGTATATATAAAGAGGTACAAAGCAGTAAAGGCAAGCAAGGGTCCATGGTGAAACCTCATTGGCATTAAGAATTTACATGTCCCAGGTTGTATCTTCAATGGAAGTGCTCTCATATATATCTCGGTGTGAGATCCAGGCAGTGTTGTTACCCCGGTGTCAATGGAGCTCCCTCAAAATGAGTCAGATGATCCCTGATCGTAATGGCATCCTGACAAAATCCTCGCTCTCTGCACTAAGCCTGGCTACCACCCCGTGCAGGTGGGTCATGGCAGTATTCTGTATCTTCTACCGATTCTTGATCCTCCTCTTCCACATCTTGCTCCTCCTCTTCTTCCGAGGGGAGCTGTATTCATCTAGCACTTCACGGTCTTCAAGGCATATACCTGTCTGAAGGACCACGTTATGGAAAGTGCACCAGACCACCACAATATCGGAGATCCTTGTAAGAGGAGATTGCAGGGTGCCACCCGACTGATCCAGGCACGAGAATCACATTTTCAGATTCTCAGTGGCCTGCTGTATCGTTGCCTTAGTGACCAGATGGCCTCAGTTGCCATACCATTGTATCTCTGGCTCTCCTGGAGCTGAGTACCGTACATTAATATCCTTTGTGCCCTAGAATCCATCCTCCGAGTTTGAGGGAGAGGAGCTGTGTAGAATAAAGATCTGTGGCCTGGGCAACTGGAACTGCCAGGAAAGCAACTGCACACATGCAGGAGGTTCTTGTTATGCTTGAACATTGAAGGAGTGGAAGACCTTCCAGTTGATGATTTTGACTAGCCAGACGTTGGATGCCTTGAAGACTACATGGGTTCAATTGATGATGCCCTGCACCTGGCAGAATCCAGTGATCGTGGTGAAACCCAATGTACTCTGTGTCTTCAGAGTCTTGGCTGCCATGAACACTCCATCCAGGCTTCAGTTACATGAGGGATGTTGTGGTGTGCTGTGGTTTGCAAGGTAACATTAAGGTTTACAGCTGATCCTTGGAAGGAGCCAACAGTGATTTCAATGACGACTGACAAGGCATAACAAGCAGTACAGTGAGTAATGAGGTCCTCAGCAATGAGGCCAGAGATCTCTGGGACCATCTACCTGCAGATTTGCAGCCTCCTGTAGCACTGGATCTCCGTCAACTCAAGTTAGCTCCTCCCTTGCTGATAGATACTATGATAGAATTCTTCATCAAGATGGAGAGTAATGTAATTGATTCTGAGACTAGGGTCATGAATTTAAATAAAGGAAACTACAATGATATGAGGCTTGAGTTATGATGGATTGGGGAAGGTTACTTAAAGGGATGACAGTGGACAGGCAATGACAAACATTCAAAGAATGCATGGGTGAACTGCAACAATTGTTCATTCCCAACTGGCCCAAAAATAAAACCACGAAAGGTGGCCAAACTATGGCTTACAAGGGAAATTAGAGATACTATTATATCCAAGGAAGAGACATACAAATTGGCCAGGAAAACAGCAGACCTGAGGATTAGGAGCAATTTAGAATTCAACAAAGGCGGACAAATGGAATGTTTCAGAAGGAGAAAATAGATTACGAGAGTAAGCTTGCAGGAAAAACATTGGTGCAGACAAATTACCAATGAGTCCCTTACACTCAGAAACAAGCAAATTTATAATTGGGGATAAAGGAATGGCAGAACTAACTTTGGGTCTGTCTTCATAAAGGAAGACATAAATTAAAAAAACAAATGTTGGAAGCACAGGGTTTAGCGAGAGGGAGAAACGGAAGGAAATCAGTATTAGTAGGGAAATGGTGTTGGGGAAATTGATGGGTTTAAAGGCTGATAAATCCCCAGGGCCTGATACTTAAGGAAGTGGCCCGAGAAATAGTGGCTGCATTGCTGTTCATCTTCCAAGATTCAATAAACTCTACAGTTTGGAGGGTCGCTAATTTAACCCGACTATTTAAACGGGAGGTAGAGAGAAAACAGGGAGTTATAGACCAGTCAGCCTGATGTCAATACTGGGGAAAATATCCATTATAAAAGATTTAAAAGCACAGCACTTGGAAAACAATGGCAGGATCAGACAGGGACAGTATGAATTTCCGAATAGAAAAAATGCTGACAAATCTACTGGAATTCTTTAAGGATGCAACTAGTAGATTTGAGGAGAGGGAGCCAGTGGATGTAGCTTGTTTGGACTT